>NW_015090780.1:5404877-5442968 GCF_001431845.1 Calidris pugnax
CCCAGGTGTGAGGTGCGGCCGGGACCCGAGTTCCTCACCCGATCCTACCTCTTCTACGCCAACCGCCTCTTCAAGGCCCACCAGTTCTACTACTGGGACTCCTCCTGCCGCGACCCCTCCTACTCCCTGGTCATCAAGGGCAAGCTCCGGCTGCGCCAGGCCTCCTGGATCACCCGCGGGGCCACCGAGGCCGACTACCACCTCCACAAGGTCGGCATCGTGTTCCACAGCCAGAAGGCCATGCGGGAGGTGGCCTCCCGGATCAACCAGACGTCGGCCGTGGGCTGCGGGGGCTTCCTGCCCCCAGGGCGCAGCTGGGCACCCGGGGCCCTCTACGAACTGCTGAGCGCCAAGGGGGAGCGCGACTGCACGGCCGCCCTGGGCTTCGCCATGCACGAGCTGAGCCTGGTGCGCGTGGAGACGCGGTTCCAGCCGCTGCCGCAGCCGCAGCAGAGCGGGAGCCGGCTGGTGGAGGAGCTGTACCTGGGGGACATCCACACCGACTGGGGCGAGCGGCTCCACTACCGGCCCACCGGCTACCAGCGGCCCATGCAGAGCGCCGTGGTAAGGACCATGCCCTCACGCGGTCGGGCCTGTGGGTTTTGCCAAGCGGGAGAGGTTCCAGGCTGTTAAAGGCTGCAGGGAAGGGGGGGTTCCCGGGGCGCTGCGAGGGGTCACTCCGTGCCTGGGAGACAGGGGAGCGCAGAGAAACCAACATCACCAACATCACCCACAAGCCGCATTGGTGCAGGCCGGGAGCAAATGGCTTTTCCTTGGCTGCCTTCTGCTGGGAAATGCCGTTTCCTACTTTCCTGCACCAAAGCCAGGGAAAGCTTCGGGCTGCGCATCGTTAGAGGCTGCCCGTTCTGTTCCTGTGTCTGCCCCTCCTCACTGTTGCTCTGCCTCGTGTCCTCCAGGCTGAGAGAGGAGCGAGGAACCAACCTCTGCCATTAAATCCCTGCTCCGCGGTGGAACGCCGTTAGAGGAGGAAGGTGCCCTGAGTAAAATTATGTTGTTAGCAGAAATCAGACTTTCCCTTTGACATAAAACTGAGCAGGAGACGTAGTTGCATTTTATTTTACTTTTTGCTTTATAATTTATTTTATTTTTTATTTTACTTTTTAAATTTTTATTTTATTTAATTTGCAGAGGGTAGTTTCCTAGTTTTCCTTTCCAGGAAAGCACATTTCTCTCTCAGTCACAGCTAATCAATTCAGAAATGATTGAGCGGTGAGATGGGGTGAAAAAACCGCTCTGAACTTGACCAGATAGAATTGAATTAACTGAAAACCCAATTTTTTGGGGGGCAACATTTCCCCACATCCCAAACTGCACCAACTGAACTCTGAAAGACACAGAGCAACACATTTCTCCCCCTCAAAAGTGATATTCTCAAACTGGTTAAACTTGTGTTATCTCGGGCCAAAACCATATATATGAGCAAAACCAGATGGTAAACATAAACACTTTTAAAAGTTAATTTAAAACCAAACCTAAAGATCCTGAAATTCACTCTCTGAATATAGCACTGTAATTAATCAGCTCACAGCTCTCCGATGGACCAGCACATGATGTCACCACTTGGCGATAATTAGAAGCTGCCATACATTAGAAATAACTTCACAGGACTGGTTTCACGAGTAAGATTTCTGGCTCCATGTCCAGAGTGATAATTTTATTGGGCACAGGATTTTTCTTTCTTTTTTTTTTTTTAAATTTTTATTTCCTGAACTAACATCCATTTGCTTGTGCTAGTGAGGGTTACACAGCTATGCTAGGAATTATTTTTTAACCCTCTTTATGAAAATATCGCTCTTTTTCCCTTAAATTTATATCTGTTTTAAAGAAACCCATTCTCCCAAATTACCTTTCATTATCAAAGAATTTCCTGTCTAAGGAGAGCACATACATTTGCCAACTTCTGGGATTATTTAGCCATAATGTACTGTGTACTGTCAGCACTCATTAAGGTGACAGTAGCAGTAAAGCAAGCTGAAAATGACTAAATTACAGTTGACTCCAATCAACTCGCATGTAAATTACCCACCCTACGGTTAACTACGGAGTTATTTAACCTTCTTGCGAGCGACAGTCCAGTGAAGATCAGTTTGTGTTCTAGAAAACCATGTAACGTTCAAACCCTGGTTATTTAAGAATAAACCAGTTGTGATCTGTGCAGTACAAGGAAACGTCCTAAAGCTGCACAGGCCCCTCCTGGCGCTGGGGGGGCTGCGGGGGCCATTGGACCCCCATCTTGGCACCAGGGGCAAGAGCACAGCCCTGGTTGGGCAGCGGGTCCCTCCATGGGGGTGCTGGGGCCGGTGGGCGGCCTGGCCTTGGCCGGGGGCCGCAGGACGTGTCGTGGTGCCGTCGGTGCGGGGTGGCAGAGCCACAAGAGCCTCCCCCCATGAAGGTTTCTCAGTCTGTCCGATGGCAGGGAAGGCTGCATCGGTTTCTCTGGGAGGGTGCAGAAACACGGAGGTGTGTCTGACCTCTCCCAGCACCCTCGTCCTCAGCCTCAGATCGCAGCGCAAAACGCAGGGGAGCACCTGGCTCTGCCCTTGCTCTGTCCCCTCCCCACAGCCCCTCCTTGGCGCTGGCACCGCGGGGCACAGACTCATGTCCTCCCTGGGGCACCAGAACAGCAAAGAGCCCAGCAGCGCTTCATCTCCCCCCATCTGCTCGGGCGTTTTGGGCCAAGCTCACTGCAGTTCAACACTGCAGGAGAAGGGCCTTTCAGCTTTTAAAATATTCTGAAAGGGTGTTTTGCCCATCAGTTTACAAAAATGTTATTTTCTGTTTTCTGCAGCACCACGTGCATCCCTGCCCCGCCTGTGGGATTATATACAGGGCAGACGAGCACCACCCCCCCGTCCTGCCCCCCCGCGCTCCCCTCCCCATGCGGCTCGGGGGCAGCTGGGTGAGCGCCCACTGCGAGGTCCGACCCGCCGTGCTCTTCCTCACCCGCTTCTTCACCTTCCACGGCAGCAACCACACCTGGGAAGGGTATTACTATCACTACTCCGACCCGCTCTGCAAACAGCCGACCTTCACCATCTACGCGTCGGGGCATTACACCCCAGGCGTCCCCTCCGCAAAAGTGCGGGGTGGCATGGAGCTGGCCTTCCGAGTCACACGGGCTCGGGTGACGCCGATGGACACGGTGACGGTGACGATGCTGAACTCCTCAGAACCGGGGAGCTGTGGGCTGACAGGTTCCTGGAGCGTGGGGGTGGAGCAGGACATAACCCCCACCAACGGGTGTCTGGCTCTGGGCATCAAGCTGCCCCACACGGAGTTTGAACTCTTCAGCACGGAGCAGGACGCGCAGGAGCGCCGGCTGCTCTACATCGGGGAGCGCCCCACCGACGGCTCCAGCCCCGACAGCCCTGACAAGCGACCCACCTCCTACCAGGCCCCCCTGGTCCAGTGCGCTGCAGCGCCGGAGGAGTTCTCTACATACCTTAGTCTGAAATACTTGGGAAAAAAGGATGTTAATGGGAATGAAGCACTAAAACCTTTGCCTGTGGCTTTTCTATTGTTTATAGCACTTCTGTTTTTAAGGTGGGACTAGGTATCTGTTCAGGTACAACACAGAATTCAGATAGTCTTGGTGCTAGCATGATTTTTGTATCCTTCAAATGAGCACATCTGGAATCAGTTTTACTCGGATTTGGAAACGCTTTTTAAAAACACCCAACAACGGTGAGCGAAGCCAAGAAGCTCTGCCTGACCACACACTGCTTGTCCTGTGGCTTCATTGCCTCATCTCCCCTCTTCGGTGCCTGCAAATCTGATGTAGTGACACGGATGCGCTGCACATTGCAACAGACAATTTAGCAATATGGGGGGGGGGGAACCACATCAATCACAAGTGCTGCTTTGAGCTTTTGGCATTGCTAAAATTTAATCAAAAGCTTGATTCAGATGTAATTCAACCATCCAAAGTGTTGGCTGCCGCGTGCCTGTGAGGTTACGTTCCCTCCCGTCACACTCCTTGTTGCTGTTCTTGCAAATTTAACGTGCGCGTCAGTCAGCAACACACACACAGTCAGCAACACACACACAGTCAGAAGTGCTCTGGATGCAGGCACAGCTCATCACGCCTTTCCCAGCTTGCAGACATTTTCTGCAGTTGCTGTGCATACACACACACACAACGATGCAACACACAGTCCTCCAGTAAAGTATGTACAAAAAGCAGCCCTTGCAGAGCGTTACCTGGACAGACAGTTACGCTTGGCCCCGCTGATGAGAGAAGATACAGTAAAAGGATTCTGTGCACAACTGCTCCGACCTCCAGTGTTACCCACCCGCAGGCACCGCATCCCAGCGCGTTATCCTGGGGTAAATGGAAAAGGATTCTGTGCACAACTGCTCCGACCTCCAGTGTTACCCACCCGCAGGCACCGCATCCCAGCGCGTTATCCTGGCTCTCCCAGCGCGGTGCTGGCCCGCACTCTGGTGCCTCAGAGCGTCCCTGTGTCCCCGCACACCTGGGGCATCAGGGAGAGGCTCCCGCTCACCACACGCCCAGCGAAGCAGAAGATCTCTTACAAGTCTTCTCAGACCACAAATTGTCACTGTCACCTTTTTCAGTGAGTGTCCTGGAGCACCAGTGGTTACTCCAGCTCCCCTTTCAATCAGAGCGTCCCTGCCAGCCCCACTCCTGTAAAGGTGGTTTATAAACCTGCCCCTCGTGAGCAACGGGCTGAGGAAATGCTCGAATCGGAGAGCACAGTCGGGTCAAGCTGATTTCTACTGACAAGAAGCACAAACTAAGAAATGACATTCCCTGTCTGCTGCAGCTAAGAAGCATGTAATTTACTTGGAGAAGACCTCCTCCCAGTAGCTAAACCCTCTCCGGATAAGCCTATATATCTTACACACAAAGGATATTTTGTTAAACCAGCTATGCAATAGCTATCTTCTTAATGCTGTATTTATGAACTTGCAGCTTGTACTCAGATAAATTATGGGGTTTATAACATAAAAATACTTTTGGGGAATCTGTACATTAACTAATAATTCAAATGAGATGCTTATTAAATGCATACAATTGTGACATAATTGTTGTCATCATGTTTGCACGCTTCAGGCATGATCAAATATCGATCACGCACGTAAACAGTTGTACTTCTAAGATGACAGACAAAAAGGCTAACCTTGGCTCCCTCTGCCATCAGTGGAGAAGACTTCTCCAGGGCTAGTTCAGCAGCCAAAACACCTCCCTGGTTCCGAGGGTCGTTGTGTTTCGTTGCCTGCTGCTGCGTGGAGATCCATGGGCAAATGTCTGAAGAACTGAAGTGCCTCCTGGGGACCACCGCGTCTGCTGTGGGATGTCTCTGTGGGGGGAGCCTGGGCTAGTGCAGCCCCAGCTCCCGTAGCCACGGGCACGGCAGGGCGTTTTCTGCAGCAGACACAGTTCCTGGCCCCGTGGCACAGCCGTGACCTGCTGCAGCCCAGAGAAAGGCTCCCACAACTCCCACCAGCAACGGTACGTGCTTCTGCAGGGCCCCAAGACAGCCAGAACAGGGACCAGCCTTGTGCTGCCTTCGGCGGGTGGGGGGAGGAGAGGGAAGGCAATTCCTGCTCTATATTTACCCCCAAGAATGAGATTTGTGTGCAGACACTTGTTTTTTTCATTTACGTAGTATGGAAACGTATTAAACTTAGCAAGTGCTCAGGCATCGCATGGTGTAAAAACTTCTCCAAGACCACGGATGCTGCCAGGGTGGTGATGGGACTAACAGGGAGTAAAAAGCCCCAAGATACCACATCTCACGGGGGTGCCCCTGGGAGAGCTCCCCCCACCCCGGCTCCAGCAGCACTGGGTGCTTGGACATGGATGGGGGTGACACTGACCCAGCCTCCCTGCGACACCCTTGCCAGGGTCTCTGCTTCCCCACTTCTGAGCACACTTCTGGAAGACAAAAAGCCATGAAAAAGGTATTTGCATAAATATTGTAACTTTTATTGTTCTGTTCACAGTTTTTTGGAGAAACATTCCTAAATTACACAGTTATTCTCTCTTCAGAATTTGTACTTTTTTTCAATTTGAATTCGCCTGGCTCCGATTGCCAGTCTGTGATTCCTATGTTGCTCTTTTTATCAGAAAGCTGCAGTCTTTAGTATCTTCTCCCCATTAAGGTACTTGTGCACTCTCTAATCAAGACATTCTCAACTCTGGTAGATAAACTCAGCCAACTGAGTTTTCTCTCTCACCGTCTCTAAGGCATTTTCACACTCCACCAGTAATTTTTGAGTCTTTTTTTGCATCCATTCCAATTACTCAGCTTCTCTTTTAAAATGTAAATATCCAACTGCATCCAAAATTCCCAGCTCTCACAGCTGAGACATACAGAAGTATAATCACTTACTGCTAATGGCAATTAAAAACAAGAACACATTCCTATTCATTAGTCTTTCACCCTAGGACTGCACTGGGAATGCACGGAGCTCTTATTCACTCTGGTCTTGGGTGTGGGCATTTTTTTGTGTTAACATTTTATCAGTAGTGATTTTCTATCTATTTTCACCAGTGACCTGGAACCCTGAATCATCTCGGCTCCCAGCAGAACCCTTCTAAGAGCATCCCCATTTCATTGCGATTCTCTGTGATCGACCTTCTAAAAGGTGTGCATGTCAGAAAACACCGAGTGCTGCAGGGGCCCAGACACACTCGGCTCACACTAATCCCAAAGACAACCCCAAACCAAAGACAGAATGAAATGAGGTGCATCTCGCTCCTTCATTAACACCCACCTCCTTTTCCCTCCCCCCCAAGGTGTCCAGCCAAACCCCTCTCCCCTTTGCTGTCCTCACCCACTGGCAGAGGCTGCCCAGGCACCTCCCTTACAGGCACTGATACACGGCTTCTACACCCGCAGACTTTAAAAAAGTTAATTTTTAATATTAATCATTGCTAATGAGAGACATCACCCTTCCAGTTCTCTGACACCATCACCAGCAGTTTTACCACCTGCATGTCTTATCCTACTGCAAAGATTTCCTCTGAACTTCAGCTCTTCATTGCCCTCCCACCATTTTTCTCTTCCTTTGGCTATTGCTTATTAATTTTCTGCATAATGCTCATTTTGAGTTGATTGCTCAACTCAAAACTGTTTCCCTTTTATTTTATATTACTTTAAATCTAATATTTCCCTTCGTTTCATCACTGAAACCTGATGGAAACAAAACTCAGAAAAAAGTTTTAAAGCCCTGCTGGATATGTTAACAGGGTTGAGCTTGTGCTGCATTTGTGAAGAGTCCACAGGGAACACAAGAGCCAGCCTTTTACCAGAAATAAACCCGCTGCAGTGAGGCAGCAGCCAAAAGCTGGAGACACAGAGGAGCTGGTGACAGGACTCCAGACTGAGGAGCACAGAGGAAGGAGCAGGTTTGAGGGCAGAGGCAGCAGGACGGAGAGCGGTACCCAGGCGGGAGAAGCCACACAGCAAGGCTGGGCCAGGGATGCTTGTGGCCCCGTGGCCAAGACAGGCAGCCCGGGGTGAGTGAGAATAGAAGGGCCACGGGAAGAGAAACTGAGATGGAAAATAAAGAGACAGCAGAGGGAAAAAGCCATGTAAAGATATTGGGTTGAGCAGCAGTTCCATTGCCAAGGAGCACAGATGGGGATGGGTGGGATTGAACCAAAGGGCTGAGGGGAAGGGAGAGAGATTTGACAGCCCAGGCAGAACAAATCAGAAAAGAAACTGCGCAGAGGCGGCTGCAGCCCTCACAGAAAGAACTGAGGCAAAAATTCCTGGCTCCACTCACACTTGTGTGTGGCCTCCCGGAGCCATCAGACACTGCAGCTTCAGCTGGAGGTGACTCCCCACATGGGACCCTCGGGGCAGGACGGGGCATCAGAGGCAGGACATCAGGGATTCAATCCTGGTGCACACCTGGGTCACACCCCCCCACCATTCTTTAAGTTCAACTTTTAAAAACCTAATTGTACGTCTCTTAAGAGAACTGGAGCTGTCAGTGTCCGGGGTCAGGCGGCATTACCCACCCCCGGGCAGCCCCAGCCCCCCCAGGAGCACCCATGGGGGCACCCGGGGCTCGCCGGCCCCTCGCCACCAGCAGCAAACTCCCCACAGCCCTCACAACGTGTGAGAGTCCCTGCACGCGGGCAACGTGTGTGGGAATGTGGCCACCTCAAACATGAGGGGCTTCAAGAGGCTTTTCTAATCTTGTGACTTCATCCAACGAAGAAAAAGATTTGATTAAAAAAAAAAAAAGAAGTACAGCTAAACCAGGAACAATTCTTCACTCTGGGCTGTTCCTCAGTTCTTCAGAGGCACTTCAAAATCTTGACAAAAGATACCACAAACTCGGAACTTATTAAATAAGAATGAAATGTACCAATGCAGAAACAGAAACATCAGATGTATAATCTCAACTTGTAGTATGGGGCTTCAAGTAGTTCTTCTTAATTCATTTGTTTTCTTAACTTTTGTTTTGCCATCTGGAGAAGACCATTTTCTAATGACAGATCACAGGAGGAAAGATCCAAAGTTCAAGTTTGCTTCAAGGAAAAGCAGCCTTGTTTGTGCACTCACAGCTCCCTCCTGGAGCTCCCACTCGCGGAGGCTTCAGGACAAACTGTGGCCAGGAGCAGGAGGGAAAAGAGAGCTTCATGGAAGTTCAGTGAAGTTTTACTCCTCAAAGTGCAAATGTGAAAGCAGTTCTGTAACAGGAGGTGAGGGCACAGGAAATGGTGGAACAAATGAGAGGTGTATCGCCATTCTGGAGGTGTGCGTGCCTGTGTATCAGAATATTCTCTGTACGGGATTCCTGCTGGCTCTTACTTGTGTTAATTTAAAACACAATCTATATTTACCCAGTAAAAAAAAAAAAAAAATCAACCCATGAATACACCAAATTTTATAGTTAAGCAGATTTGAGTAGTGGAAACACAGAACTACTTTGTCCTCTGAAGCTAATCAAAATAGAAGTGAGTAATGTCCCTGCTGCACAGACACCCGCCAGGCACAGCCGCTCAGCGCGGGGGCTGGCAGCACAATGTGAAGAAATCTTCATTGGACACAGCCAAAGGATCAGCATCGCCCTGCTTGAACAATAAATCCCACTATCTGTCTAACTCTAACAGGTTATTTATACTAGCATTGCATCCCACTGCCATCTTATCATCAAGTAAATCGAGAGAACAGCGAGGTTTAACCACAACACGAGCAACCTGGCTCAGTACTTGCTTTTCTTTCCAAAATGCCTAAACATTGCTTTATACAAATATTTTCTGATCAGTAAATTAGATCTGTAGACATGTATCTGATCACAAGGAACAGAAACCTCAAAATACAGCACTGAACTAGTCTCACTCCTGTACAGATTGCTTTCTTCTTTTTATATTAGTGTTTCTGTCTCAAAAAAAGAGATCTGAACCGTGTTCACTGACATTCATCCCCATCCCTCCCACTGGCTCCCCCGGGACACGAGGGCCGGGTGCCACCCGAGCAGCTCCAGCCCCGCTGTGACGTCCCACCGCAGCTCCCCCGCAGCCACCCCAAACACGACCTTCAGAGAGCTCCTCTCACAGGTTCTTTAATTTCAACTAGAGGGATTCTTGGTTGTTTTTTCTCAGTGTTTTATATAGAAAACAGAACTCAGGACACGGCATTTCAGAACATCACTGAAAGCAAGAGAAGTATACTTTCCAAAACCAGACAACTACAGTTAAGTCACTATCGTGCCCAAGAATTAAGGAGTGTTCCAATTAAGAGCTGACAGTGTCATACACATTTTCCAGAGAAAAGGGATGGCAGAGTTTTCCTTCATTAGGCAACTGCAACACCAAGTATCTTAAGACATTAATGATCTGTGTTTGTGTGCACACCACTGTGTAAATATGCAAAGTCAAGACTGTAACAAGAATTGTGAGTTTACATGTGCAGCGAAGAGAAACCCTTTATCCTTTATTGGTGAGAAGAAACTCAAGCGATTTCCAAAGTGAGATTCCAACTTTATCCCACTGACAAGCATTTCAGGAGAAAAAAGTAACATGGAATACCACCATCAAGCTATTACAATTCTTATTTTTAGACAATTCCACTGTGGTACATCAACCCCCCTCACACGAGACAGGGCTCTATCCTGCTCCTTGCTCCCCAAGGCCACCCCACAGCGGCTGGAGGGGCAGCTCCCAGCCCACACATGCCACTGCTAGAGCCTTGAGGCACAGCCACCACCGCAGAGCAATGGTGAGCATTCATGCACTGAGTATGTGCTTTAGGGTGTGGGGAACTACATGGGAACAGTAGAAACCATCCTCCATTCATCTCCCAGTACTAGACTTCAAGCCATTTCAGATACCTGTTTCTACCAAATTTGCCCCAAGTGCAGCCAGGATAGTAAAGCTCCGCAGCTGAGGTTACCTGAGCAGCCTCTGCTGCCTTCACAAACACCAACAGTGAACAAATAGGCAGGGGCGTATCTTAAAAGAACAGCAGGGACAATAATTAAATAAAGAAATAACTTGAGTTGTACTATCATGTATCAATTACAGTTTTCTAATATCTGGTGTTGTGTGAGGACACCAAACAATAACCTTATTTAGAAACTGTATGTTTCATGCACAATTTCCAAAGATATATAATGCCCTCCAGAATAATTCACTTTCTATGAACACTTAACAAAAACATTTGCTCTGGTGTCATCGCCTAAGGAACAACTTAAAAAAGATCCAGGTGGCTTAAGAACATCCATCCAATATATTTTTGCGATGTATCTACAGACTGGCCTTTTAGGAACCTTGGGAAAAAAAAACAACCCTAGTTTTCTTTCTGCTGCATATAAAGGGCTCTGGTCAACCAGACAGGTAATAAGGATTCCACCCATCAGTCATTTTCTTTTAGGCTCAGGAAAAGCAAAGCATTATCCAGAAAATTAAGTGCTATCGTCTGTTCAGGCCGTTGACAGAAATGATTAGGAAAGACCTCAGAATTTTTTTAAGTTCCAAAATCTAAGTAGTTAATTTAAGAGCCTTGTTGAGGGCTGGTGGTGTGGGTCAGCCCCCCCAGACCATAGCTGTGACCAGCAGATCCTTAACCAGGGTCCTTCTTGTTGGGTGTCTTTAGTCAAGCACTTGTGAGGCATCAAGCGGAGCATGAGTGTGTTTCTGGGGCCTCTGTAACCCTGGAGTGAAACAGCAAAAATGGCTTTGCTCGCAAATGACTTTGAGCCCCAAGCTGTCCCAGAGCATGGAGAAGTGACCAGTGAACATGGGGAGGGGACATTCTGCTGGAACCCCCTTCACCCAGCGGCTGCCTGAGCCAAGGTGCCCTGTGGTACATAACTCTGTGTAAAACTCGCCCAAAAAATCATTGCAGACACACTCCCAAGAGACCCTTTAAAGCTTCCATCCTCCCCCTTTACCTTTAAAGACAGCAATTTTTTTTTAAAACAAACTTTTTTGGAGTTGCTTTTCAGGGCACTCAAAAAAAGTTAATTTTTTTTTTTTAAAGCAAATAAGGAATTTAGCTCTTCTGAGAACTCTTTTTTAGTGAAATCAAGATGTTTACAGCCTCTTAAAAAAACAGTGCATAGACTTTACTGAGGGAGACTGAGCTTTCTCAATTATATTCTTCAAAGCCACGAACACTAAATTTTGCAACATCACTTACGACCTTATCTTTTTGAAAAGGTTCTTTTAGAATGTTTCATGTAAAAGGTTTCTTTAGTTTCTACTGCCCAGAAGCCCCCTCTGTGAGGCTGAACTCTCTGCCTCTCCCTTCCCAGCTCATCCCCCACCTTCCCTGCCCTCCACAGGCACTGTCACTGCTTTGTCACCTCCACCCTGACAGACAATGCACAGCACTTTAAAATGCTAAAGATTCACCTCTCATTTTTGTTGGATCTTCCAGAAGTACTTCAAGAGTTGTGTTCATAAGCTGAACACACCGGTTCAGATTTTTTTCTTCTCCAATTTTCTTATTAAACCTCAGATAAAATTTTGCTTCTCCTGGGGGCGCTTGCAAAGCGGGAGACCCTGGAGGGCATGGTGGGAGAAGCAGAAGGGCCGGCGAGCGCAGCAGGCGGGCTGCAGTCCCAGCGCCTTTCTCCAGAAATCACAGCAGTAACAAAGGAATTAAAGACATTCCATAATCCTGAAAGCTCTTACAAAAAATTTCTGCCACTGACAGGTTCTAGACCCACCACCTCAGAATATTCAGGAATTTACCTGCTCAAAAGTGATTTCAGCTACTGAAACTCAGTATGTTAAAACACATTGAGTTTATGTAATTTCTACTGAAAGTATACGTAGAAACAGAATTAACCTTACTCTTCCTTTCAATATGTGATCAAGCATGTTACCTGCCAGACCCAACCGTGCTGGGAAGCGGGGGGTTCCCTCGTCCCTTGGCAGCCAGCGCAGTCACCTCCAGCAGCACTCGGAGTGTCAGGCTCACCATGGGTTGGTTCGCATTGATTTTAAAATTAGGCTGGAAAAAAAAATCATCCTCAAAGAAGGCCACAAGTTTCCTTATGCCATAAACTAACTAAATTGACAGAGAATGCTGTTTCCTCCTCCCCTCTAAAACTGTGAGTACATGACAAAAGTAACAAAGGAAACATTAATTTGGGGGCTTTATTTAATTTTTCTTTTCTTTTTTTTTTTTCTTTTTTAAGATGCTACATAGTCAAACAGGATTGGTCTTTTACGGCATAGGACTAGTTTACTACTAATATTTTTTTCCCCTAGATAGACTTATTTACATACAAAAACAGTTTCCTGACCACTGTTTCTCCAATGCTCAGATGATCAAAACTCCCAACAATTGTGTAGTGCCCAAAACACCAGGAGGCAAAAGAATCGCGCATTACTACAGCAGCAAATTTTTAGTTCTAGTCACTGGCTTTAAACAGGTGCCTTTTCGTACCTTATAGTATTAGTCAATTTTGTGACAATAAGGAAACATGAGATGAAATACATTAAATAAGTTAAATATGCATTAAACATCTCTGAATAACACTTTAATTCAACTAAATGAACCAACAGCAATGTAGCTTGGTCCCCTCAAGAGAACACGGCGTTGACCTCTATTCCAAACGAGCGTCACACCAGTCAATATATGCCTCGATGATGCCCAGCACATTCAGCATTGCCACAGACAATTCTTTTCAGCTTCTCACTATTCATTTAAGTGCCAAGAAATTGGTAACTTGCACAAAGTTGAAGACACTGACAGAAACTGTTAAATTTATGAGAATGGTGGATTAACGTATTTTACAGAAGTTATCAACACCTCCTGCCTAACCCAGCTCCAAACATCCAATAGGGCCAGCTCCAGCAGTGGAGGATAGTTCTTTCTACTTTTTCTGTTTCTTTTTCTTTTTTTTTTTTTTCTTTTTTAAAAGAGGTAATCCAGCAACATGTAGCAGGGTCTAAGAATGTTTAAAATGACATATACAATATTCCATTGTAGTGTTAAATCATGATTTTCTCCCCCCTTCCATCACTGAAGAATATTCATTCATTCACTCATTGTACATTTTAAACTTTCTAGATTATGTTACATAGTATTTGTGCAGGGGTAATTTAAAGGCAAGACCTGTGAGATGTCATACATTAATTTTCTTTTAAACATTGTTATGAATAAATTTAATCCAATGATATGGCAGAACCATCAAACCAATTTACAATTTCCAGCATGCTGCCTCTACAAGGCTATTTTTCCTATAATTACGCCGAAGACAAAGAACAAAACCACCAAAGCGAGTAGTCTGGAGCTGAGCCCTTCGTCCTTGACAGCAGCTGCAGAAGCAGATATTGGGTTGTTTGTCTGGGGCGCCTTCCTCATCCGCAGTCCATCTTCTTCCTAAAGGAAGATATATCGATTATTTCTACTGAAAAGAGTTTTAAATATTCACCCTTATCATATTTATTTTAGATGGACATAATAAAACAGGTGAAAGCTAATTTACAGCTCTATTTCTGGAAGCATTCAAGGCCAGGTTGGAGGGGGCTCTGAGCAGCCTCGTCTGGTGGGAGGTGTCCCTGGGGACTGGGGGGGCCTTAAGGTCCCTTCCAACCCAAATCCTCCTGCGATTCCCAGATAACCCTGAGGAGGGAAGGGCAGTGAGGCAGGAAAGGGGTTATTGATCTACTTGACCAGCAGAGCACAAAACACACCCAGGAGTTTTCTCCCGGTGCCGAAGGTGGCAGGAAGCCAGGAGGAAGCCTGCAAGAACCCAGCCAGAGTCTGGAGACAGCTCCTGAGCTCCAAACCCCATGATAGAGGGAACAGCAGGAAGATGCTTTTCTTGCTCTGAAAGCAAATACAGGGCTGTTGGGGAAAATGCTTTCCAACGTAACTAAGATACGCTGTGAAAAACCTGCAACTTGAGGGCAATTATACTCTTCATTCCCCTAGTTAGATGTCACAAGCAAATTCTACCAGCATTTGAAAGGAAATCTGTTTCCTACATCACATTAGTGCTGACATTTCAACATGAAACTAACAGCAATAATTAGGATATTCTCTTGGTATGAGTTTGATGGCTCTCTTAATTTAAAGGTGTATGAGACAGCAGATAAAACAACATCGTAACCCCAGATACCCCCACGTCAAGCGGAGCCAACGCTCCCCACACCCCGACCCGAGCTGCCGTGAGCACAGCCGTGTGTTAGTGCACCCCTTCACACACCCCCAGCACAGAGTGAGCACTTTGTGACACAACCCGTATGCAGCGAAACCAGCAGCATTACACTTGATGTGATGTAGTATTGCAGTGCAAAAGTATAAGATACTGAAGCAAGAGCCTCCAGTCCATATGTTAAAAAAAAAAAAAACATTCAAAAATAAAATTGTACTTAAAGTTACTGCAGCCTTAAAAACTGTCAGAAAAGTGAAATTCCAAAGGCTTAGCATATGTAAGTGTCACTTTTGACTGTATAGGGGCATCTAAGGTTCTGGAGGAAGGCCTTATTTATTTTTTGTTATTTATTTATTGAAAGTCATTGACTACCTGATACCTCACTACTACTCTAAGTCTGGATAGGGACAATGACTTTTACAAACAATGAAATGTTTTTTACCTATATAGGAATTTTACTGCTACAAACACATTTTGTCACACCTTTTGTCAGTGACCCTAGCCTGGCACTGACAGCACCTGGGGGCTGGCAGTAATTTAACATTGATTTCTGATGTTTTGCAGGTGCTTCTAGCATTCCACAGAGGGAACAAACAGCTCACCGCTTTAAGATTTTACTCTAAGACATCAGCTCAGTTCTAGGCATCTCCTATTCAAGACTGATTTGCAATAAACTAAAACAAAATAATATAGTATTTCAAGTATTGTGAGAGACTGGTAAAACAAGAGCACAAGGAGAAGTCAAGGTCATGCCTCAGCCCTATCCATATATTATTTCTATATGCAAAACAATACTGGGTTATAAACGTTTAAAGAATTTCCTCATGCATCAGGCAGCCAACCAGCATCAGAGCTGGCAGAATGCAGTTACTTTCATTGGGCTCTAACAGCCACAAACTCTGAGTTTTCATTGGTCCTGTTATCTATGAACTAGACATTTCCAACAACCGTAAAAGGAGTTTTTCAGCATGGTGATAAAAGCTTCTCGATTTCACAGGGATGTCCTGGATATGACAGGAAGCATATCTCCTATTCATCTGTCTTTGGTCATTTCAACTGCATATAATAGGTATAATTACTGAAACACTAAGTATTTGCACAACACTGCCCTCAAGCTCCCACCAGTTTGCAAGAACAGGGCCAAATGCAACACTGAATGCTTAATTCAGACTGAGAAAATTAGGTGGGAAAATTAAAAAAAAACAAAAACAAAAATCAGAGAGAGAATTCATTACTTTGGGTTGCTATCCAACCAGTTCCTCAGACTACATGACTTGTACGCTCCTTTCAAACAAAGCCCTGATTTTAACACTTTTTCTCAGTTTACAGAGAGAAGCCTAAATTATCTCTTAATTTACAGACAATAATAAAATATTGCCCCAAGGACAAGTAACCAAACCTTTAAGTCAGAAGCTTCTTTTTCAGGAAAGGGGTAAATCTGAAAAAAAAAAACCAAAAAGCACCTTTACCTTAAACTGTTTATTCTCCTCCCGTAACCTCTGAACTTCTACTTGAAGCCTCTTATAGTCTTCCATTACTTTCTTAACTTCAGTGTCATCCAAAGAAGAACTTATTGATTTAGACATTACAGAGGAATCTGTCTTTGTTGCAGTTGTGGATACAATTTTATTTATTTCTATGTCATGCTGTTAAAAAAGGACAGAGTGATTTTTGGTTAGTTATTAACAACACACCACACACCTGATATTTAGGAGAAGAATCAAGTAAAATTGTCTGTGCACACCTGAAACGTGCCTGTGTCAAGAGAAATAAACAACATTTTTCTTCCTGTAACCTTTACTTCCTTTCCTGTTTCACAGATGAGCAGCAGCAATAAGTGCAGACAGAACGACCTCGACCTTTCAGTCCCTGCGTACGCGGAACAGGAAACATCCTCAGACCATGTCTGAGAGCAGGGATGGAACACATGTGCTGACAGTCTGCTTATGGAGTATTACTGCTCTCTGCCCCTTTCCTCCACAAGCACAACACACACAGGTGCTCCGCTTCTCCATGTGGCACTGCTCACTGCCATTAGACATTAATCAGTGCTTCCATTAGCCTCCCCAGAAAGGATCCTACATCATCATTGCTGCTCATCACAACATAATCCCTGAACGCACTCCCATCTTCCGTACTAACTTCCTACAATGTACTTGCTGAAATCAGTATCATACCAAGGACCAAAGGGGAGGGTTGGACAAATTGACCTTGCTGATAACTGCTTCAGCATAAACTCTAAACTTCATGACTAATCAGAATCTTTCAAATTTTTTTACATATTCTTTATCCTATGTGATCTTTCATTCAATAAAAATAGATCAACTCAAAGATTTCTTTGCATTCCTATTGTACTTACATTGTTCAAATTAGCTGCTAGTTACACTAAGCATCACAAAGATTTGAAATAGTTTTGTATTTTCAAAGGCTGATGCCATCCAGGCAGTGAAATAGCGGCTTCTGTCTTTTGCTTTATAGCTGTCTGTGTAAACATGCCATTTTACATCATTAACTGTGGTATTAAGTTAAAACACTCATTATGCATCTGAAAATACTCACAGGCTTATCATTTTCCGCTGGTAGCTCAAACACACACCTAAGTTTCGAATCCATGAGTTCTTCTGGTTTTGCTTCTTTCCACTGGAATAATTTAACATTAATTTACTATTAAACATATTAGTATACTAAGACAGATGGAAAATGCACTAAATTATGTAAACAAATACATCACCTTATTCAGGGAAAACCCCACAGGTGTTTATCATGTTACCATTAACCACAGACATGATGAATATACAACTGAGTGGTATCATAAAGATACTATGACCAGATACTACGAAGGAAATTAATTCTAAACAATCTGAAATTTACACAGATAATTTTTGAGAGAGCTGGGAATTGTGTAAGAGTTAATTAGCATAGATAGGGGGAGCTATGGTCCTGATCAATAAACAAAACAAGAAGCCCCCCACAAACCTGGAGGATGCATTCAAAGGAAAGGAAAGGTAACAAAACCCCCAATCAGTAGCAATGGTCATTGTGTTTGTTCAGCAGAGTTCCTGTTCAAGCTTTTTAAGTTTCACGTGAGATTTTCTTGCTATCTGGTATGAATTATAGGACTGTTCTTACCCCCCCCCTTGTTTTCCACCTCCTTATTTTTCAGCATCAGTCTCTAAACAATAACAGATGCGCTACATAGCAGGAGGAGTAATTTGGTAACTTCCCCTCTCATCCTTCTCTCCCCTTCCACTAGGGAGTCTACTGTAATAAAGCTTCCTTCCAATATTCGTACTAGGGATTAACAGTTATAAATCCCTGCTGGCTATCAGCTGTAACCCTGAACTGAACAGATTGATTCATTGCTGTGACACGCAGCAAGAAGCGTCCACGCTGATGTGGCGGAGCTCTCACACACTGCCCTGCTCTCCCCCTGCAGCTGGGGCAGCACGGCATCACCCAGCACAGACCGAGTAGGTGCCAAGGTATGGGGAGCCCTCTGCAACCCAAGGAAGCATCTGACTCATCCGGAACAGCCGGGCTGGGCTTCAGCTCGCCCTGCTGGGAGTCAGAGTTCTATTTCAGGCTTGTTGGCTGGCTGTGAAGTGCTGAAAGCTTTATAGTACCCCAGTAATTTGTCTCACCTGTTTATCCCAAATAGGAAGGGATTTGGAGAGCAGTAACAAAACTGAGAACTGACTAAGTGTTATAGGAAAATAAATGGTATTGGTCTGGAGAGCTCTGGAAAACTGCAAGGGCCATCTACATCCTAAACAACGTTCTCTGCTAGCAGAATAACATTTTTCATAGTATAAAGTAACTCATAAAAATTAAAGAGTTAGAAAGAAAGGCAGACTGGCTTATCTTTCTAGAGATGCAGACATTTTATTACTCTTGCTGTTTCTTCCACTGATCTTATTTTGAGGCCATTAAACAAACATGGTTCCATAAACCTTTTTCAGAAGGGAAATTCTTAACTCTGAAGAGCACTGCAGCTTTAAAAAGCTATTCAGAAGATGCATTGTGTAAAGACAACTTTAAAAAGCCACTCTGAGGTTTTTTGGTTTGGTTTTGTTTTGTTTTTAAGTAATACACATACATACAAACACACCCAAGCTGCACACTTAAGACTAATGGCCACTTTTTCTTTTTCTGTGTCCTCAATAGCTACTGAGTATTCTCTCAAGCCAACAAAAGCTAGAGCAGAGAAAGCTTCCTTGTGCCTTCCTGCAGTAGCAAATCTTGCTGTTGTAGGAAAGCCACCAGCTGACACATTAGTTTGCTCCTTTCCAAGTTGTCTTAACGTAGCCTGACATCTAATTTCTATGTTTTTTGTCCATCTCTGCTTCAGCACCTACATGCTTCTGTTACTCTCATTTGTAATCCACAGGACAAGACCTACGAGGGCCTTTCATTTCCCTAAGCCACAAGAGGCACAGGTAGGGATAAAGAAAAATACAATAGCTGTAAATTATCCTCCTGGATGCTGCCAGGAAAAGGAGATGCTCAAGGGAAACTCAAGGCAGAGTACGTGGCACAAAATACAAAAGATGCCATAAAGCTCTAATATATTCTATACATTATTAGAACATATAGTTCAAGTTGGCCTATTTAAAAAGTGATCTACTGAAAAAATTACAACTCCTTAACATTTGTTTCATGGCTTAGTATCCCATTACCCAGAGCAGTGTCCTAAAGAAGCAACCGCGGATACCAACTAAGTCTTCTGCACTGTATCTTTCAGTGCAAGGTTCCAGGGGCTCAAAATAAATAGAAAAAACCTCACCATGCACAGAGATGGAAGTCTACATTCGAGCATGGTTTCACAACAGTCCTTAAGCAAAACAGTAAGAAGTCTTATAAAGTTATACAATTGGAAAGAAATCCATTTTAATTAATTTCAATACTTACTACTGCTTCCATATCTGAAGTATCAGCTGGAGCAAACATAGACTGAACCATAAACTTGTGTTTACTTTTCTCATTAGGGTCATAGTCAAACGGCTGTAGCATCACTGCAAGAAGAATCCCAAAACATTATGTTAACATTGCTCTGGTGCATACTTACGCACTCATGATGTAGTTACGATTTGAGAAATACAAACACAATTGCTTCTCTTCTCTACGAAGAGAAGCAATTCAAGAATTAAGATTACTTTCAAGTACTAGTACTATTAACATTATATGCCCAAAATTCATGTGCACTAATTGCATGGCTTTGTTGTATAAAAGTGATAACCAAAGATCACATTTATTGCAAATGAAGGCAAGTCAAACCAATTTGCCTCCTTCAATGAGCAGAGTGTGTTACGGCTGTGCCATCTTTATTACACACACAATATGAGGCTCTCAACAACCACGTGCCCTTTAAAGCTGGAAGAAGGGGAAGACAGCAACTTGTCTCAAAGTGCTTTAAAAATTATCGTACATTTTCAACTCACCTTGCAGTAACCAAATACCAGTCCAAAATAAATGTTTGCAAATTAACAAGTTACTTTTAAAACTGTTTTTCCAAACAGAAGTGACTGCACTGTGAAAGTACATAGATTTCAGAATAGCATGATACATGACTGAAAAGCATCATCATCATTTTTTCTCCCCTGTAGTAGACACCTCACTTATTCCAAGTCAATATAATGTATAAGATCCAACTGGGCAGTCAAAACTGTCCACTGTTTATGGAACTTCTCCATATCTGCAGTTTTTTCAGTTTGCTTTGCTAAGTGCAGCTATAAGCTCACTGGAAAAAAGCCATTATTTCCCCAGTGATAGTGCTGAAGCCAAACGGCTGCTGCTCTGAATTCCACTCACTGCATCGTAAGAGCAAGCAGCTACAGAGGGCTCGGCAGCACAAATGTTGTTAGCACTTGTATTTTTAGATCAATACATGAAAGCCACATTGACACAAATTATTCAGCAAATGTCTTGTAAGCCAGATGGAAGCTCAAAAAGATATACTTGTTCAAGAGGAAACCAGACCATTTCATCATTTATTCACATACTATTGGGGGTTTCTGTGAAAGACCAGTTCCATGTAACTGCCCTAATTGCTGGAGGATTTGCTACTGTGAATACGGTCCCCTCATTTTGACCAGAAATTCCATACCTTCTGCAGGAACTATGCGAAAAGCATATGTTCCTACAAAATGCCTTATCAAATTGGTCATCTCATCTGGTCAAAAGTTTCCAACCAGTTTTCATCAGAACCCAGAGTTCTAAGAAACCAAAGGATTACCACAAGCTTTAAGCGTCCTATCACCAGTCTGTTAGGCGGAGGTGCCTCCTTCCACCACGCTCTGGACTGGTCACCCCACAGCTGAAGCACCAGAAGCAAAAACTGCAAAGTCACTGACAGGTCCATAGAACGAGGAGTAGCACAATTTGCACTTGTTAGCCCACCCGTCTCTCTCAAAATTCAAACACAAAGGACCGATCTGATGTACACCCTGTTCCAAAGCGTTTCCAAAGAAATGGGTACTAGTTTTCCCACACATCCCTGCTGCAGCTCCCATATGCTACGCAAGGTCCTCTGTAGATAGCAAAGGAGAGGTGGTGACCACCTGAAATGCTCTCTTTTTCATAAACAGCTCACTGTCAACATTAGTAACAATGACAGCAGCACTAAACTCTTCTGGTTTTCACTGCAGTAAACCTGTTTTCTCAAGGAACAGAGGACATGTGAAGCCAAGAACACGGAAGGAGGCACAACTCCACCCGTACCACCTGCAAGGATCTAGCAGGCCCTCCAAGACCAGAGGGAACAGAACAGTCTCTCTGCTCAGACCATCAACAACCTTCCTCTAGTTCCATGCACTTTTATTAATGGTCTGTTTACTTGGTCCTGAACCAACGCTGCCCTTACACTTAAATATCAAAGGGGAAGAGCCATTTACTCCTGGTGCGCTCCAAGACATCAATCACAGCAGCTCCTGGCTTTCTGGTGAGCTCAAGGAGCCAGAGTGGGCGGTGCTGTGTGGGCTCCCCATTCATCCCCTGCACCTCTCCTGGCCCCAGGCCTCTGCAGGAGCTGCTCTGAGTGTTCGCCCAGGGTGTTCACTAGAGCCTCAGACAACAGCACTCACACTGACCTCCCCCATTACCCACACTGTTTCCATGTACCACATTTGCCTTACTCACAGCCACATTACAGCAGCGCATCGGTCACCCTCCATTTAACCAGCCTGCAATTATAGCAGGACTATTTTATTCTCCAAAGTATGTGATGTTGCAGTTTTTCCTTTTAAACTCATCCCGTTTCTCTTACTGTAGTTTTCAAGGACACCCAGTTCTGCTGCATATCTTCAGCCTCCCAACATCATCAGGGTTTTTAGCATACTCTTTGTGCCAGAATTGCTTATAAAAGCATTAAACAAGATTAGTACCAAGAACCATTCTCAAGAAACATCACTAGTAACTTCCTGCTATTATGTTTCCATCCACACCACCACTGTTTACTCTTAAGTAGCCTATTCAATAGCCTCTGAATCTATTTTTCTTTTCTAGCTTTATTGATAATTTTCTAAATGGCACTGCATGAAATTCTTTATGGTCTGGATAGATCAGATCTACCGCACTTAGGTCACCTTTAGATCAAATGCCTCAACCAGCTACAGAGGCGAGCCTCAGATGGCTGCACACCTTGCCAGAGGTGAGCAGAGGACACTCGCACCTCCACAGACAGGCAGGACCCCTGCATCACCCCACGTTTGTTCCGTGTTTACATAGTTCTCCCTGTAAATATTTCAGTAATACCACAAAACGCTGAATCTGTGGAGATCCAGATAGATCCTTTTAAAGCAAGTGGACAAAGGCAGACCCAGGCCTGGTGCTCTCTAACAGCCCCAGAGGCTGGGGACTGTGCTCGAGACAGCCCATGCTGCCCCGGAGCTGGGGACAGGACTCAGTCGGCATCTTGGCCAAAGAGAAGAGACACACAGTGACCAGAGCAGAGAGTGGCTGCAGGAGCACCTCCTGGGGGCCACGCAGACTGCCCTTCCACAGCCAGGCAAGATTACAACAGACTAAAAATCCCCCCAAGGACATTCAACAGCAACTGATGACAATGCCAGCTCCTCCCCATTCTCAGGAAGCATCTTGATCGGGCCAGTGTGCACAGATGACACCACCTGTACCGCCTCTGCCCCCGACAGACACCTATCTGCCATCAACCCCCAAATTCAGTTCCATCCAGGGTTTAAAGGAGCTACCAGGAACGCAGTATATACAGCTCTATTCAAGAGAAATTCAACCACAGCACAAGATACAGACAGTTTCAGTTTAGAAAGTTTTAGGAAATAAATAATTAACATTTATAACCCCAGAATTCTGTCACATATCTACCTAGAAATTCACCTTAATACATTACCTAAAGAACAACTAACACATACAGCTTGCATTTTAAAGTATAGTGTTAATATAAGGACTGGCAATTTTGGATCGTTATTTATTATTACCAAGTTATCAGCATGAAAATATGTAAACACAAATGTGAGCTTGTGACTAAATATACCACAGCCTTTTGCAAAACTAACTGAATCATAAAGCACTATAAATCTATCAGGAAAGGGAAAATTTTCAAAGCTATAAAAGCGCAAACAAAGCACAGCTTTGGGTTAGCACAGCAATCTCCCATAATGGGACTCTGAGCCATGCTTTGGACTAGATCCATGTTCTGTCTGGTACACCTCTGGGAAGTCAGGCTGGAAAAGTGAGGTGTTGGGGTGCTGGTATGTAACGTACCGTGGCTCATACATTGCTTGCCTATGCTACATGCTGCTCGAGGCAGGGTGGAAGGTCACTGTAATCAGAGGTTTAACACTCAATGTTGAGATTAAGACGACATTTAAAAGAGCATGGGATGTGCCAGCAAAGGAAAAGGGCTTTTAATTTTCAAAGTTCATCTGAAAGATGAAAAGAATCCACATCTTTATAGCATGAAGATAATTTGTAGCTAGGAACCATGCTAATTTTCATTATCACTTCATTGATTTCTATGCATTTAATATGCTTGCCTGCAGCTAGTACAGATGACAGACAGCTTTACTTGGGAATTGTCCTGAGTTTTAAAAATCTCCATTTCTCTCTAGAGAGCGTTTTCATTTACATACTAGTCACTTCAGTGCTTACTGGACTGTGCTAGCCTTCTCCCGCAGCAGAAGTGCTCTGCCTGCCCCCCTGCTCTGGCCATCTCCTGCTGGGACACCCCGAGACTAATCGCAAGCGAGGCACAGCTCTGCCAGCGGGTGCACGCTCAACTTGCACATGAGAAATCCCAAAGACAACAGATCAACGGGTGTGCAAATGTAGGCACGCACAAGAAGATTTACAGGATTAGTCTCCTAATGTTGCAGTGCAAAGTATTTTTGGGATCAGTTTTTATTTTGTTGAAGCAAGCACTCCAAGGGTGACATGCTCAAATATTTTACATTTTATTAAGTAAAAACCTGAAGTCTTGATTTTTATACTTCGATTTATTTTTTTTTCCAAGTAAAAAGCAGCAGTTTTAGCTCCCAAAGTTTTTGATTCTGGGCTAGAAAAGTTTGGTAAGAGACTAATGACAAACTACATAATCTATCAGTAAGTAATTTTTCTTATTGTGCCAATATGAAAGTTTATTAAATAGTGAAACAAATCTGCATGTTTATAGAAATAATTTTCTTAACTAGAAACTCAGACTTCATTTAGGCAGTATGCCACTACTACTACATGCTTTGGTAGGATTCTTTACTAAAAACATGGACTGGAGAAGCCATTGAGAAAACACATTGCTTTCAAGCATGTATCATCAGCAAGTTAATAATACACAGACGTTCTGTTTAGGGAAAAGACTCAGCTCTTTATTCTTTCAAAGTAAGACACTCCTTTGCTTTTCCATTACCAAACTTAGGCAAGTCAAGAGCTACTGACTCACAAGAGAAAATCATTAACTTCTCCTATGGAACAGCAAAGATTTAGCCACTTGGCATTTCTAACAGCAGAGCATATTGCATCTTCAAGGAACACAAAATAAGCATGGTTTGAAAGAAAATGTTTTCATTATTGGTTATATTAGGCAGTTTGGCAACAGCCTCTGTCAGCCCAAACCAGCCCAGCTGCAGTCTGCCCAGTTTTACTCTTCCCTTGACATGCCCGACAAGCACTTGTGTGACCCTGTGCTGAGCTGGTTCAGGGAGTTAAGCTGGCAAAAACTAGCTGTACAAAAATAATCCCTCAGGGAGGGCAGGGCTGATTTGGACAGGCTGGCTAAGGCTGTCCCTGAGCTACATCAATCATTTCCTTGTTTCTCTCTTTTTTCTCCTCCTAAAACAAGTTGTGAAAAAAACCCTATTACTGCCAGAGCGGGAATAAGGGACGTAAGGATATATGAAATGGTGCTTCTCCATAAAATCACAACCTCTTGCTTTTACAAACATTCAACAAAATACTTTCAGATTGCAAAGCATTCCAAGAAATAATTGATTAGAAGAAGCTATTTCCAATCACCAAGAAACTGCTTGAGTGACTTACCAGAAACATTAATTGATGTTCCTGCATCGATAATTCCACTGTTAGGCCTTACACAGTATCTACGTGGTGCTGTGGTCTTAACTTTGAAGCACACGTTTCTGTCTGTGGGATTGCCCAGCTTCAGGTTTGTAGTGACAACATCTGTGAAAGGACCTGGGGAGGAAAGCAGAAGCAGACCTGAAATCACACAGAAAGCACTTTTCAAGCAGAGGCTAAGCAGGCTCTAATTCTCCGTTCACAAATCTTATAAAGTAATTAGATGTCCAATTTCCATCTCTGGCACGTACACGCAATCATGCACGCAAAGCTGCGGGTGCAGCGAGGCCTCCGAGCACTCCAACTGCAGCATGCTCCAGCACTCAGCTAAACAGCTGAAGTTGATCATTAATAGCAAAACAAAGAGGAGGAAATCATTTATACATGGTGCCAACACAACAACATGGCATTCCAGTGATGCCAAATTTTCCGCTGTATCTCAGTGACTCCATTCTAACCACTGCATCCCAGTGAACCCCAGCTTACAGGACACCATACACACTCCTGTTACAGACAGTCACTAGGGGAGCGCAGCACAGCACGTTAATTAGAGAGGGAACAATAACAAAGGGGCCACAACAGACCCTGTGTGCACAAGCTGTGCCTCCATGGCAGCGGGGTCCCACCTGGCATCCCAAAACGGACCCCAACCAGCAGGAGAAGCATTCCGTGCAAATCCCCTCTTCCTACCCAGTCTTGTCTTTTGTTTGTTTGTTTTAATAATTCTCTTGGCTACTAGAAACAATAAACTGGAAGAAATCTTTGTAAAACAGCCTACCTCACCCAAGACAGGAAATAATCATGTGGAAATAGGAAAATTCTTGGATGCTGATAGCACTAGCAAAGATTTCTGTATTAGCAAAGCCAGAATCAAACCACTGTCAAGTTCTGCAACCCCAAGTGCAGGCAAATCCATTCTTGCAGCTCACTACCTGAAACTGCCCAAGCCCCTCTGGCGAGGGGAAAGGCTCCTTAGTGATCTTCTACGAGACACTGACACATCAGACAGGTAGCACACAACTGCAGCGCTTGCTCAGATAGTAAAGAAGTAAAATTAAAAGAAATATAAACATAATTTCATCAACTTAGTCATAAAAGTAATTCATTTGATGCCTGAATAAAATATCTTAATCTGTCCTCAGGAGTAAAAGCAAATTGGTCAGTAAAAGTATCAAACCTTCTCTTGAAGAAATGATAGCCCAAAAATTTAACAAAGGTGAACGATGATAGTAATACTAAAAATATAAGTGAAACATATTAAGGCAGGATTCGCACTTCTAAAAAAAAAAAAAAAAGAGAAAAAATAAGGAACAATTTTTCTCTCATGTTTTTAAAGATCATGAGAAAAATGCCATCGGTGTCATCCCAAGAACAAAGTTATGGGAAACTCAGGATCTGTACATGCATCATCTGACATGAGGTTGTCAAGGGAGCAGGCTCTCTAGAAGGAAGAACGTAGTAAATTGAATTTGGTGGTGAAAGTTTGGAATATTCCACAAGGGCTCGATGAGTTTTTCCTGCCAGTTAGAATAAAGTTGACTTGTTTGAATGCAAACAGGGCACCTAGTGATAAGCAAACTAGCAGTACTACTTAAAAAGAGGAAACATCACCTCATACACTCATGCAACAACAAGCAGCAAGAGGTATCATAGCTTTTCACAGGGTCGCTTTCCAGCAGGGCTAGTTTCAAACTACAGCTGTGGCTTTCCACCCAGGAGCCACACACACAATGCTTCACACTGGAAGATCACAGCATTATCTCAGCATTTGCCACGCTCCATTTCCTATTCAAACTCCACAGCTGTATCAATCTTTCCTCAGAGTGCTATTCTGCAGCGGACTGCATTATAATATCCCACATCATTTTAGTAATAATACAAAAGCCTGAGAATTAGGTCAAATGAACATGATGTCAACCCCATTTAAATTTTAAATACCTCTCATTGCAATAAAAATTGCCCATAATTGTACCAGCAAATCCAAGCTGATAACTGTTTGATCAGCACAGCACTTGCTGTAAGTTTCTTGCCACTTGCTACTTTCAGTAACCATGTTATACAGCTACATTATTTGTACCGAATCTTAGTACAATTATTCTCATCTTAATGAAAATTCTGTGCTTTGGCATGGCAAAGAAACAATCCTGATACAGGTGCACCTGCAGCACAGGCGGTGGCACTTGTAGTGTTGGCACAGTTGTTGAAAGTAATTGAGGTTCATGCCTAATTTTTCTGTGCTTAAACCTAATGCAAATTCTCATCTGTTTAGAGCCAAGTATCCCCTAAAAAACTCAGTGAACTGGTGCCTCTCAGAGCAAAAGCACTGCAGGAGGATACAATTGTAGTCACATTAAACTGGCAATTGGCCATCAACAAGACCAGGAATAAACTCTCATCAGGCTGCCCATGTTAATCCCAGAACGTCTTAGAGGCACTTTCATCATCTTTCCCTAAACAATCTTTGCCACCCCAGCTCAGCACCACAGCACGGACCCAAAGGCAAGGACACTGCAAAACACAGAAATACAGGCAGAGCTTCTGGCGAGACATTGCATTTCCTTGTGGAAAGTAGCAGAATGCAACAACAGGAGGGAAGGACGTATTTCACCACAGCTTAATCCCATTGATGCATCAGATGAAAGTCATTAATCACCTGACATCAATCAGCCATAGAAAGTTAACCAAGGAATCTTTAATAAGGGAGATGGTGGACAGCAGCAGAGAGGAAACTTGAGTTGTTTCGTGGCTATTCCCAAGGGCCCAAATCCTACAGGTTGATGTGCCCTGACCAATGGATGTCCAGACAGAGCAGTGATCCATCCAGGGAAAGAGCCATGTGGACCCTTCAGGTGCAAGTGGAGGGCGGGGGTCCCTTCCCGTGGCCCCCCCAGGTGCAGAGTCCTGGCAGTGACACATTAGCACCACCAACAAACCACTGCAACCCACGGACACAGACGTTTCACCAGCAACATTCCAGCCCTTCTACTTATAACTTTTCTTATCATCATGAGTGGCTTCTCAGCAATTCCAATATGCCTCTGACAGTAATAACTGATTTCATTTTATTTCCATAATTTCTCCCATTTTATTTCTAGAGTTGTCTATCAGCAATAGATAGTCAAAATAAAAACACTAGCTATGAGCAAGAGGGCTCAAGGTTGTAGAACTTGACCTACTGTACTTTTTACTACAATAAACTATTTAAAGTTTATTATATCAAGTTGATGACCTTTGAAGATAAACAGTAAAATGGAAAAAAGCTGAAATGTCAAGCAAGACATCTTGAGCTATCAGCCAGGTGCCCATGAATCGAGAACACCCGAGATCCAATCAAACTCTCCCACCCTCTTACTTGTCTTCAGACAGATCACTGAAGGGCTTGATCTTCTGCTATTAAGAGCCTTAAGAGTTGATAGCAACTCCAAAACACAGGCAGGTTTGGACCCTTACAGTTTTCCTCTCTGTGAAGTCAGGAGAATACTTATCTAATTACAGAGAATCTTGTGAAGATTGGTGTTTTAAAAAGTACTTTATGCCAAGTTTTAATCATCATCATCTGGCTCTGGAGACATTCATAATTAATTGAGCATCTGTAACTTTTGAAATCATAAGAAGTCGAAGAATGAGTAACAAGAAGGGCCTGTGTTGCATAAACATCTGATTTCACAGGAAACTCACTGAGAGGACCCAACAACCCCAAATTTGGTAATTATTTTTAAGAAAAACCTTAGGCTTCTCTTAATCCTTGTGTAAATCACTTGTAAACCTTTCAATCTCAGCTCAGATTTTACATGGAATTAGCTAGAAACTCCTGCCCCCATGAAATCCATTTCTCTACTCTTACCATGACAATCCTCGCCCAATAGAGCCCTTGAAGCAAAGTGACAGAGGGAAGTGGTCATTTCCACTTCTGCTGTGTCAAGCAGTAGATGCCCTGATGAAAAACCTATTACAAAAATAGAGGTGCCATCCAAATCACTCCCCATGCAATAGCTGACGCAGCAGAGTCTTTTTTTTTTTAAATATGTAATCAATAAAATGACCTAAGAGAAGGGGGAAAAAAAAGGATGTAGAAAACCAACAAAATTACATGATGCAGGTGCCAAAGTTGGAGCAAGGTTGGCAATAAAATATTCCATTTGGACGGATTAATCAGTGTCCTTTGCTGGCCTATTTCAGCACAAACTATTTTTGCCAGAGTATGCCTCATGCTTAATGGGGAAAAAAAAATTGAGAAAAAACCAAATATGAGACTGAAGACTATTTTCAGGGTATCTATTAGTATGTAATTTTTGTCACCTTTTATTCCCCAGAGGATCATTAACAGTTTGACTTCACAGTTGTAAGAACTGTGAGGCCACCCATGAGCTTGCCAAGAGAGACGGAAGAATATGCCCTTCAAATAATTTTGGTACCAATGTCATTTGTTTTTTCCAACTGGTCTCTTCAGAGTTTTATTACACCCAAACATTACTAACAGTAATCTTCAGCAACAAAATCGCACAACACGAAATATTTTCTCTACATCCTAAATTTATACCGTTTTACACAAACAACTGCATAAACAGGAGACCGATAGCAGAGCTGGCGAGGTTTTAGAGGTGCGTCTCTCTTTCAGCTCTGCTTTCATCTCCTTTTAGAAACCAATGCCAAACATATCCTATTACTTTTTTCACTCCGCCCACAAATATCGCATGAACCAACTCTCTCCAGGTACGAAAGCAGCCTGGAAAATAGTTGTGTACTCTCTCTTGATAGGGGAACAGTAGTTACATCTCCTTCAATAAGCACCATATGGTAAGACCTACCTACAATCAGACACCTACTCCTTCCCCACGGCCAGCAGCCTCACTGGAGGTACTGGGGGGGCAGGGAAACAAAGCAGAGGCCCCCAGGGAGAGTGAGCACAGCACCATGTGCCAGCTTCTCCACAAAAACAGGGCCAGGGACCCAGGGCAAGGAAAAGCATCTCCCTGGAAGAACCACCCTGATCTTAATCTCCACCCCAAAGTACACTTCGTCTTGTACTTGTGAGGTAATTTTTCCTGGTCTAATTTCATCCCTAATTGCCATTTCAGATGCACGTTAAAATGGTAAGGAATTTTATGCTCATATATACTCTTCAAATAGACAAATTTGATGTGTAACTTAAAATATTTGCTCAATTGCTATTTAAGTGCAAAACTATGCCTAAATTGCAAACACCAGAAGAAGCAAGCAAAATTAGAGATCTTGGGATGCATAATGAGTACCTGCTTTTCTACTAAGTTGAAAAAAAAATAAATAGACAGTAAGTAACTAATGATAGCTACAAATAAGGAAGGAATCCTGAATTGAGCAAGATAAATTTCTGGGGAACCACTTGAAAAGTAGCCTATTAGCTGTGCTTTCAGAATAAAAGAGGGAAAAAAAAAAGCAACAAGCCAAAACCATATCAGAAATTTAGTCAGAAGCAGTGAGAAAAATTAGTAAGGAAAAAAATGCCTGACAGCTTATCCTGTCTGGCACAGAAGTTGCATTCCCCAAACCTAAACTTCCATAAGCACGATCTGCACCATCGTTTAACATCAGTAAACATAGTGTAAAAAAAAGCTATATAAAAAAAAGGAAAAATAATAATCTTACTGCCTTTATAGCTTTGCTTCTAATCTGGTAAAAATGTAGGAAAGCAAGAAGAGGAGACTTGCAAACCAGAGGAAATTATGCATGCAAATACTTTGAGAAGATGCAAAATACACTGTTAATTCACATATCACATATAAGGAGGCAACAGCAGCAGCCTGAACATGAAACCACACAGGGAAGGGCTGGACTCCTGCTCCTGAGAACCAGCAGAAGCATCAGGAAGGATGAAGTCACTGGTTAGGTTAAAAGGAGCAGGCATGGGAAAAACAAAGAAGTGCAACTTTCTTTTAAAGTATTACACAGCCATTTGACGTACCTTCTACACACACAACTAACTCCAACTAGGTCTTTGAAATCATTTGCAAAACCATAAGATTTGCCTCCACAGTGAGCCCCACACCTACACAATTTTATAATTCACATCATAAGTAACTGGATCACCAGGCAAACTCCCCCTTCTCTATTTTTTCCAGCCCTTGTGGAAGTCAACCAAGAAAACAGGATTAAATTTAGAACGATAAAATCTTTAATCCATAGCACCATGGTATGAGGGACTTCGCTTACAGCTTAGAGAACTGAAGTAGTTTAGCAAAGAGATTATTTTCATAAAGTATTTATAATAACATGGGATAAAGTACTGCAAGCAGCAGCAGTACCCAATTTGTACAAATGTTTTGAGGTCAGAAGAGTTACAGTTGAAGTAAGCAATTTTCAGAACAGCTATAATATGGAAAGGACAGACTCAGTCAACTCTCAGTCTCGCTCGTGTAAACACGCAATCACTTCCATCCCTGCATGTTCTAATCCTGCGCTGAATTAAACATGGCAATGGCGATTCGCTTTGCATACATTTGCAATGACAGCGAGACTGTGACAGCTGCTCCAGACTGACGGCACAAATCCCTTCATGGAGGTTTCCTAGCAGGCCAAGATTTAAATTCAACAACATCCCAGATGCATCAGAAAATATCCTGTGTCTCTAGAGACATCTCAGTCTACAACACAGGTATGAAAGGATTTATATATTGAATAAGTATTGGATCAAACGCCAGAGGAAGAGACTTGGCATGAGTCTGGCCACTAGTTTAGACGAAGTGGTACTTAAATACTCACATATGTATGTAAAAGAGGCTTCCTCTCTGCCCCTGGTCACAACAGAGGAGACAATGTGAGGGGGCTGCGGTGCTGGCTGTGGCAGGAGCTGGGAAAGAGCTGCTGACACAACCACCTTCTCATTTAAATCAGGGAAGGATTTACTTGGAGTTTTTCCAACAAAACTGTTGCAAACATCATCAATAAAGCTTTCAAATCCAACCAACTATCTACATGGACAGCACAAGAAAAAAGGCTGTTATTGCACCAACTCTGAAATGCATTCAAGAGTTATGAGCTGTTCCCTGCAGGGGGCAAATGTAAGCCCAAGGTGGTACCAAGACAGCACGCCACGAGTGGGGCTGTGGGCAGAACCAGCCAAGTCACTCCATTCCCTCCAGCCGGGCAGAAACCTGGGTTTGGAGACATTCAAAAAGCAACAAACAAGACAAAACCCTCCATCATCCAGTTTCCTACAAAAATTGCACCATAACATATGTAGAAGAGACTCATTTGATTCAAAACTCACCTGATGCCATCAGTACCTTCCAGAGCTGGGTGCATGCAACAAATTAAGCTTCCTTTAAAACTGTGTATTCGTTCATAGATGTAAGCTGACCTGAGCTCATAAAGTTGGATCACTTGCTATGGTGATGATGCCTTTTTTCCAGCTGAGTTTCAAAACAGATCTGAGAATCTATTTAAAGGCTTGTACTCTAATTTTTACAATTCCAAATTAGAGTACAATTAAACAAAATTAAGCCTTGTATTCAAAGGTAGCTGATCTATTTTAGAAGAAATAAAATACTGCATGGCTACTGATAAGTTTTTAATACAAAAAACCTCTGAAGTGATTAAAAAAAAAAAGGCAATAATTTCCTTTCCAATGAGAAGAAACTATCCTATGCAAATTTCTACTCTATTTTGCTCTTTCATGGGTGATAAGATATTGCACATGGTATGTCTGGTAGCAGCTAGTAAATACAATTTACTGGTAAGCACCTGTGTGAACCTGCACCCACTCTGAGACATCACCTGTGTCTTTATTTTGACATGAGAGCCATACTCCTAGGACCCCGGACAGCCCCCCCTTACCTTATATTTACATATGCATTTTCAATCTAATTTGTTACCAGATATCTTTTCTGAAGTGATGGATAGAGGACACATCAACCAACTCAGACTGGCACCCCGCCACCCTGATGAGCTTTAAATAACAAACTTGACAAACTTTTTCACGTATCATTGCAATGGTTCCATAGCTCAAAGTGAGCAGAAAATTGGTGCACAAACATGAGACTCCCGAGGATCAGGAAATTATGAATGTATGTGTCCCCCATCCCTCACAATGAAGGCAAGCAGTTGATCATATTAAAACCACAAAATCCCACAAAACTAAAAGAAGTAACCACCAAATAACATTTGTTCATGCTGATTTTATCACTGCACTAGGACTGTCCCTGAAACAGTAATACTTTGATGCAATTAATGCCCGTTACTTCAACTGCAATTCTTAAAATCTATGCAGTAAAAAAATTATTCAAAAGCCCTTAACCCGTAAATCACATTGGCCAAAGCCTTCAAGCAAATTGCGGGGTTTTTGGAAACTGCCTCGGGAGACCTAAATACATTAATTTTATTTAACAGAAAACGGAGCTAAACCTCCTTGACTGCTTCAAACATCTCAGGTAACTGTTATTTGGCTCTCTAACCATCCTATTCAAAGTTTCAAATTTCTGTTAGCCCTCCCAGGTACAATTCCTCCCTCTTTCCCCGTGGAGCCATCAGTGTCACATCTCCAGTGCACAGAACACCAGCAGGTTAAGGAAGCTCAACAGAAGCACCATCTCCAACCTATTCCACCTTTCAAAGAGAGAGATGTGTCACAGACACTCACAATGCATCACTATCTTGCTTTCATCTCCAGCTCTCCTCCTCTAAACACTGCTCTTTTAAAGTGAAGGTAAGAGTCTATGCAAAGCGATGAAGTAATTATAAAACTAACGGTGCACGTGAAATTAGAATAATTCAGCGAGATGCAGCAAGTCTGTACAACTATAACAACACTTAATGGTTAGAATAAGTTACTGATTTTAGCTCAGTTGCAAGAATAGTGACCATAACAGGAACTGCAAATACTTGTGTCAGCAGAAAATGACTAATTTTGTTTGATAGTTGGGCTACACATTTAAATTTGTTTAGATTTAGGAAGCCTGCCTGTTATTTAAATACTATGTCCTCTTTTAAAATGTGTAACTTGATAACCGAATTCAAATATGTAGAGATGTGAAGGTTTACTTGTATTTGATGCAGTAACAATGATTTTACTAGGAATGAGCCTAGACAAAGGGAAGCATGGGCTGATACATTTTCCAGCAGAAAAGCAGATAGCGATCAGCACAGCAGCCTTCAAAGAGTAAGGAAACCCAGCACTGACTGCATTATGCTGTGAATACCAGGAGGGCTCTAATAGTTTAGAGAAAACAGCATGTAAATTTTCAGCTCAAAAGATGCATGTTAATTATGCTAAACAGGCAAATTATCACAACACTGTCAGTATTTTACATTCTTCCACACAGCCTGTTCCAGGGGAAATGACTAGAAATCCCAATTTATCCTATATGGAACAGGATAAGGAGTGAATGAATCCCCCCAGGGCAGGGGCGCCTCAGTCAGTACCGACAGGTTATGCCAGGGAGGGAGATGTAACTGTATAGTTCAGTCCCAATGTCCAACTAAGCCCTTAACCTCTGAGACCTGACAACTGCAGGTTCAGTAAAGACTAATCTTACGTCCCAAATGTTACTGAACTGCTGACGAGCCTTAGCCTGGTATCTGGTGAGACTGTGATACTCACACCAGGGACGGGGGGGGGGGGGGGGTGGGGGGACCCGCTCTGCTGCTGGTGCTCTCTGAAGCACAAGTTGAGACATTTTTGAAAAGAGGAGATTACACCAGTCCTACCCCAGGAATGGCACAGTATGTAGATTCCTCTTCCTTAGGGGTGGTGGAGGTGTGAAGGATTATAAGAGAGTGTGTTTTCTGTTGCACCTCACACCATGAGGGCTCTCGCGCCCGCGGGGGGGGGGGGGGGGGGGGGGGTTTGCAGGATCCAACTACAGTTCACAGAGACTCACCCGGAGGAGCTCAAACTGTCCTATTTGGGAGTTGCAGCCACCTAACCCCAGCAATGCAGTGACACCAGCTGCACAGGACTGGGGCTGAGCACTGAATCCCTCGCTCACAGAGATGCAAAGACCCAGCTGGACTGGGCATGGCTGTGCTGGAGCCAGTCATGGAGGGAGCCTGGGAAGGGCCCCGCGGGGCTCAGCCTGGTGCAATCAGAACTGCTGGGGCTGGGGAGAATCGGCCATTCCGGCTTATTGCTGTGCCCTTTGCAGAAAGCTGTGACATGGGGTTGTACCACACAGGTGCAGGATCACAGGCCGGGAGCGGGATCAGCTTTCCCAGGATGCTGCGCCCAGCAGGGACACTGCACCCGACAGCTCTGCCGTGTGCCGCTCGGGAGCGTGGCTGCACACTGCTGAGTCACGAGTCACCCAACCTGTGGCAAACCTCTACAAGCCCTGCCCAAATGCTCCTCAGCCCATGCCGCCTCCGGCTCGGTGCCTGGCCCCTACCAAGCACCACTGCCCTGGCACTCTGCATCTGCAAAGAGAGCAGAACCATTTCAAACACCTAAACATCTAAAAGCCCAGACAAGTTCTAAAATAAGTTATATTCTTACAAAATTTTACTTGCTGACATTAAACAAGTGATCTTGATTCCAGAGAGCCACATTATGCAGGAATGACCCCTGGCATCCCTGGGTAGCCATCCTGCAAGGAGCAGAAGCTGTGTCCTACCACACAAGTGGCACCATAACTAAAGGCTGTAGCAAAACACACCTAACAATGGCAGCAGGACTACACATTTTGTGTAAATTTAAATTTTGTAATTCCTGAAGTCAGGCCCTAACTAATCCTTGGCAGACTGTTAGATGTTATTTATTGCCTAGATTTAAAGAAAAAAGGAAACATAAATGGAAACTGTGTCATGTGTAACAACAAGAGTCTTTTTCACCGTTCACCACCTCTGGAGTCTGAACAAGAGGCCTTCAGTCAGCTGCTGTCTCACCTCGGCTGGACGCCTGCAGCAGCTGAGGAGCGAGGAGGCGGCCGGCAGGACAGCAGGGCTCCTGTTCCTCGGGACTGAGGGCCGGGGCACGGAGCGGGGCGGCCGGGGCACGCAGTGCCGGCCAGGGAGCCTCTGCCTCCCTCCCCACGCAGCTGCGGCTCAGCACAGCACATGCCCGTGCTATTTTGGAGCCTGTGCTGTGGTGTAGGAGATGCGAGGCGGGGAGGAAAGACAACCCCTGCTCATGTTCACATGCTGCGAAAAAACATTCTAGCATGAAACACTCTGATATTTTTGCAAACAAGTCACAAACACAAGTATTCTGAAACAGGCAAATGGATTTGTAAGATTCACTGCAGGTCAAGGGGCTGCAAAAAGCTTAATAAAGGTCTTCAAACCCTTTACAAGTGAAAGGCCTGGCTAAGAGAGAGATGGCCACAACCCCCCAGTGCCTAGGACACATTCTAGAAGAAATCCTCACTGTGGTACCTTACTCCACACATCTTTCTGCAAACATCCTACCTCCCTCTAGATTTTATATTCAAGAGCTACACAGAGCACCTTAACAGCATCAGCACTGTTTTTCTCTATTTGCCTTTTCTACCTGTCTGCATTCTGACCAAGACCTTTAGCCATTTCCAGTGTTTGTGAAACTGGGTTTACAGCCCTGCCCGCTGACACTGCTGCCCCACATCCAGCTCCAGCTCCCTCAGCGCAGCCCGCAGCTCGGCTGACCTCTGCCAGCTCCCATCTGCTCCCACCCTGCAAAGACACGCTCTGGAAACACACACAACCACTCACAAAGGTGAGAAAACCATTAACCGTTACTGCCGTACTGCCAGGCAATATGCCACCACAAAACCAGTAGGACAGAAGCGCTTAGAGCAGAATTTACTTCATGAATGCTTCAAATTGGCCTTTCCTGAAGGAAGGACGGCAGTCAGCACTGCTCCTCAGAAAGGGCTGTCAGACAGAATTTATTGCCAAGGCACACGAATGCTATCCCTAGCATTAAGTCTGTTTGAACATTAATATTTAAGCATACTTTTGAACTAAGCCATTTATTAGGGGCAGTTAGTCAAGTAGCATGTTACATTATAAGGAGTGCACATTGCTGGCTAAAGATTTGGCAACCAAAATCTATATGGCTAGCTGATTTACCTTCCAATGGTTGCTGACTATTTAGCCCAGAACCTCAACTGAAGGGCAAGCAGCCTGACCCTGACAAGCTACCTTTATTTCAACAAAAAGCTGGGTTTATACCTACCTGTGATGAAGTGGAAAAAAAAACCCAAACACCAATTAAGTCTCATGGGCAAGTCAGTGCCAATTAAGGCTCGGCTTTTTGCCCACCTGAGTTTGCTTGTTGAAAGCAGCATCATTCAGAACAAGAGCTGATTTTCATCTAATCATACTTAACATTAAGAACTTTAAAACAATAGTTTCCTTCTTAAGCATGTTTGATACTGCTGCCATAACAACATGCAAATACTTCAGTTGCAACAACGATATATTCGTTCCATCCCATGTTTATTATCATGCTTTTTGATAAGCCCGCTTTATATTATTGCTTTTAACATATTTACTAATAAATACAAGTAAAGACTCCCTCTACATTCGAATAGGTACACAAAAGCTTTTTAAAGGAGTATTATTTTTACCAGAAGCCAGTAAGTAAATCGTTATTTTAAAAAAAGCTCATTTGCCAGATATTCAAATAAAGCTGTAAAGCACCTCTGACTCTGGTAGCATAAATAAACTTGCTGAATGCTTATTTGTAATCCCAGCATATTGTATTACAGCGGTGCTATCTGTCAGGCTCCAAGACAGACATTTCAACGCCAGCGAAAAGGCAAACCCATTCAAGATTTTTATTCCAAGAAAGGCCGGGTTTTCGCGCAGGCAGAGCGGTCACGATCAACCGCTCCCAACGGCCCGTCCTTACCCTCCAGCGACAATAACGGCGCGGGGGACCCGCCGGGCGCCGCGGCCAGGCCCAGGGCCCGCAGGCACCAACCGCCCGGGGAGGGCTCGACCCCACCACGGCTCTCGGGGCCGCCCGGCGCACCCCCCACC
>NW_015090780.1:5443403-5705499 GCF_001431845.1 Calidris pugnax
TGCGGCACGGAGCGGCCCAGAGCGGCCCAGAGCGAGGCTGCGTCTGACGTCGGCCGGCGGCGGCGCCCGACCAGGCCCGGCGCCTTCCGTCAGCGGTACTGGCCGCGGCCCGGCCTCGTTAGCACGGAGCGTTAATTAGGAGCGCTAACGAGGCCGGGCCCCGCCGGCACCGCGGTAGGTGCTGCGATACCCCGCTGGTTGGGCCCGTCCCTCCCGCCGCGCTGCCGGGAAGGCTGAGTCGTGGGATAAAAACCCGGACTTTCAGCTCGTCTTCCTCGTTTATAAGGCGCTTCCCCCCAAGTGAACTGTGAACCAGGGGTCTGGGTTCCTTGCGCTGGGGTTTCCGGGCAGGTTTTTGTTGTTCTGGGGGTGTGTGTGGTGTGTGTGTGTTGTCGTTTATTTTTTTGGAGGGGGGTTGTTTGGGTTGGGTTTTGCTGTTTTGGTTGTTGGTTTTTGTTTTGTTTGGTTTGTGTTTTTTTTTAAACTCCAAATAGCATGATTTGAAAACATTTTAAAATTTCCAGGAAGCGCTCTGCTGTGCTGACAGCCTCAGGCTGCCGCAGTCCCAGCAGCGCTACAGTTTTCTTCCCTTAAGGCTGCTCTTCCTTAAATTCCTTCTCTGTTGGAGAAAAAGGGGTCACAGAATGTCATAAAGGGGTGCATTTTGCTTTCCAGGTCCCTTCTAGTCTACTCTGCTTAGTTAATTAGATTTGGAGCCTGGGATGTTCTTGGCTTATTGTTGTTGCTAATTGTAGGGATTTAATTTATAGCATAAACTATGGATTATGTTATAACATCTTACTACATGTCAACTCAGGCAAGAATTGTGTTCCTTACACTTCAGAGTATACTCTTTGGCTGATACTCTGGAAATGTTATCGTCTTTCATGTAATCTCATAAGTTTTATTTTTATAAGCAAATTCTCTCAGTGAGCGAGGCAGTCTCAGTCCAGTAATTAGTCAAAAGGGCAAGCTTTATACATATCTGTGAGTTAACTGGAAACTAACAGCGAGGAATAAGACAGAGGAACCTTTATACAACATACAGTCACACATAACGGAACCCCAAAGCAGACAGTGCTCGATGTTGCTGCCCTTTCCAAGCTCTCATTTTCCTGAAGGAAGCACAAAGTGCAGCCCTTAGCACTGGGCCAGGGTGTGCCAAGGGGAGCATCTTCTGTAAGTGGCTGCTCTGAACTCACCTGCTTGAAGGACTAACCCATGTTTTCATCCAGGCGGAAGTTTTTATAAAGCACAGCATTGTTTAAGTTGAAATTTTCTGACGTCTGATGAATGTAGGTGGTCAGCTTTTTGTTCTATGTAAATAATGTGTGTACATTTGATATGGTGCAGATCAGACTCGCTGAGCTGGGCGTGCTGAAGGCCACCTGCAGAACCGTGTCCCTATCAGTTACACACACCAGCCCTTGCTTTATTAACAATTCAGCCCTGACAAGGTGAGAAGGCAGTCAGTTGCCAAGGCAGGTTTTTGGTTAACAGGAGCAAATAGGGTTTAACACGACGGGGAAACTCTGAAGAGGACCTAAAAGCTCTGTGCTGGGACAATTTTAAAGAGCAGTTTCATCTGTTACAAAACTCTTACCTTAAAAGCTATGAGACTTGCTGCAAGTAAAACGCTATCTCACAGTGTGTATGTGCAAATGAGGTGGTTTGTATTTAGTTATCTAGATTCCCTCTGCAAACACACGTAAATGTTTTTCTCTCTGTTCTAGCACATTCCTTGTGCTTCCTGTTCCACTGCTCTCTCCGACGCCCGTTCATGCCCCCTGATGCTCTCCACAAGCAGGTTACACACGTCTGAGAGGATAACTAAACCCAGCAGGTACTGAACAGTAGGTGATTCCAAGCCTCTGTTAAAAGATGACAGCGTGTATTTTCTGCACGTGAACTGCAGCTAGTTGCTTAGTAGAAAATTTCATTTTCAGGTGAAATAGCAGTATCAGAAACAGGAGGGTTTTTTTGCTTGTTTATGCTTTTGAAGGCTGCTATTAACTGAACACGTTAGACTCGCGTCTTGAAACAAGAAAATGACATCTCTTAAGCATAAGACAACTGTGGCCAACTCCCTCTCTTTGTGCTGTGCATCACCACCACAGCAGTGGTTTAAGAGCAGCAAGCCACCACCCAGCCGGCCCTGTGAGCAAAGATGAAAAGATCCCTTCCCAGCAGGAGAGGCCCCATCCAGCACTGAGCGGATATAAAAAGTGCTTCGTAGTTTTGATTGGCAGAAACCTGGCCTGAGCAGTGGAGAATTTTACATTTCATGCAGTCTAAGCTAAAAGCAATGTATGAAATACCTCGACCCTGGTGGAATTAGCCAGGCCTTGCCCTGGCTGCTGGGGCTGCGTGTGGCCGGCAGTGCTGCAGGGAGGCAGCGCTACACAAACGCTGCATTCTCTCTGCTGTCCCCCAGCCCCTCTGCCTTCCTGCCTACAGAAACCAGGAAAAAACTACAGTTTCTGAATGGCCAGGACTTGGTAGTTTGGAAAACAGCGGTTTGAATCATCACTTGGATTCACTTCTGCCATGGTATTGCTTGCTTTCCTCTTGTATAATTCTGTTTCTCTAGACATTATTTTTTAAGATGTTGAGAATTTCAGAACCATATATAAACAAAGCCAGCACATTTATAAACAAAGCTTTTTATTAATAAAATGTTTACACCTTTTTTTTCTTTCTTTTTTTTTTTTTTGCACATTACATCAGACTGGTAGTGATTTAGCATGGTATTACACTAGAAAAGTTTATTATGAATGCTTAAGCTGAAAAGGCTGTTTACATTATGCCAAATCAACATTTCTTTATTTGCATTCTATGCACTACATGGGAGTGTAACAATTCCAACAAAAAGGAGAGAACAAAAGCCTGGTTTTCCTCATTAGCATCTACAGACCAACAATACAGACAAACCTGTACACACTCTCAGGACCAGCCCAAGAGAAGACTAAAAAAAGTCTCGAGACATTCATAAGCTTGGGAATTCCTCACTAGAATTTCATCACCAGGAATCTGACTACACGTCATGCAGTGAAGCAATGGTTGTCAATTTGTGCAGTTTACAGTGCTGCAAATGCTCTGTAACTCCAAGCGGCTTAAGTTAGTTTTAGTAAGAGACACTATAATAAGAAGGCACAGACCTTTCCACCTTTGTGAGAGGTTATCCCAATCCTAGAATGAAAAGGCAGAACATTCTGAAGAGGGACAAGAATTGCTGATCCAAAGGTTAACCTTCATGCTTAATTTTACAGGCAGACATTTATTACACTGCAAGAGCTATATGCATATCAGGTTATTTTTGTGCCCTGAATATACCAATGCAGTTTCTTGTTTAGAAGAAACATTCGGAATGATTTTATTTTTTTTCCTTCATTGTACTGGGGGTGGGGGGCACAAGGGGGGAGATTCCCAGGAAGTCTTAAGTGTCTTCCAGCTACAGAAACGCAATCCACTTCTGCGTTTCAGATCAATTCCCTGTGTCACAATTTCATGTTGGATACACAATATTCAGAGACAGGAAGTCCAAAAAGGGAAGTTAAAATACAGATGTGCTTACAGGGTGTTACTAGAGCACACCGTGACTTGCCTCCCGCTGAGCGCGCTGTGCAGGGACACATCTCGGCCACTGGGTTTCCAGAACCGTTTCATAAGGCTCTACTAATGAATTACTGTTTTGTTTATAAGTATTTGCCGCTGTGACACATACTTCTAGAACCCTTGAGAGGAAAAAGCCACTCACCACCTAGTCTTGGCTAAATCCCATAAGGAAACACAGAATAAACTGTCAAAAAAACGTTAATAGATTTAATAGGAAATGCATGCTGTGAAACGAGTGAGGCACGGTGTCAGCAGTTACAGCATCCCCAGGTGCCGTGGCTGGGTGGAGGATCACAGCGTGAGGAGCGCGACAGGAGGAGCGGTCTGTATCCTTCAACATTCGAGAAAGAAGTAGCAGTTGGTTTGTTTAATAACTCATAAGTGAAAACGTTAACAGAAATGAAGCAAAGAAAAACCCAGCCTTCTTCAGAGTAGAGTACCCTTACAAAGGTAATTAGCTCCTTGAGTAAATTCACTGTTAGTGTTTAAGTAAAAAACTTAAGAACCCCAACTTGCAGGATGATGAAATGGGAAACTCAAAATTGTTTCTCTAAGAACTCTTTATTCTAAGTTGAGAGCAGTTTCAGCAAATGCTGTCTGAATTTTTTGTGGGCCAAACCATCTTACTGCCTTGATTTTCCATGTAAAATAGGAAGCACCAAGTAACTCCAAGCCTCTATAACTTTTCTAGGCATTTCTAAATGGCTGTTTATAGCATGTGCACTCCGACAACACTGCGTTAAAAATTCAGAGCTGGGTGGGGGAGCTGGGAGGGGAAGGAGGAAGAAGCTGCCCCAAGGACCATTTTGACATGTCGGGGACTAAGCCCATCAGTAAGTGTGGGCTTGAAAGATGTGTTACTTCTGATACTTTATCTGTAAGTTTGGTAACGCTTTTTTCATTTTTCCAAATCATGCACTTTTGATTCTAGCTGACCATGAAAGAGTTTGCATTCAAACTTTTGAGACCTCCAAAACTTCAGAAGCGATTTTTCTGAAACAAACACTGGTGTCACAAAACCTAATAATTTTAAGGAAATATGTTTTGGCACCTGAATTCTTGTATGAGAAACAAAGATGTGGTTTCAAGCCCATTTCTTTCGCCAAGCTGGAGCCATAGACTCTGAAAAGGAGAGCTGACCTGACACTTTTTTTATACTAGAACCTATATTTCTATCTTAAATTAACAATTCACACCAACATCTTATTTCTGTAAGTCTTCTGTCACCTGCTAGTCTATTACTAGGAATGTGATCTGAACATAAAATTTTAACAGAGAATTTTGTGCAAATTTTTTAGAAGGTAATTCCAAGCACACAATTCTCCTGCTTCAAGTAACTGATCTGTGGCACACAAACAGGCCCAGGTCACTGTAAAACAACTTCCCGCTAAAAAACTTCAGAAAGTTTGTCCTTCTCTCGTCCATGAACAGAGAAGCCTCTTTTTTTTAGAGGTTTAAAGCATTTAAGAGAGATACATGAGACAGTGCTGAAGTTCAAGTCAGTGAATTATTCAGGCTCTCCTCATGTTTGAGATGTTTTTTTCCTCTTCTATGTAGCTATTGTTGCTTCTCAATGAGGTTCAGAACAGGATGACCAGCTACACCGTGCAGCTTCTGTCCTGTAAACCACCCAAGGCAGCCTGTGCAGATTGCCCACACAGCACTCTGCAAATAGACTGCACCATCCTTAATAAACACTAAAGACTGTTTCACAAGAAAGTCATTCAAACACCACTGCTAAAGCTTCCTTTTCCAACTAATACTCAGTATGCTATACTGGAAATTAACAATAATGGTAGGGAATAATTTAGGATTAACATAACAAAAATCTTGTTGCCAACTTTTAAACCACTCACAATATTCAGCCTGAATTATTTTTTGATAATTAAAATGAAGCTTTAACCATGAACGTAGACAGCTCCTAATGAATCCCACACCTCTCAACCAGGCTAAAGGATCAGACTTCCAAATCGGCAGGTGGGCACTGTCTGCTCTCCCCTTACTCTCCTCCCAAGCACGTCAATAACCATTCTTGAGCAGGGTGGTGGCACTGAATTGGCATTAGGTACAAAACGCATCAAGGACTCTGCATGAAACGCCGCTCTGAACTGTGAACTGTCTGATCCTGCAGCGCTCAAAGGAAGGGTCTCACTGATGTCAGTGGGGAATGAAGTGCAATGATTTGGTTTGTTGCGACACAGATCTAATAACATAGACAAAGTCTTCACCTTCTTAACAACAGCAAAAGTTGTTAGAATGGTCTTAGAACTTTTCAAAGCAGCTCTAACAGTTTTCAGTAGTTTGACCACTAGATGCTTCTGTAATTAAATACAAGCTTCCAGATTTCAACTACTTAGGCATTTAGCATGCCTGTTTTCAGCATGTATATAAAACATACTACAGAACTACCCACAGCACAGATCAGGAGCCTGGCAAGTCAGTTAACAGACTTCTATTGCAGACGGTAAGATGAAGACACCTCCAAAACATGGGAAGCACCTTTAAGTTGCTCCAAAGCTTAAGAACTGAACATTTATTAAATGATATTTTTGTACAAATCTATAACTTTTGTGGGAAAGAATTGGTGGTATTTAGAAGTTGAGTCATATTTTTTTCAGTTAACAAACACTCTGGATCAATGATACGACATGCACCTTGTTACATTTTACATACGTGATACTTTACCCTTACAAACTTGTTTGCAGGAATTAATTCCCTCTGAGAGCATCTGAAAGTCTAGTCTCTATGGTGAGCTCCATTCATTAAACAGAAAGGCATAATGGAATAAAACATCAGTCCTGAGCTTTTTCAACAACTTAACAGAAGAAAAAGTTATTAAAAATTTAGTTGGAATGGTTGATGATCAGCACTCCAAACACTCAAAGGCTAATGTATCTCCAAATAAAGAAGCTATGTTAGGACAAAAATAATGAGTTTCAGCCAGCCCAGTGCAAGATGAAAGCAGATGGCCTAACAAATTATTCATACAGAAGAAAACATTTCTCTTCAACACAAACGAAAGAATGAACATGTGCATCTCATCCAGGGAAGACTCATTCGGCTTTCAGCTGGGGCCAACGGATCAATAAACAGTTATCTTGGCTCACAGGAACTTAGATCAACACACTGTCATTTTAAACAGGCACGTGTTAGAAAGCAGCCTCACCGCCGTGTTTGCAGTTTGGACAATCTGAAACACTGGTCCATTTCCACATTTCCACGTTTTCCTTAACTGCAGTAACTCAAGATCAGCCCCGCAAAGGGACATGGAATGTGCCCTGCTGGCACCCACCAGTATCTGGAGCACAGCAAAGGGACTCTGAGACATCAAGACTGAGCTACGTCTGAGAAGGGCCAGATTGTTGCTGCTTCTTCAGGGTTTTGGAGTGCGTTTGTTTGTTTTTAAAGTCTACTTTTGGTGTATGGCAAATAAGCCAGGATAGATCAGAAAGCAGTTGACAAAGATTTGCTACGATACATGGATCTCTCCCCTGACGGGAGAGAACTACAATAATCTCAGCACTAGCCAAGCTCTCAGTCTTGCCTAGCGTCCAGTATTTTCTTCACAAGTCAATGAATTTTGGATAAATACTATTAAACCATTTTCATTATCTCACCAAAAAACCAGATTTAAACTCCATTTTTACCACATGGTAACAGGCAATAGCAATAATTTACAAAGTCTGAAATTCCTTTTTCCACTAATCTACATGAAAGATATTCCCAGTATCTGAGACGTTCTTTCTCCTACTATGATCTCTCGAAGTTTAAGAATGTCCAGATTTATTACTAAGCAACTGTAATAAAAGCAATATTTTCTGTTTGGCAGAAAGATACTAATGATACTACCTGATATCTTGGTATAGAATAGACTTCTGAAGCACAGTGAACACAAAATGTTTAAAAAACCTAGTTGATTTAGATAACCAGATAATTTATTTTTTTAAAAATTGCCAGGATAAGAATGGAGATATTTCAAAGAAATTAGGGATTTCCATGACCAGCACTGTGAAAGTTCTACATTTAATTGTTAATCTGCTTTTTTATAATTAAAAATATGCCCAAGAGCAAGCTTACTCTGCACTTTTTTTATTACTTATATTTTCCATCAAGCATTTTGTGGTACTAAAGTTTTCTGTTCGTGATTTATTTGCTTTTGAGTGACAGAAAACAAGATATCCTACATCAGGCTAACACCAAACATGCATCTGTCTCTACCATGAGACACCATGAGGACCAATGTTTCAAAGGAGCTTCAAACAGCCTTCATTGGATGAAGATTTACTTCTTGGGCTTTCTATAAGCATGGAGCCTCTACAGCTGTAGCAGAGAAAGCATAATTGAGAATGCAGGGTGGGTAAAAGGCGGGATAAAAATGTAGCCACTGGATTTCATTAAAACATACTGACCCATTCAGAAAAATCTCACTGTAATAGTCCACCTGTTGTGCTCCAGAACAGTTCTATAAGAATTTTAACTAGTTCAAACTAATCTGAAGTACAAGTCCTTTCATTTCTTACAAACTTTTCTGTATTTCCTTCAAAGAAAATACTTCAGATGATAGAAAACCAGATTACAAACAAAAAATAGGAATCATCAACATGACCTCATTTTGATACTAAAGCTAAACAGCATATTTTAGTATATACTCAAGTCTATTACGCATTTTTTCTTCAAAAATGTAAAGTTTCTCCCTAGTGCTGGTAGGAAACAAAAAGTAAAAATAAATAAAATAGCACAAATGGGTATGGTCAACCTATAGTTTAATTGAAAGCGTACTAGAATGAATACAGAATAAGCTAAACACTGATTTCCTAAAAACCCTCACAGATGAAAAAGCCCAGAAACCAAGAGGTAATGATCTACATTACCACGTCTTAAAGTTACTTCCTATTTGTATTTTTGTGCCCAAAATGGGAAAGACTGGGTGCACCACAGATGAAAACTTGTTCAACAGACAGACCTCATGCTACACCAACAGCATTCTCTATTGGCCCTTCCAAATGTGATTGAAAGAACATCTTGGGGAGATTCCCCAAGAGTTTATCCATAGGTGTGGAATGGAAGGAGTGTATAAGATTGCATTATTTTTTTACTGTTTTTACATCATTTATAATACTTTAAACACTGATCTCATAAATATAATATGAACACTTTACACATGCCAAGCAATTAAAAGCTTTCCTTAAAAACTTTTAGGTCTTATCAGAACAACTGGCAGCATCTGTTTACAGCATTTGTTTTTAGTCAGTAACCACTTAATTTAGTCAGAACTACAACTAGGTTTTCTTCATATTAAAAAACTTGTAGGAACCAAAAGAAGCCTATAAGCATATCAGTTTGCCTTACGGTGATTAAAGTCAGCATGAAAAAAAAGATTGTCTGTGATTTAATACCTGTTGCTTGTGTCCCCACCCCCGGTGCCTATTATCTTTAAATAAAAAGTGCAAATGGGATTTGGGGACTGGATGGACAGATTTGCCTATTATTTGTCTTCAGTTGCTTATTCTGTAGCCACCTCACATCAACTGTCCCATCATACTTGGGATTAGCTACAACAAAATTTAAAATAAGGCTCACTGAAGAAAAGGAAGAAATGACATCTAACTTCCAGACTCCTCCCACCCCTAAAGTCCCGTAAAAGTGCTCATTTCCCTTTTTACAAAAAAAACCCCTCTAAAATCTTGATTACAAAACTACTAAACATTTCAGTTCTACCATCCATATAGCCACTTTCCTTTCAAGCAAGGCCAAAAAAGCCATGATGGATTCCCTTTGAATGCAAGAGATACTACACCTTTTGTAAGTAAACAGCTGACATTCTGATTGCAGTCTTTTCTCTGAGTGTACAGATGTCAGATGAACCGGCCCATTTTGTGGGACCTTGGGTGTATGAACACCAGCAGACACAGATCTAGGACTGATAGTATAAACCCAACGTGAACTATTAACTGCCGAGACCACCTACTGCATAAACAAGTCTGATTTTCTAAGGGAGCAGTCAACAGCAGCTGCGTTTTGTCACCGATGGCTGTCTTCGAAGCTTGAAGCCCTTACCACTAGATGGGGGGTTAGTGTCAGTTGATGGGATTCTGCGACCTACAAGGAGGCAGAAAAAAAAGATTATAGGAAACATTATACTTGAAACCGAATCTAAGCATTCAGTGTATGCTTTGTGTATAAAAACGTGTCTTCAATTGGTCATATGTCATTAACAATGACATTCCTGCATAACAGAGGGCTGGCAGTCAACAGTCTGTGCTATGTCTGTTCGGGTTCCACAAAGAAGAGCAGAGGCAATTTTAACTAATTTTGCTGCGTTTACAGTTCAGGCTAATCTAGACTTGGACAGCTAAGCCATAAAAGCACCCGGAGAATATACACTGCAGGATGCAACACCATCTGGAATATCTTCGTTGAGAACTACCATCTTGGCCTGTATTTCCCCAGCAGATGACCTGCACTGGACTTGTAACAAAGTGGTTGCAACAGCAGCTGCTTTGCTCATCTAATCAGTCTTCAGAATTGACTACTCCTGGGTGAGTGTTCTTTTCTGAGGAGGATTTATGATTTTTTCCAATAGTTTATTCAAGATCAGTTTTAGAGAGCAACTATGAAGTCAGTAAATCAAGGAAGCTAATTTACAGCACATGCTTTTTACATCAATTTATTCAACTCCTTCTAAGGATCCTTTTTTTTTTTTCCTGATAAGTCTAATGTTTCTGTGGTTATGCCAAGCTAAACTGCTGTGCACAGACACACAAACGGATTGCTCTTTGTCCTCTTTTCACAACCTGCATGAATTCATTTTGGAATACTGTCAGCTTTTCATTCACACAAAAAAATGTCATTGCCGTCCTCGCCATGAACGAGACTGAAGAGATTTGCAATTTAATTAAAGAAACCCAAGCTATCACAAAAATACCTGTGGAAAATCTACATACAATCATTGCTATTTCCCATGCAGTAATCTGGCATTTATGAATTCTTGTATTTTTGCAAATGCACTGTTTTAGAGTAAGTACAAACACTAAGAGTTTAAACTTAATTTCTTTTCACAGCTGTATAAATTTTGGATCTTCCTTGCGCCATTTCCTTTCCCTTGCATAACCTTGGAAGTACTAATTGAAACATTCAATAACAAAACCAGTAAGATGACACTGACTTCTGACACGAGTGCCCTGCTTGCTATTTATCCACCAGCACCACACGAGGCTTAAAATCTCTAGAAGGAATATTTAGAGGTTGTTAGAAGACCAGAGATTATACAGCTCATTTTGCAGTTTGTGTTCATCTCCGACTGTAACAAATTTAAGTCAGTATATTCTCACCTAAATAGCACAGAAACTAATACAGTAATCAAATTTCTACTTGAACATCCTTCAGAAGAAAGCACATTAACTGTTTAAATACTTACTAATTTCTATAAAGAGTTCATTAATGTTTATTGCATTTTTCGCACTTGTCTCTACAAATATTGCATGAATGGAATCTGCATAGTCTTTAGCATCTTTTTCCATGACTTCTCTGGAAAAACAAAGCAAAAACCAAACAAATTGTGAATGCAAAAAAAAAAAACTCAACCCAAACACATTATTCAAAATCTTAAGGGATATATTAAGCTTTTAAGTGTTTCATTAAATGAATATTTTGTATTTTACTTGTTTGGCATCACACTGATCCCTCATCCTGAAGCTGATGCTCATTCTTTACTCTACACTATCCCTCTGCCTTGAGGGTTGAGCATCACTGCGGCACAATCCCAGACTAAAGGAGGCCTGAACCCATCGGACAACATTACAGTGGAGTTCGTTTCCTGCGTGCTCCAAGTGTAGGTCTGCAATCAATCTTTAGGGGGTGCTTTATTCTTCACACAAACAACAGTTTTAGATGCACTGAAAACATACTAAAGCATTAGTTCCACTACTCCAGGCGATTTCCTACAGCTGTTTACAAAAGCAAGTATCTCACAACACTGGCCAGACCATTAGTGTAGCACTGACTTTATGGGAAGCACAGAGACGCAGCTATGAACGGGAACAGATTTAGACTGAGCACACAAAAAGAGAGCCAAGAAGCAGAAAACTTATTTTGCACCCTTAAGTAGGCAAGCTGATAATGAGGTATGTTTCCTTTACCAACATCAAAAAAACAGACCCAAGGGGTGGAGAGGGGACTGGGCTACACCTTGGATCACTTTACATACAATTCCTAGAAAACACAGGCTGCTTGCAGCAAAAAGGGACTGAGGATATCAAAAGCACAGACTTTGCATCAGTGACTCAAACACTGCCTCTGACTAAAGTACAAGGAATCTTGCTCACTACCTTGAACAGCAATGTTTATATAATTTATGGTGCCACCTAAGCACCAATGTGTGAGACTTAATATTGCATACCTTGTATTTGTCTTCTGGTAATTTTATGCCCTATTTCTTTCAAGAGGCATGCAACGTCTAACTAAAGTTGCTAGAGCTCACTAGATAACTGCTATATATTAACAATTTGTAAAACTATACTAAGAACCGACTGCAGTGGTTCTTAAAACACACAACCATCTGTCTACTTTGAGACACCAGCTGTGGTACCTTTTCCAATGACATCTTAAAACAAGAACTTTGCCCACACTTTCTTTCTGAATTTTGGCTTATTTAACCAGAACATCAATAAAAAAGGGCTTCTTTTGTTTTTAATTCATGCCTTCTTCAAAGTTTGGCTGTTCATAAAGTTTCTCAAGAACTTTTCCCCACTCCCTGCAACTATTTCAGCCACAGCCAATTCCACCCCAATATTTAAGCAGGGAAGGAAGGCACCTGAACAAGCAAGTCAGAAAAACCTACACAATGCTTTCCAACAGGCTGCATGTTTTTCCTAACAAAATGAGGTGCTACAGACTGACAGGAGCACTTCTTATAAAGTGAGGTAAACAGCTTGTATTACACTGTAGTTTCACGGGCAGTTCAGGCTTGTGTAACTTGGCACTGCCACCAGAAAAGGTAATCCTGTCTCCCTGTAAACTCCTCATTCCTGGCCCCGCTGTCCCTCCTCTGTCGTGCCAGCGAGCGTTCATGGTGTGAGAAAGAAATACACTCCGACCAGTTTTCCTTTTTTTAAATTGTTAGTTTTAACCTGGATCCATTTTACAGCCTGATTTACTGCCCACTCACATGCGTATTCGCACCAACAGCGGGGAGGAAGTGGGTAACACTGTCCCAGGACTGACTAACCGAATCTTCTGGCAGCAGAAACAGCTCAGACCCCCTGTGAATCTACAATCCTAGTGCACAGTGGCTTAAATGGCTCTGCACCTCTCACCTGTTCCGAAATCTTAAACCTATTTAGCACTATGAGCTTAAGTGAAAATCTCCAAACTGTCAACTGTTATTTACCTTACATCATTAAGATCACACTTATTTCCTGCAATAGCTACAACAATGTTTGGAGGTCCGTGCTGTCGAAGCTCTTTAACCCAGTTCTTTAACGTTGAGAAAGTTTCCTGATGTGGAAAAAAGAGAAGAAAAAAAAAAAAACAAAACAGAAAGAATTAAGAGTCAGAACTGGCCCATGACACAAAAAAACCAGAAATTGTAATGCTGGGTCAAGCTCAAATTTCTTACCTCTTTTGTGATGTCATACACTATGATGGCTGCTGCTGACCCTCTGTAATACATCGGGGCTAAAGCACGAAACTGAAAGACAGACACCACGCATTATCAATCTGATCTTCTGCTGAACCCCATTACTTCCTTATTATTATTACTGAACAAAGTGATAACTAGGTACAAAGTCCATGTTAGTGGAAAACTTTTCTTTACAGTGACAGAGAGGCTGTGCAGTAGAGTACATAAACTTTCATGAAAGTATTGTTTTACAAAAGCCAACCAATAAATAGTCTAGGGATCAGGAGCACACCTACTGCAAAAAGCAGGAAGCCAAATTTGACCTTATTGTGACTAGATTAGAATCTCATTTAAAAGACTGTAGATTACAGACAAGTACAAACCCGCAGGATATATGCTCAACTTCAAACACCAAGCAAAGGAAAAATAGGCAAAATTGAACTTGCTTCCTCCTTTTTAAGACACTCATGCTTTTGGACAAAAAGTAATCTTAAGAAAACTAGTGTGCCACTGCTGATGTGAAATGTTTGGAAGTCGGCGTCAATGCATAGCCCCATGGATCAGTCATGGCACTCTTAAATGACAGAAATGTTGCTTTCTTTGTGATCTAACTTACGGCTTTAGGAATTTCACTTAAGTTTTCCTCAAAAGCACGTTCAAAACTAAGAACTGCAAAAGCCCACAACTGTGACCTCTTGCAAACAGAGCTTTAAAGAACACGTAGATAGAAAAAGGCTACAGTAGTTTTATTGTAATTTTCAGAATCAAATCGGCAGCAGGCGTATTTACTTGGTAGTGCATTTGCAGGGTATAAAGCAGGCGGGTACCTCTGTATGTGCAGAGTGCTATGAACCCAGGACTGAAAAAAGTGATCGAGCACGAGTAAAATGCCAATCAACCATTCTTAATAACAGTGTGAACCAGACAACTGATCTAGCAACCAAAACCTCTCAGTGAAAGGACAGCGTAAACTGCATGTAAGCGTACGTGATTTAGAGCTTTTGTGCATGTTATTACTCAGGGTAAAAATCATGAATAGAATACAGTTTTTCATAAAGGCTTATTCGGTTCTAATAAAATACCTATTTCCTTTTGCTTAGTACAGTTCAACTGAGAGCAATATTATAAATCATAAAAATCTTGCTATAAAGCAGAATTCCAGACCGTCTACGTTTTGGCTCTCAAATTCTGTTTTGAAAACAGGACTTTAAACACAAAGTTCAGAATATAAAAATATTTAATAGTGGGAAAGGGAAACATGGGCAGCCATTCAGTTCAGTTAGGACATAATCCCGCTATTCCTCCTAAGTAGTAAGACGTAAAGGGAAACCTATTTGGTAAACCACCACTTGGCCTGGTTGCAACCTGGCTTTTTGATTATTTGAGTATTTATGTTGGGAATAAACCAGCTCTCATTTGCTGATTTTGTATTACTCTCATTTCCTGCCTGCTAACACTTAGAAGCTTTTTCCACCTAAGAGCAGTCAGCAGATAAAATACATTAACAAAACAGATGTTACCAGAAACACTGAATTTTCCTTTTGCTATTTTTTCAAAGACTTCAGCTTGCCCTCCAGCCTCCAATTTGTGTTTTGACATAATCATTAAGACAATGTCAATCCAGAGAAACTGACAAAATTTTTAGGAAAGAAGACAAAAATCCTAACTGCTATAAGTAATCTCCTATTGTATTGGCAGAAGGAAGGAGAACAGAGAGGGAAATGAGCTGCGGGAAGTGAGTTAGTGCTCACCTTCAGATGGAGCCAGCCAGCCACTGCCTGAAGCCATCTACAACAAGGGGCTGCCCAGTGCAGCGCTAACTATTCGATGCTGGGCTTTGGAAGTGGAAAATAGCAAATGCTCCTCAAGAAGCCAAGGCTACAAATTCCGTGCATTACGCATCATAGCTCAGTAGAGACATTTCAATTTCAAGAATGATGTGGACATTTTTGGTATTCCAGATCACCATGGAGGGCATTCTGTCCATAATTCATTGTCCAGTGTGCTGCAGGACCAGAAAACTGCTGCAGATTTCAGGGCAAGGCAGGTATTCAGACCATTTATGACTAGCAGTAAGTGACAGTGCTGTTCTGTTTTGGAGAAAGAAACATCTATGAAAATACTGACATCATTTCAAAGCAAATATCCTTGCTCCCATTTCACTATTTTCCTTGGATATATTGGGGCCTCACAGGCATGACACTAACACTGACACTCTCAGGAGTGGAACAGAAGCTTCACAGACAGCACAGCTCTTGGGTCAGAGCCCAGGTTAAGACATCTCTTCTTTTTTTATTTAAAGAAAAATATCACACAATTTATATGGAAGAAAATTAAAGAGGTAACACCCAAAGTCTAAAAAAAGAAAGACAAGGATCATGCTAGTCATGTACAGAGATGCTTCCTCAGATTGTAGTGTGCTGGAAGCAGATTACAGCACTCTCCCATTGCTTGCAAGCACAGCTAAAGGGAACAGGATGGAATGCTAATATGGAATGGATCTTTCCTGCCAAGTTGCGGCAGGCATGCTTATAAAGCTTTCCATTTAAGAGTACTAGCCTCTCAAAATTCACACTATAGCTCTCAGAAGACTCATATCCAGCATTAACATTTCAGAATGGGCTAGGATGTCAACTTACAACTATCTACAGCAAATGCTGACTGCTTGCTAGTAATGGAAGTTCTTGGGTATTTCTGATAACATGCATACTATTGGGCATATCGCTGGGACACATCCCTGACATGTAAGTTTGCTTTATATGGTGCTGCTGGAAGGAAATAAACTGTCATTCAAAAATTTAGAGCACCAAAATGCAATACAAATATACTTGTGTTACTTTGTAGTCACCACAGTTGTTATCAAGCTAAATAGCTAGCAAGTTTGTTCCACCACCGGGACGTCAGAAAGACAAGTGACTCTGACCAGGGATGACTGAGCCTTTACAACTCGGGTGGTTTGTTCTTGTTTTGGGGATTTATATTCTTCTTCTTGTTCTTTTGGTGGTGCTGGTTTTGATTTGTTTTGTGCTGGTTTTTTTCTGCTTGGGCTCTCCGTTTTTTGAGCCAATCCTGAAAAATAGTACAGCTGCATTTGCCAGTTATTATCCTAAAGTAATAACCCAACCAGATCAAACTGACTCTTACCAGGGACAGGTCTGGTGTCTACCTTTCTTACAGTTACCTCACACCCTAAATAAACTCATCATGAGGAACTGACAATTCCCGCTAGTTAACAGTCAAAAAACTGCAAGAATAAGCACTGTTAACATAGCTACAATAATTTCTACCACTGTTACTAGTATTCCATAAATCAGCTAGTAAACTAGCAAAGTCTTCCTTTTAAATTCTAAGTAAAAAGAATATGTATTAATTAACTGTGATTTCATTTGATTAGTCATTTTCTTGGAAAATTCTGTTGCCTCCCCTCAGAAATACTCGTGCTGCAGAGATCAAAACCTCAAATTACCAAATTAAAATTTAAATTTCAAAATAAGAGTTCCTGATATAGCTTCTAACACTATCAGATTTGAGAAGTAAAACTTTACAAAATAATAAAAGATTAGTTATTACCAATAACATTGCCTGTAATGCTTCTTTTGAATGCCTAAAACCCACATCCTACTCACATGAATAACCTTAAGACCAAAGCTAACAGAATGTGCTAGCAGTCATGTATTTTTCCAGAACCAGGGCCTCACTTGTACTATGAAACATGATCATTCATTTCACTTGGATTCTCCTGTTGCCATTGCACTGCCTGCGAGTGCTGCAGCTGAACGTTTAAAACCCAGCTATAGAAATGGTACTAGAAAGAGCTGCTGCCTTCCCCCGCCTTGTGTTCTTTTGAAAGGGCACTCCTCTTCAGGGAATCTAAACCCAGGCTTTTGTTTTATAAGCTCCTCTTCTTAGGTAATCATCCTTAGCTTTGTACTTTAACCACAATAATAATGAAAAGTAAAACCAGATTTACAGCACTCTTACCTTGATAAAAACCTGCATAAAAGAAAACTTTCTGACAGGTATTGGTAAAACCAGATCACATTGAGACTTTCAGGGGTGGGGCTGAAGAGCAGCCCAAACTCTAGTCAGAACTATCACTGCAGATATTGATTCTACTCACCCGCTCCTGTCCAGCTGTATCCCAAATCAGGAATTTATGCAGCTCATTTTGATACTGTACAGTCTTGGTCATAAATGAGGCCCTGGAAAAAAATTACAGCTTATGCTTTTCAGAATATAAATATGTTCTTAGAACACTACTACCATGAACTTGTCAAAAGGTTTACATTCCAATAAAAGCGGTCCCCTCAAAACTGAAGAAGATTTTCATACATAAAGCCTGACATTAATGAAGCAAAGGGCCTCAGAGATGAACTTTCCCTTGAGAGGATGAAATGCAACTAACAGAAGGACCATGAATGCAAAATACAAGCTTTTATTGTTCATAAGATTTTGATAAAAATAAAGGATGATACCACCAAAAAAGATCACCTTTTTTATCAAATTCTTCCTAAGTGGAGGAATCATCACAGCAAACCACGTAAGTGAATACCAGAAACTTCCAGAGGGAAAGAGATCAAATCCTTTCCCTCTGCATCAGCTTTTCCTATCTCTGTACTAGCATTCAGATAAACACTGGCAAGTCCATGCTTGGGAGTAAAATATGGGAGACTCATATCACTATTGTAGGTGTTAAGAGGACAGAGAAATCAATAATGATCAATAATGAGAAATCAACTTCCTTGTTGTCTGTGCTCTGTACAGCTCCCAAATCCTGTCATTATACACCTGAGTCTGCAGAAGCTCTTGCACTTCCAGAAGACAACAAAATTTCTTCCTATGCTCCAGATCTTTTACAGTAAGATACTGCAAAATATTGCAAAGTGCTTCTATGCTTTACTTGATCTGCTTTACATGAATCAGTGTATTTCCCACAAGAACAGGAATTCAGAGACCTAATGTTTTACAAGATGCAGTTCTTTGCTATATCTATTACCTGTAGGCACATTTTTTACTAGAAAGCCACACACTGAATTCAAATCCTTGTAGAATAGGAAGAATCACAGAATCTCAGAATCATAGGGGTTGGACACAAATCATGCAGTCCAACCCCCTGCAGAGCAGTGTCACCTGGAGCAGGCTGGACAGGAACGTGTCCAGGCTGGGTCTGAATACCTCCAGATGCCATGATTATTTTGAGCATATGAGATCCTACGTTATGATCTTGAACATCTTTTGTGTGTTTAATTCTTGTCACTCGAAAATACTGCAGACTCCCAAACCTGTGCTGCTGCCAGTTTTGGAGAGGGTGCAGGACAGGGTCCTGGAGGCAGCCTGTGCTGCAGCTCCTCACAGTGCACTAAGCTTGCGGGAGATTCCAAGTCGGAGAACAAGAGACTTTGAGGATGATCAACAGCACTGAACACCAGAGACCAGGACTCTGAACTGCAGTTTATCTCAGATATTAAGTACCACCAGGGTACAGATTTTTAATGATGTCCACAACACTTTTGTAGTTAATATAACTGGGGTCTTTCCATGTTATAGGAGGACAAAACAGCTAGCTGCATTTAAAATAAAGAAAGGGAGCAATTACACAATGCTTTCCACTGTTCAGAGGTAACAATCTCCCCATTCCTTAAGCTCAGATGATTTGCCAAACAGTATGTGGATCTCCAAAGTTGATTACTCTTTTAAGAAGCTAAATATAAGGTTGCAGCACCCCTAAAGAGTATAACTGCACTGCATTTCAACAGTTAACTAGATGATGTATCTTAGCAACGAGTAACGGAAAATAAAGCAATAGAAGTAGCTGTTGTAAAGCACAGTAAAGACTTCCACTTTCTTAAGACTTCTACAAATTAAGCATCAATTCTGAATTCTCTAGCCAGTAGGGAAACAATTTCCTAAATCATAGATTCTCACTGAAAATTTATTTTACTCAGCTCTATAAACCAAAATATTCCTGTACAGGAACAGCTGTGTTGCTCTAATTCATATCACAACTAAACATATCAAATGGTAGCTGACAACAGAGGTTAAATCCTATTTGAAACTCTTTGACGTGGAAGTTTTCATTGTGAAACACATCGATTAAAAAAAAAAATCCAAATGAACAAACAGCTTGACACTTTTTGGGTCAACAAAAGCCTCCAAACTAGAACTACCCTCAAGGACTTCCAGTAAGAAAACAGGCATTATCCCTACTGAGTTTCCTAGCTGCTTCTCCCATGAACAAGATGTACCTGAAAGTAGTTTTATACTCCTTCATAATTCCTTGGTGCTATAACAGACGTTATAGCAAAGACGTTCTGGAGCACCTAGAGGTATATGCTGCTCAGGCAGAGCAGAGCTGTCCTGAATTCCGACAGAGTTTCTCCAGCTGCCCATATCTGAACCCGAACGATGAGCGTTCATGACAACACATGATTGCTCAGGTATATCTAAGAGGAATGGGAACTAACAGGAAACTTGAGATTGTATCTCATTCACTCAAAAGCCCAGGAGTAACCACAGAAACATTCTCAGCTTTAGTTTTGTAAGAAGCTCAAAACTCTCTAGATGTGAACTTTCTATAGAACTTGAAGTTAAACACCTGAGACAGCCTGCGCCTCTACTTATGCAAACAGCAATATGACTACTGTCTACACATCACTTTTGTGGTCCTCCAAAAAAGAACCTCTACTGTAGCTAATTTGACAGTAACTATGAAGGCCCAACCCTTGAACATCTAAGAAAACTACTTAGCGATCTGTCTTAAAGGCTATGTTTGTTAACAGGGAAATTAAAATAAAAGCATGCTTCCTGCAGACTATCCTGCAATTCCATACCAGTATTTACGCTCAAAAAAAGAGGAAGAGAGTGTAGCGGGGAGGAGAGAGATATCATGGGAGCCACATTTTTTTTAGAAGGACAGGATGAGACACATCTTTATCAGCAGGATCTTTTCTGGTCAAAGCTGTAGTAGAGCCTGTGTGACACCTGAGACAGGAAGCTGCACCGACACCCCACACACACTTCTCAGCACCAAGTCTAGTCATGTTTTCCCGCAAATAAGGAATTACTTCTGAGCAAAGCCAAAAGGACATAAAAAGAAATAAAAAGATCCAACCAAGAATTCCTGATGCTCCCTCTTCCTTCTATCCATTTGAAGATTTGAGCTCAATAACGTTGCTACTCTGAGGGTCAACTTTCAAACATCCTTAGCTGTGAGACCAACTGCACTAACAATTTCATCAGTTACTTACGAGTGTGTGTATTGCATACCGATGTATAACATTAAAAGGAATTCATGAAGACTACAACCTGAATTAGTATGTTAACTACCTTTAAAAACCTAGGAGACTTGTTATTGTACTTGACTCTTAAAAAAAAAAAAACAAGCCTTAAAAAAATAATCACATAGCTGCATAATAATTAGACTTGGAAATTTTAAAGTAGTGCATGAAAAAAGTATGCTGTTTCTTTAACAGAAGCACCTATAGTGTAATTAATTCATAGCCCAGTACTCCTTGCAGCAGTTTGTTAACTTTGATTAAGAATACAAAATGGGCCAGATCTGACAAAACAATGGAAGCTGCAGGAGTGTAGAACATACTCCTGTGCTTCCCAAGGCAGCTCAGAGGCGAATTAAGGCTCCAGTCATGTTTATCACCACACTTAGCTGCCACACATGGAGAATCCGCAAGTGATCTATTCAGGAGGTACAAATACATATTAATACAATTTGGTTTTATTCTTGAATAAGTCATATTTACTTTGTTTGGCTTCTTACCCTATTGTTGGGTTGATGTTGGGATCAAAGCTATCTTCTACAAATCTCCACACGATGCTTGATTTGCCCACACCAGTGTCCTAAAGAACAGAAACAGGTGAAAGAGACATGAGTTACTATAAACAAATGATCTTTTTTGTCCTCAAATCTTGCAATACACTGTGCATGAACAACACATTCCCACAGAGAATCTTAGATTCTGAAATACTTCCAGTACTATACTCGTTTAGTAGAAAAATGAAAGGTCTGTGACAAGTCACAGTTTTCTAAACAAAACTGTTAGGATGTTTTGATGAAGGACTACAAAACTCTGCGTTCATGGTTATTATAATTTGTGCCCAGGGCAGGATGGTTGGAACTCGATGATCTTTAAGTTCCCTTCCAACTTGAACCATTCTGTGATTCTATCAATTATTCAAACTTTTTCTTTCTTTTTTTTTTTTTTCCAAAGCTATGCACAAATTGCATTTGAACAGGACTAGGGAAAGACCATCTACCATTTTTAATAAAATTTACAGCACCTGAGTATGGTCCTCCAGCTTTGCAAGCCAATGGAGCACATTAAATTATACATGTGTGACACACGCATTTCAGCCTCTGAGTAATGCCGTCCCACCCAGCATAATGAAAGACTTGAAATTTCTTCTGTGACACACCTGAAATATGTTTCTAATGCAATCCCATAGAAGTATAAATGGTAAAAGAGGAAACGTAACATGAAAATTTTGGGTCATGTATGTATTTGTATCACTGACTCCATAGTTTAAAAAAAAAATTTACAGAAGGCATATTTAGGAGTGAAATAACAACAAACTATCACCAGTAAAACTGTTCTTAATAGCAGTTGGACATTTTAAACGGGCATTTAATCACAAGAGGTGAAGACAAACTTCTTGCTCTGTATCTCCAGAGTCATTAAAATTTCAAAGAAAAAAAACCCTGAGGAACTACTTAATTGAAAGTGAAGTCATACGCCGCTCATGCGTTTTCTTGAATCTTCTGAATAATAAAGTAAATTTGGGTACAGTACGTATGCTTGCATTTAACTTTTTCAAGCTATTTTCCTCTCAAGGAAAAGCATGTTATTTCTGTTCTGTATTTTATAATGCTTCTAGTCTCAATAAGCAGCACAAATCTTAAAACGCATTACACAGATGCAGCTCACGGCTCCGGGAGCTCCACGGCCAGTCTTCCTGGGTGCTCCTTCTCCTTTTCCCACACGAGGAAGGGTTTCCCAGGTCAGGCCAATGCCAACAGCGGCTGGCAGCTCCCCCAAGGCCAATGGCAGCTCCCCCAAGGCCAACGGCAGCTCCAACGCCAACGGCAGCCACCCCAACGCCAACGGCAGCTCCCCCAACGCCAATGGCAGCTCCCCCAATGCCTCCACAGCAGGAGGAGCACAGACGCCGGCGGTCTCCCCGCTGACAGGCGCCCTGGCCATGCGGGAGCCGGGCACGGTGCCGGGGTCACTCAGCTCCCCGCAGGAGGCGGAGGAGATGCCCCCCCCTTGCCCTGAGGAGATCCGGGGGAGCCCCCGGCCCAGGCCCGGCAAACGCACGGCTTCACAGCCTTCGATTTTTTTTTTAAGCTTCTACTTTGGTTTACTTGATGTCTCCTTCTTCCACCACCTGCAACACTTCCAAAGCCTACATATGTTGCTTTTTTTTTAAAAAAAAAAAAAAAAAAAAAAAGTTCAGGCCCCTCCCTCTCTCCCGCGAGTTTCATTTCAGGTGCTGGTATTTATTTATTTATTTAGTGAGCTCGAAGCCCAAAACAGCTCGCAAGGAGGGAAACACACGCTGGATGCTCGCGCTTCCTCCCTTTTTTTTAAAGGAAGCGAGGGAGAGAGGAGGGGTGGCCGCCTCTGGAAGACGCCCCCGCGGAGGGGAAGGCCCCTCCGGCCGCCCGCTCTCCTCAGGGGCCAGGCCCGCCCGGCGAGTGCAGCCCCGCGCTCGGACCCCTCCGGGGCTCCCACCACCAGAGCGGGCCTTCCGACCAGCCCCTCAGCAGTCCCCCTCCCTCCCTGCCTGCCGCGGGCCCCGGTCGCACCGCACTTACCCCCAGAAGGCAAACTTTCAGCTCCCGCAGAGCCATGGCCGGACGGGCTGCGCCTTTAGCGAGCACCTGACGCGCGGCGCAGAACGACCATAGCCCTTTCCGAGGCAGGCGTGCGGCCTGCGGGGCAGCCCCCGCCTCTCCGCGCCGCCGTTACCAGCGCACCTTTCTCCCCGGGCTCCGCGGACGCGGCGCCATCTTGGGCGGCCGCCGGCGTCACCTGACCGCACCCCCGCCCGCCGCGCTTTGCCCCGCTCGGGAGGCGACGGCGGGGGCCGAGGGGCGAGTGGCCCCCGGCAGTGTCTGTGTGTCGACCCGGCGGCGTTCCGGCTGCGCGGGGTGACCCGGGGGCAGGAAGTGCCGGCGGCTCCTCCCTGCGCCCTCCCGCTCCCTCCTCCTCCTCGCCCATGTCCATTCCAAGATGGCCGGTAAGTGGGGCCGGCGGGCGGGCGGGGGGCGCCAGGGCGGCTCGCCTGGGGCTGCCGCCGTCCTCGCCGGAGCCCTCCGAAACCAACCCCCCGGTGTCTCTCTTCTGTTTTCGTTTGTAGGGATCCCTTTGTATTTTGTGGATTTGCAGGATGACTTAGATGATTGTGAGTAACTGGTTTTTATTTTTCTGCTCCCTCCTTAGGCCCTCCCCGCTCTCCCACCCCGGGTCCCTCAGTCGCCCGCGTTCCCTCTCTCCGTACCCAGGTCAGGGCGGAGGGCGGATGGTGAGGCTGTAGGTGTCGGTAGGTGAGGGCTCACAGGGCGTTAGGGGCGTGTTTGCGCATCCGCCGGGGCGCGGCGCTGACCGGGAGCGGCCGGTCCCCTCTGGCGGGCCCTCGGGCGGCGGCCGCCGTCCCGCTGAGGGCGAGGGGACGCCGCGGTGTCTGGAGAGCGGCCTCCACGGAGACCCCAGGCCTCCTAGGGCTGGCGCGGTGCGAGCAGGGCCCGCCGTGCCTCTCGGGGGGAAGGCGGGCCGGGCCGGCGCAGGGGTGGGCCCCGCGGCCGTTGTCGGTGGGAACAGGCCCGAGGCAGGCGGGAGCTGCCGGCGGCGCCGTTCGGAGCAGGGGACCGGCGTCTGCCGGGCTGGAGAGGGGCAGCACCGCAGCTGTGCTCCCGCCGGTCGCGGCCGGGCTCGGGGTCAGGCCCTGTGGGGGGTCCCGGAGCGGGCCGCAGCCCCGGGCCCGGCCGCGGTAGCCCTGAGGCGAGTTACGGGGCTAGAGCTGAGCCGCGGCTCCGTCAGAGGTGATACCGGAGGAGGTAAATCCCTGACCCATAACCGGATGAACTTGCATTGCTTTAGAAAGCGGCTGTACGTGTGGGGTGGTTTCACTGGTGCTTTGGGCGCTGGACTGACTTTTCTGTTAAAAAAAAAGAGAACCGAGTTTGTTTCTTGTGAGAGAGACTCTTTGTTTAACACAAAACCGTTATTGTTTAGTGGTATTTGAAAACAGGTAGCATATGGATTTCCCCCCCCAGACTAGCCTAAATAAGCTACTTCAGGAAGAAGGTGTTCGTCAGGAGCACTGGGGAAATGCTGGAGCACCAGTGAGATGTGGCACATTGCGTTGGGAGGGTGTGCAGGGCCCGTGCTGGCAGGGTTCTGCTGGTGGCTGCTCTCAGTCTTTGAGGTTTCTGCATTTCACTAGTAGGTAGTTAAAATAAAGTGGTCTGTCGTTTGTGTTTTAAGTTTTGCAAGAAAAGTTTGGGATCTTTTGCGATGTAAGTGATGTATAAGTGGTGAGATGAGCCGTGTATGTAATGGTTCTTGGTTTGCTTTGTGTTTTTTGTGTACTGCAAAATATCTTTAATGTTTCTCTTATACAAATGGTTAGTTTGTGAATTTTAATGAACGAATGTAAAACAAATTAAAAAGCATCCCCCTTCCTTAATACAGCTCTCTATTTGAGAAACTAGAAATCTAAAAAAGTGTAAGAAGCATGGAGGATAGTGCTTGTAAGAAGTCATCACCTTCGGTAACAAAAAGCATGTCTGCATTAAGTGGGAAGAAATTAACTGGTGTATTTCAATGTGCTTACAGTGATTTAAGGACTGTTGTGCAGTGAGTTTCTCCAATGGAAGAGCTGCAACTGTTGTTGCTGTAGTATCTTATTTCAGAGTTGAAAATATCTTTTGCTGTCCAAATTTTAAAAAACAGAACAAGAAAAAACCCAAACAACCCCCTTGATGGCGCTAATGAATGTTTAGCAATTTGAATTGATTGGGACTTTCTGAATTGCTCCCAGTTCCCTTTCCAGTTTTCTCTTCTACCTAAAAAAAAAATCTACCTAAATTCATCAAGTACAATTTGAAACTTGTTTTTTGTAAGGAAAGATATGGCATAATCTGGAAAAATAATTAGCTTAGTTATGCCCTTTGTAAAGAAAATGTATTTTAAAAACTGCTTTTGCTTCTAAAAACAGCAGGAGAGAAAATCATCTCCTCAAGCTCATGAAATCACTGGGCTCTGCACCAGCATTTCCTGTTTTGTACTGCAGACAGTGGATGGTGCTACCAGCTGATGGTGGAGAATCGCGTAGTGAAGCCCTGTGACATGGAGTGTTCCTACAGGCTGTGAGCAGCTTTTGAGCCTAGGCCAAGCTAAGGCTTGGTGAGCTCCAATTCAACTGTGAATAGTCGCATTTGTTCTTTAGAGGCAGACAGATTTCAAGCTTTCTTGTTTGATATCCTTAGAGGATAGAGGAAGAATACTAAATGTTTGATCTAGGAAAGAACATAAATCAGTTAAATACTAGCTCATAATTTTTCTGTCATTTACTTTTTCGTACTCTGGTGTATTTTGAAACTTGTAAGTACCTATGGCGGCTTCTTTTATGAAAAAAGAAAACTAAAGTTCTTGAGAGAAGACAAAATGGATTCTGCCATGACTGTTTCTTACTTATGTGTACTGAGTGTGGAAAAAATGTCAAGTATTTAACTCTTGATCTTGAGCATAACCAGTTTTCTCTGTTTTCCCTCTGGTCAGAGAAGCACTGGTGTGTGTTAAGTAATGTAAATGAATACTAGAGTTGTTCCAAGTAGTAAAATTAAATGTGTTCATCATGTTTACAAAATTAGTCTCTGGCGTAGTATCATAGTGAAACTTAAAGTTGAGATGTGCTTCATTGTCATTTCAATTGGTAGGAAATATGAACTATTTGAAGTGAACAGATGAGAGAGAGCCTGTATTTTTAGATTGTTTCTTAATTAAAGAAGAAGTGGGCAGTAGATAAAGTTAATGACGAGTATATTGATTTTTATTTTTTTAAACCCTAATAAATCTATCTTTGTATAACAGGTAGCTAGCCTCAAAAATTAGCTAGTGAAAGAGTATCCGATCTCTGTGGATCTTAATATATGCATTATAATTGCACAGATATCATAGAATCATGGACTGGTTACATATCTAAGGATGCTCAGAGCTGGGTTTGAGTATGGCAGTTTCAAAGTACGTTATGAAATAGCACAGGCTTGACTTTAAGATGTGCAAAAGCTCTATACTGATTGGGATGACATAGTGGGAAGGACTGTAGATTTTTTTTTAATGAAACCAAAATGCTGAAGATAGGGGGTTATATAGTGCTTTACATATATTTTTCTTAATCTTCAAAGAGTGTCAGTGGGAGAAGGTATTCCTGTTCTTCCCATTTTACAAACAGGGGAAACTAGTACTAGGAATGAAACTTTCTTGGTTTGCTTTTAGTTATTTACCCAAAGCTCTGCTGATCTTTGATATGGAGGCACTGTGTGAGTTCTTCCTGGAGACAGGCTGTCTCTGCAGTAGAGGGGACATCACTGAGTGCCTCGGTTGTAGTCTCACAGGCAGTTCCACATATGCCCTGTTTGGCTTCTCACTGTGCTCTCAAGTTATTACCAGTTTTGTGCTTTCTTTACTGATTAAAATACCTAATTCTGTGTCCTGCCAAGTTGGAAACTGGCTTGTTTTCTTCAGTGGGTGTCACTCAGCCCTTATGCTGACTTCAGAGACTTCTTGAATGTGAGAAGCAGTTTGTGCTGGGTTTGCATGTACTTAGTATGATGGCAGTAGCTATATCACTTACCTGAACAAAGTATGCGTAATTCTAGGACTGCTTGGCTGGGCAAGTTCTAAACCCAGAGCAGGAGTATCAGCTCTGGGGTTTTGGTTGCTCTTTGTGTTCCTATATTCATTGCTGAAATGAGAGAATTTGTCATGGGTGGATTATTTCACTGTCTTTGTTTTAAGGATGAAGGCCTAAAAAAAAATTGGCAGCAGTTATCCTATTCCCTCTTGAATTTACAGGTTGCAAGTGTGGCTCTTTACTTCATTAGGTATCACTTAAGATTTTTTTGGTAAGACATTTCCAGGAATGTACAGGTACTTTTCCTTTGAAGAATATCTCTAAAAAGAAATAGAGTTACTGTATTGTGTGTTTTACATTGTAACATCTATTGCTGACACTTGGATTTTTTTCTTTTTCTTTTTTTGTGGGTTACTCTTCTTGTCTTTCAAGTTGGGTTTGAAGATTATGGACCAGACTGTGATAGCATGAGGATAACGGCATTCTTGGATATTCCTGGACAGGATAACTTAACTCCACTGGCTCGTCTAGAAAAATATGCCTTCAGTGATAACATATTTAACAGGTAAGGGTAACCACTCCTTTGCTTGATGATAACAGGGTCTGATAGCAGTGTGGAGGTTAAGGTGTCACTGCTTTTGTTGTTATTGTCCTAAGTGATGATACTACTTCTCTTTGAATAACTTTTATATAACATTTCCATTAAAAGAAGTTTTTATTCTTCGTCATCTAAGTAAGATTTTTCAACTCCATCTTTGTTTTTTGGGACATGGAGAAGCTGTATAACTGGTATGTCTGTTTAGAGAAGAGCTTGATAATTAAGGTGCCAGGTTACACTTGTACCCCGTCTACATGTTGTTAGCAAAATATTAAGGCAATCAATATGTTGTTCACTCCACAGGCAAATTATTGCCAGAGGTCTTTTGGATGTCTTTCGAGATTTCAGTAACAATGAAGAAGACTTCCTGACTGTAATGGAAATAGTAGTCAGGCTCTCTGAAGATGCAGGTTTGAAAGTTGTTCTTTTTGATTTTTTTTGTTTTGTTGTTGTTTTTTTTTTAATTTTTGTAAGTTAGGCCTACAAAACTATAAGCTGTAAGTTATAAGCTAATGTAGAAGGTAATAACTTTCAATTTTGACAAGGCATGAGTGAACTAAAGAAAGTAAATGATCTAAGAGCAATAGCTGTCAGTGAAAATGGGATTATATTTTTTCCGCTGTTTTTGAAGTATTTTGTATGGTAGGTGTATAAAGAAAAGGCTCTTACTTGTATACAGCCTGAAGTAATATCTTTGAAGGAATTGATTATATCTGAACCTGTGGTGTATGCAGCACACAACAGCTGTGCATTTAATACTTCATGTGCATGCATTCATGGTGATACGGTTTTCTTGCTGGTGCTCTTATTTTATGTGACTTATTAGGGAACTACCCAGATTTCTGGGCTGTGATGATGTATGTAAGGCTGTTTATTTTATTCAGCTTTCCTTTAAGAACAGGCAGTCTCAGTGATGATATTTCTTATGTTTTGAGTATTTTCATTCTCTTCTGTTGTGAAAACACTGAACAAAAAAAGGCTTTTTTTTTTCTTAAGGTACTTGATCTTGATTTCATATTTACTGATGTAGTTTTGACTTCCTGTTTATTACTAGAACCAACTGTACGCACAGAGCTGATGGAACAAATACCTCCTATTGCCATTTTTCTGCAAGAAAGTCGACCAAAATTCCCAACAGCATTCTTTGAGTACCTTATGCCCATAGTAGTGAGATACCTCACAGATGTTAACAATCAGGTAGGACAAACAGACCATATGAGTTGAATCGTTGGAAAATTCTGTGTGGCTCAGTGAATTCGAGGAATGAGGAAGAGATAATAGGAAATTCCATTCTGATTGATACCTGGCTTGTAGGTAATGCTTTGTGTTTATTGGTTTCAGCACACTTTGCTAGGGAGTTGGGATTTGTTCTTATACTTTCCTTAGCAGATAATGGGAAACTTAGAGGATTTACCTACAGCATTTTGTCAGCATCTGTTACAGGAGTCATGACTTACTAGTCCTGTCTTCTGCTTCATCTTTTGACTTACCAGAATTTGATGAAATATCATCTAATGATTACATGAAACATTTTAGTATTTATTACTAATTCCTTATAGTGTTAAAACAGTTTTTCTTAAACTTGTACCTGTGTGTTCATTGGAAACATGCCTTTTGTGGTGCTCAGATCAGTAAATGTTCCTTCAGTGATGTACTTTTTTGGGTTTGTTTGTTCATATTAATAGGTTAGAAAGGCAGGTCAAGAAGCACTGCTTATACTGCTGGAGCAAGATCTTATTGCTCAGAGTGACATTGAAAATAAGGTGTGTCCCATTCTGTTGGACCTCTCTGCTCCTGACAGTGATGATGAGTACAAGGTGGAAGCTGTGAACGTAAGTGAATTTGGAAGAGATCTTAAATATCTGCCTTTTTTAAAATTGCTTTTGTTCTGTCTTTTAGCAGTGCTACTATAAAGCTCTTCTAGAATATACACAGTATTGTTGTAAAAGTAGGAATGATGATCTGATTTAAAGAAAAACCTCTCCCTCTTGGCTTTCAAGAAATCAGTTGACTCTACAGAAAAGTGCTGGTGTGTAATTACATTTCAGCATGGATATCTGACACTTTTACCCTCTAGATTTTCATCTTCCTCATTTGGGAGTTGGGAATTGCTTGGGCATTTCTCCAGGGTGACATATGAACACAAGCTGCCTTTTAGGAGCTTGAAAATTTGGAGGAAACTCCCTGAATGGTGTCTGCCTTTAGTTCTCATTTAGCGTTCTGTTATGAAGGCAAACGTTTCTAAGAATAAAGCTTATTTTTGTGGAGGTAGAAATCTTCGGTAATTTTGGACAAATGAAAATGGGAAGCTGAGTACTGTTAATTTGCCAACACTCGTGTGAGCATTGAACTCCGGGTGCTGCAGCCAGAACAGTAGGAGGGTGCACAGGAGCCCCTTCCTTTTTACTGCTGCAAATACAAGAATTGCAGTGAGTTATCTCAAAGTGGGAGCTGAAAAGAGACATACAATCCAAAGCACCTGAGTTTTCATAGCAGAGACATTGTTTGTAACGGTAGTTGAAATTGATGGTTCTTCAGACAAGGCTAAATTAATGAGTATTTCAAGAACTTTCTTTACTTATGCTGTGATGTTAACTTCTGAAATTTCTGAGGATGATTCCTGTAAAGTGTGCATTAGCTCACACACATAACTGGTTTGTCTTACTCTCTTTTCTTTGCTGTTGTATGGCCGAATTTTACTACTTATCACATTGTCTGAGCCTATTAAGGCCTGGGACTGTGCTTGTTTTTAAGTATCCGAACAGTCCTATTAAAGCCAGTGGACTTAATTGCATGCTTAAGCTTGAGATATTTTTAATGTGCTTAAAGATTGTGATTTTTGTATGTTGGGTTAGCGCAATGGAGCTTTTGTCTTCTCCATACAGACTATCAGTGTATGTCATATTGTAAAACACCTTGAAAGCGCATTTATTAAAAACGAATGTTTGGGCATAGTGGCACAGAATGATTTTGAATAAAAGTTACAGTTGTGCTTCATAGAAAACAGGGGTATGAAAATACAAATAACGAGTAGCAATTAAATCTATTTGGTGGTGGTTGCTGTCTTGCTTTTGGGAGGTAGTTTTTTGACGAATATATGGCTGTGCTTATAAGCTTTATAATTTTCCTTATATGTGTTTCCTTCTTGGTTATATTTTTTTTAGATAATATGTAAAATGGCTTCTATGTTGAGCAGAACGACAGTTGAGCAAATGCTGCTTCCTCGTTTCTGTGAACTGTGCAGTGATGGGAAGTTGTTTCAAGTCAGAAAGGTTGGTGTGTTTTCAACCTTAAACACTTAAAAATGAATTTGTATGTTGCTGTTCAAATGCCTTCCTGAATAATTTAGTCAAAACTTTAGTTGATGAACTTTGAAAGAGTCTGGAAGAGCAGTTTTAATTTATTGACATGGTTATAGTTTCTGTAGTTCAGAAAAGGAATGGGTCACAGTCCTTGGTGAATAGCTTTGGTCTAGCAGTTAAGCTGATCTTCCACATTTAATAGTTTTGCACAACCTTATCTTTAAGCCACTGTGCTTGGTGATCGGCTACAAACAATTTACCTGATCTCTACCATCTTATTTCAAAACCAGAAATTGAAAAGTAATACATATTTGACACATCCTTCCTTTAAAAAAAGTCTGAAAAGAGAAATCCCAAATGTGTAAGACTGATTTTAATTCGTGTTGGAGTACAAAAGGAATCTTGTGGTGTGAGAAGTCTTAAAATGTTTGAGTAGACTTAGGGGACATGCAGAGTTTTAGCTTGGTCCTTAACATAAGCTGCATTTGTTGGAATTTGAGCTGCATTATAACCTTCTAAATAAAAGTATAGAATGAATAAATTATATATAAACACAGTCCTGTCTTACTTGATTTCAAATTTTGGCAAACTCTTTTTCCAACATAAGGAGATGTTCCTGTTGCGGTAATTATAGCGCTTGTAATGTACCGTAAATGGCACTAACTTGAAACCTTGATTAAACTTTGCCTCAGCAAAGTGCTGAGGCCAGGGCTGGCTGTAGCAGAGACAGCTGTGTCAGTGGGAACACCTAAGTCCTGCCCCGGTGTCGTGTTCTGGGCTGCTTTGCTTCTGACAGCTGCTGCTCAGAGTCCTTTCAACTTTCCAGTAGACTTATTGTCCCCTTTAGCCACTACTGAAGTAGATAATGCTTTTTGTGCTGAATCCTTTATTACTATTGATTTCAAAGGCGTGTGGCTTATAGGAGCTTGCTGTAATGAGTCTTTGTTCATGATGAGTTAATATTATAGGATGTAGTTTACGTGGCTGAAATTTGAATAGTCAAACGTGCAGTTGTTACTGTGGGATAAATAATGCATGATGAAGCTGATAATAAAGCTAATGCACTTGAAAGAGCCAGAATGTTATTAATGACTTGTTTTATTTCTTAGATTTGTGCAGCTAATTTTGGTGACATTTGTAATGCAGTTGGGCAAGAAGCCACAGAAAGACTGCTGGTATGTAAAAATCAAAATCAATTTACAGGACTTGTATTTCTCAGTGTAAAAGGTTTAATAATGAGCTCTTTTATTGTCTTCTCTGTAAATTAGTGCATTTTTAAAATTGATTTGGCTAAGGCTTTGGCTGCAATTATTTAGCAAAACTGGAAATTAATAGAAATTCAAAGTTCTTGTTTTGCAAAACATTCTAGAAAATGTAATTGACAACATATATACACACACTGTAGGATTACTGACTCTTTTTATTCTGAACTAGATGATCAGTCAACTTAGAAGTTCAGGAAAAATAGGCCATTAATAATTCTCCTATTGTTTCCTAGTGCATAGACTTATACCTAAAATCCTAATGAAATAAGTGAGAGATACATGGTTTTTCCAATTTCTTCAATTAATAGATTTTTTTAACCTGTCCCTCTTTCTCTGTTTTTCACTTAGTTTATTCTCTCTGGAGTTACCATTGTCTCCAGTTTCCCAACAAGTACCTTGATAGTAAGTTGCTGCAGTCTTTGTTCAGTCTTTAATTAGTCTTGGTTTTGGTCACTTTTGACAGATTCCCAAGTTCTTTGAACTCTGTTCCGATAGTGTTTGGGGAATGAGAAAAGCTTGTGCTGAGTGCTTTATGGCAGTGTCCTACACCACATCCCCAGAAGTTCGCAGAAGCAAACTGTCCCCGCTGTTCATCAGCCTCATTAGTGACACTTGCAGATGGGTAAGTCACTCGCTCTGTAACCGATGCATCTTCCCAGGCAGATCAGGCACAAATAAGTCAAAGTGTGCTCTAAAAGGTCTCTAAAATAAATTTGCTAGGACGAGAGTGTAATCTAATAAAATCTAATCTCCTCTAATAAATTAGTTGGTTGTTTTTCCTCACTCTTACTACTTAGAATTTCTGTCAATGGGTTGGGTTTTTTGGTAAGTACAATGACTCTTCCAAGAGTAGGTTCCTGGTGTTAAAGGTATTAGTTGAAGTAGACAGTGGTGTCCTTCAAATTTATAACTTTTACAAAATTTCCTTACTGTGATTGTAGGTACATGCTTAATATTCTAACACCCCTTGCTTACATGTCACTTATTTGGTATTGATAACTGGTTATTAAATAATTGGTATTAAATGAAGCTGTTATAGTAAGAACCAATTGGTTCTTACAAAAAAATTGAATTAAACTTTTATTTCTCAGCATTAACGCTCTGGGAGTTGCATGAATCCTGACTGTCTTATACTGTCACAGGTTCGTCAGGCTGCTTTTCAGTCTCTCGGCCCATTTATTTCTACCTTTGCAAACCCTTCAAGTGCTGGTCTTTACATTCGGGAAGATGGGTCGCTGAGTATCCGGCCATTGATGCAAGATGTGAATTCCAACTCCTGCCAGCCCAGCAACAACATCACTTTAGTGCCCTCCACTACAAACGCCACGTTGCCCAGGTAAAACCAGGGGAAAGACGTGGTGTAGCGCAGGAGAGAAAAAGAATTCTTTTTGTTGCTCTTCAGGGCTAAAAATCTCAACTTGAGAATATAGTTCCAGGGAAAGGTATGAAGAGTGAGATCATGCATGTGTCTATTTGAGTGTAGTCACTTTATTGAAAAATGCCATCTGATGGCTTCTCAGGCAAAACTGGTAAAGCAAAGCATAGTGGTAACATACGTCTGTCTTTCTGCAGAGAAAATAAACTTCTGTAGTTGATGCTGTCTTTTTTGAAGTATTTCACTGAAAACTATTGTTAGAGTACTTTAAGTTTTATTTGGATAACTGTGTGTGTCTGTTACCAGTTCAGAACAACCAGTGGAAATCAAACCAGAACCATCGACTGAGGAGACTTCAGCTGAAGTTAATACAAAGCTCTCAGTTGAGAACCTAAGTAAAGATACGCAGGAAGAAAGTTCAGATTGTTGTACCAGTCCTGGAGAAGATGTGTCTCGATTGTCTCAGGGTGACAGAGTTGCTGCTGGTGTCATAGAAGTCACTAAGGACAGCAGTTTTCCTGGAATGAACTCAAGGCTACAGTCTGCTGAGGACGTATTTAATACTTTTCTGTATTGGCGCCCTCCTCTGCCTGATATAAGTCAGGATCTGGAGTTGCTTCAGTTCAAGACTGAAAAGCACAAAGATAGCTGTTCTGTGCCGTGTAATAACTGTGTTGCTAGTAGTGAAATTAAAAAAGTTCTAGAAAGCTTACAAGAGCACATAGATGATCCAGATGTTCAAGGTGAGAGTCCATAACAGTAAAATCATGTTTTCTCTGAGCAGGTTTCCTCCTGGTCTTTACAAACCCCTTGTCTGCATTTTAATTGGCTTGGTATTCATAAGGTGATGAGACTTCCTCGAGGAGTAAATTATAGTAGAAAGTTACACAACAGTGTTTATCACAAGACCTGAGCTATTTCTAGAACAGCTGGGATGTGCTCCTAGCTCCTGTTGGCACAGGAAATAAATTGGATCAATCTACAAAAGGGAAAAGAGCTGGTTGAAATCTGTTAAAACTGTATTGAATTTCAAGTACTGTAACCAAGTACTGTAGTTTCAGGAACAGAACTACCTGTTATCAGCTGAATTCAGCTAATATTTTGTTGAGTGAGAATCGCCCTAATTTCCTGAGCTTCTCCACACAAGCCCGTTGATGAACACACTGAAGTAGTGATGCCCTGATGGCAGGATGCATGTGTTTCCTGGGCCTGATCCCTCTTGACAAGCCTGTCTTCCATAGTCAGCTTGTTTCTTGTCCCACTAAGTCTCGAGTATTCTAGTGAATTAAGTTTTCACCTGCCTGTTTCACCATGCCTCTCTCCGTGCAAAGTCATGTCTGGGAGCAGTATCAGCTGGATTCCTTACTGCAGTAGCAGTGAGGAGCGAGCCCCTGGCAGCGTGTAGCGTGTTTAGGTGACTCCCTGTAGTCATTCAGAAAGGTACCAGGAAAATAAAATCTTCACCTGTGAGTGGCAAAGGATCAGAAAGAAAGGGAAAGATTTAAAGGAGGAAGAGGTGAAAAAATTGAATTTAAAGTAGTAAAGGAAAACAGGGAAACTGAAATGAATGAAGGAAAGAGAAAAAAATAGTGTAAATGAGTTTTGGAAAGAAAAGGCAGAGACTAAAAGCAGAAGAGAGCAAAATCCCCGTTACGTAGAAGGAGGACAACTGGAGAGATGTTGTGACTCTGTACAGTGAGAGGGAGGGGTTTGGAGAGGCAGAGGAGAAAACAAGATTTCTGCTTCCCCCCAACTTGAGCAGAGCAGTCTTGCTTCCTTTCTCAGAACAAGGCGATGTGGATGTTAGTTCCTGTTTTCCTCCTGCTCTAGCTGCCAAAGCACTCACAAATATGCTTTTGATCCATACTTCTGTAGTATTCTTCGCCTTTAAAGCATGCGCCAGTGTTTCATCCAAAGGCGGTGCTTGCCATATGCATGTGCAGATGTGGCTGCCATGGTTCCTGCACTGGGAACTCTCAGGAACTCCATGTTCCCAGCAGCAATGAGGCATAATGAGTGAATAGAGTTTGTCAGAACTTGATTGGTGATAGGGATAAACCCAACCTTTTGTTTTCTGTCTGCTTCTGCAAAACAGTTTGGAGGTGGTTTGACCAATTCACTCCTCTGGATAAAGATTTGTTCAGAAATGTTTTAAATGCACATTGGCACCTTTTCCAAGCCATAGAAGCAATTAAAGAATGTAGCAGAAGAGTTTATATTAAACTGTTTGTTGGTATGAAGGATAGGAGGTGAGACAGGATGCTGTGATAACCTCATTCCAGGGGATTATTAGAAATACCTTTCAGTGTAGAAATCAGTAGAATGGTTCTGCTGAAAATTTTAATACGTCCAAATCATTGCTCTTAATTTGTGATGGTTTTGTGGCAGAGTATTGGGCCTTTACTGTAAGAGCAAATGTTTGCTAAAATACCGCATTTCTGTGCTTCTGGGCTTCTTATCTTTTCAGATTAACTAATTACAAGTTTAAGTGCAGAAGAGAGACTAAATAGTTGTCTTTTGCTTTGTACAGCTCAGGTCCAAGTGTTGTCTGCTGCTCTCAGAGCTGCTCAGTTCGATTCTGTTGGTGACTGTGAGGCCAAGAAACTTGAAGAAAGCAGTGGCAAACTTCAGCCCAAAACCACTTCAGATGAAGTGGCTGTTTCAGGTGGTACCTGCAGCCAGGCAGAGGAGGACGTGCTTTCATCCCCTGCCTCCCAGGACGACCCCAGGGACCTGTCTGCCAGCGGTGCACAGAGCAGCACAGTAAGTGTCTGAGCTGTGAAATCCTGACCCATTCCTGTGCTGGGTGTGTTTGTGTCCCTGCCATAACTGACCCACTTATCTGAAGCCTTTGAGTGTCACCACACCATAATTATCCTATGTGACTTATTTTAATTAAGAAAGAAAAGCTATTGGGGGCTATTTCTTTTTGCACACAAAAGTTTTGCAGTAGTCTTGTAGGTTTTCTTCCAGATAACGTGGACCAAGTACAGTCACACTTCATCCTGTAACACATCTAAAATTAGTCTTTTACCTCCAGACACGAGGCTGAATGAGGTGCTGACACATCTGCATTTCCTCGTTACTGTTTCTTGATAATGTACAGATAAGAGTAAAAAGAATTGTTTGCACAGTATGTGGTGTTGCTAGAGCTAATTGTGAAATAGAAAAGCTCTCATTGTCAATCAGCAAGAATTGCACATAAAACCTCTGAACAAAAATGTAAAATACTGTGTGAGCTTTTGAACTTCTTATGGTTTTGGTCTTTTAAATCTTGTAATTGTTTTGAAGTGTTTTGTTGATATGTGGGGAGAGGTGTGTGCTCCATAATTTGGTAGGCTTGGGAATTTCCAGCAGTTTGTTTGAAGTAAAGCTTTTATCATGGTGTTGACTGCCTTGGAGCAACTGCTAAGCTGTCTTGTTTCGTATCATTTAAATTAATGCCAAAAAGAAAAACTACTGAAGAGTATAGTAAAAGTAACCATCCAAAATCTGTATGAATGCTGGGTAAATTTGACTACTGTTCCCTTTGTTGCTGCTGCGATTTTAATAGTGTTTGTTTTAGTGTACAGCTCTGTCTTCCGTATTCGTATAAACACTGAATTGGGCTTTGTCTGTAAAAGGCTGTTTTGTATCTGAACTGTAGTGTGATGCTTTGAAATCCCCCAACAGCAGTAAGCCCAGTTCATTTCACCGGCTCGTGCATCCTTTCACAGGATTTGGAGGAACCACGCAGAGGAACCAGTGTATTTTTAAAGAAAGAGCAAGAAAATAATCCACCACTTGAAGATGACAAGTCAAAATTGCAGGTGATGACAAGAACATCTAACTGCTGTAGTGGAACACTGAATACAGGGCATCTCATGCTTACTGCAGCAATAGCTTTGCAGTTGATCAGCTGCAGAATGTTAAGAAATGTTCTGGGCATTTGAGGAGAACTCTTACTTTAAATCAGAATAATTCTGTTGCCTCTTTGGTGCCTTTGAGGCATCTGTGCAACCAAGGTAGGTCCTGACTCTACTGTTTTCCCACTGAGTTTACTGTTTGTCTTCAGCAAAGAAGGCATTTCCAGTTTGGTTTCATGGAACATGTTGATAAGTAACATTTGCTGAACAGTGTTTGACTGCTCTGTCCCAACAAGAAGTCGCTTGCCCTGGGCAAAGCCAGCCCACTTCTGGCTGGTGGGCAGCAGGAGAATGTGCAGCACTGTGGTGTGTTTTCATTCTCCTCTCCACGTGTGTGTTGCTGACGTGCTGTCTGTGTTGGTAGGATATCATACCTCAGCCTTTGCTGGACCAGTACTTGTCGATGACGGACCCGGCTCGAGCCCAGACCGTTGATACAGAAATAGCCAAGCACTGTGCCTACAGCCTGCCTGGGGTGGCCTTGACACTGGGCAGGCAGAACTGGCACTGCCTGAAGGATACCTACGAGACGCTGGCCTCTGATGTACAGGTAAAAAACAAGTTTTTTTAATGATAAATCAGAATTTTGAGTAGCTTTTTTGTTGGCGTTTGTTGTACTGGAGTTGTAACACTGTATACTTATGAGATGAAATGTGCACTAAAATAAAAAATTTCAGATATAAATCAGACTTCATAAATATGATTAACATGTTCTACTGCTGTGTAACTAGCCCTATTTCTTCTGCTCCCCCAATCCTCACACAGGTGTAGTTCAAAAGCTTCTTTGTTTTAGTTATGGTGCCTAATCCAGTTCACTCCTTAACCCGTTTGCAGTGGAAGGTCCGTCGCACGCTCGCCTTCTCCATACACGAGCTGGCTGTTATCCTGGGGGACCAGCTGACAGCTGCTGACCTGGTGCCCATTTTCAATGGGTTCTTGAAAGACCTGGATGAAGTTCGCATTGGTGTCCTTAAACATCTGTATGACTTTCTAAAGGTAGGAAAGTGTTATTTCATTCAAGATAATTTTTTCTGATTCCTTTATATTAAGAGTTTTCTAATGAGATCTGCAGGTATTCACATCTAATTACATATTTCGTTTTGTGCAATAATGCCATTTTGTGTGTGTGCCTATTGCTTTTTTAGATCCCTCACTTCTCTCCTGCCTCACATCCTAACAAAATACCCAAACTGAAACCTTTCTGTCAGTGCGGTTGTAAACACTCCTTGCTGCTGTGAAGGAGTTAGTATTTTGAGCAGTCCTACAGGGGTTTGGGAGTGTTGGCAGTTTGTGTTTGGGGGTGAAGAAAAGCAGATTCTGGTGGGTCTGCTGCACAAGGGACAAACCCGTGGTTTGTTGTTGCTGGGTCTCAGCCCGGGGCGGTGCCGTGACGTGTCCTTGCACAGGGCAGTGACGTGAGGTGCTCCTGGGGGTATCGTCCTGTGTGTCCAGGCACTCAGCTGCTTCTGCACAAATCCTTAAGTGTCTTGTGAATGATCAGTGGCTTCCAAGTAGGAGAATGCACCCAGATGTGAATGGAGTAATACACCACAGAACTGCAGGTATTGAATTTTATCACTTTTATACTAATAACATGTTTCCTTTAGTTACTTCATGCAGACAAAAGGCGAGAGTATCTTTACCAGCTTCAAGAATTTGTGGTGACTGATAACAGCAGGAACTGGAGGTTTCGTTACGAGCTGGCAGAGTATGTAATTTTGTTAACTTTTGATTTTTAATCTACATTACTAACTTGGAAATAAGTTAGCACACCCATTCTGTGTTAAGGAACTGAACTTAAAAGGATTTGGCTGTTGGGGCTTTTGGGGGACCTTTTGGGAGTTTTAGGGAAGAGGAGTTGGCAGGTTCTGTTGTAATCAAGTGTGACCAAAAGGTCTGTGATTGTCATATTTCACAGGCTGCAAGCCAACCAGATCCATTTTGGTACAATTTGATAGATACTCCTCAGTGAGGTTTCAGATTTTATTCAGCTCTAGATGTCTTGTGAAAATCAAGGAAAACTACATACAAAGTCACTTTTTCTAATGTGTATGAAAGAAAAAACAGGTCTTAAAAAAATTGGTTTATTCAGTGGTATTTCCCTGTGGCTGTGTGTATAATGGAGACAGAGTAACATCCCACAATTCTTTTCCTACAAGCCCTTTTGATATTTGAAGCACCCAAAGAATATTTGTAGACATAGTTTGCAGCTAAGATCTGACCTTAGTGTTTATCTGGTTGCTTTGGGCTGCTGAGGGTTTCCTCTCCCCTTGGTAGTTTGGCCCAAGAACCCAAACCTCATTGGGGTGCCAGAAGGTTGTGCAGCAGCTCCTGGGCACCCAGTGGGGAGCTGCCCCCTTGGTCACTTACTGGCAGTGTTGGGGCTGGAACAAGTTCTGGGCAGTTCCCAGATAGGAACTGGTCTCTGAAATACAGACTTCTAACTGAAGTAAATCTTTGTTTTACTTTGCAAGAATGCACAGGGCATTGGTCTGAAGTTGCAGAGAAATTTCCCATTGTACTTATCTTTAATTTTTGTTATTTTTTGGGATAATTTTGATTCATTGGTACATTTAGTTTGGATAAAAGTTTCTCTTGGACTTTAATCCCTTGAGGTAAAAGCATGAAGCTCTTTAATAGGTGTGTGCACCTTTATAAAGTAAAGAGAAGAACAAATTGTTGAAGTGCTTTGTAATAACCGTGGTATTTTCCAGGCTTCAAATGGTCCTTCCCTGTGTCCAACAGATGGTAGAACTGGAGCAGTTAGTGTAACAACCGTCTTTGTGTTTCAGGCAGCTGATCCTGATCCTGGAGCTCTACAATCCCAATGATGTCTATGATTACTTACGGCACATCGCGCTCACGCTCTGCTCCGATAAAGTCTCTGAAGTTCGGTGGATCTCCTTCAAACTGGTAGGGGATTCAGTTCACCTCCTGGCAGGAAGGAGGAAAACAATCCTTGAGAGGGACACCTGAAATCAGTGTTTCCTTTCAGACAAGTAGGGCAGATTAGTACATGTTTTGATAGACATGGGAAAAAATACGGGGAAAAAACTAAATGAAGGCTTTACAAATTTTGAGTTGTCTGCCTTGCACAGATTTGAACATCTCTCTGTTGTTTTATGTGAATGATAAATGTATTTTTAACTGGATGAAACCAGGATATAGAAAATTTGAGAGACTTTCCCAGTTGTTTAAAAAAAATAAAAATTACTGATCTTTTATCAAAGATTATATAATTTATAGACTTCATGATAGCACCATCGTCCCACAGATCTGCTGAATGAGTAGAAAGATATTTTTTTATTTTAATTTCTTACTTTTCTTCATGGTACTATGGAAAGGAGTATTATTTTAATGGTGGTTTTAATTTCTTTTAGAGATTTTGTTTCACCTGAACAAGCAGCTTTTTGAAGCTTTCTTTTCTGTGGAATAAGCATAGTGATTAATTGTGCAAGCATAGCTGATTACACTGAATATACTTTGGTGTTCCTTTGTAGGATTCAGATGAAATGATGCTTTTTTTTAACACTAAGGGCTACGTTACATCTCTTTTTTTTCATTCCCTCCCTCCCCCCCTTTGCTTCCCAGGTGGTTAGTTTGGATAAAAGTTTCTCTTGGACTTTAATCCCTTGAGGTAAAAGCATGAAGCTCTTTAATAGGTGTGTGCACCTTTATAAAGTAAAGAGAAGAACAAATTGTTGAAGTGCTTTGTAATAACCGTGGTATTTTCCAGGCTTCAAATGGTCCTTCCCTGTGTCCAACAGATGGTAGAACTGGAGCAGTTAGTGTAACAACCGTCTTTGTGTTTCAGGCAGCTGATCCTGATCCTGGAGCTCTACAATCCCAATGATGTCTATGATTACTTACGGCACATCGCGCTCACGCTCTGCTCCGATAAAGTCTCTGAAGTTCGGTGGATCTCCTTCAAACTGGTAGGGGATTCAGTTCACCTCCTGGCAGGAAGGAGGAAAACAATCCTTGAGAGGGACACCTGAAATCAGTGTTTCCTTTCAGACAAGTAGGGCAGATTAGTACATGTTTTGATAGACATGGGAAAAAATACGGGGAAAAAACTAAATGAAGGCTTTACAAATTTTGAGTTGTCTGCCTTGCACAGATTTGAACATCTCTCTGTTGTTTTATGTGAATGATAAATGTATTTTTAACTGGATGAAACCAGGATATAGAAAATTTGAGAGACTTTCCCAGTTGTTTAAAAAAATAAAAATTACTGATCTTTTATCAAAGATTATATAATTTATAGACTTCATGATAGCACCATCGTCCCACAGATCTGCTGAATGAGTAGAAAGATATTTTTTTATTTTAATTTCTTACTTTTCTTCATGGTACTATGGAAAGGAGTATTATTTTAATGGTGGTTTTAATTTCTTTTAGAGATTTTGTTTCACCTGAACAAGCAGCTTTTTGAAGCTTTCTTTTCTGTGGAATAAGCATAGTGATTAATTGTGCAAGCATAGCTGATTACACTGAATATACTTTGGTGTTCCTTTGTAGGATTCAGATGAAATGATGCTTTTTTTTAACACTAAGGGCTACGTTACATCTCTTTTTTTTCATTCCCTCCCTCCCCCCCTTTGCTTCCCAGGTGGTAGCAATTCTACAGAAGTTCTATGCAAACAATGCAAATGCACTGGGATTGAATTTCATTAATGAACTCGTTGTGCGGTTTCGTCACTGCTCCAAATGGGTTGGAAGACAAGCGTTTGCCTTCATTTGTCAGGTGGGAATGTGCTCTCTGTTTCCATGTGTGTTTAATTTGGAGCCATTTTGAGGGTTTACCACAACATGAGCAGAGCTGGAATTTGGACTCTCAGTTGTTTTGTCGTTCTCTGGGTTCTGTGATGCTGTGGGGTGACAAAGGCAGGGGCAGAGTTGGTCTGTCTCACCACTAGCCGATGGCTGCCCAGTTTTGGAGCCGTTTTGATCTGTGTCTCCAGCTGAAGATCCTTGTACTTTCTGGCATCCTGGTGGACTTAGGAATTAAGTCCAAAACTGAGATTCATTTTGTAATACTTTTGACACGTGAAGATGAAGGTTCACAAGAGCCCCTCAAACTGCCAGTGGGTGCTTGATGCCAGGAACTCTCTCCCTCTTTATTTCCATTTATGCCCCCCCTCCAAACCTGAAACGCTGACTTGGGTAGCAGCAAGGAGCAAGGGTTGGATGTCAAAGGCAAAAGGGTGATGACAGGCCAAGGAAGCAGTATTTCCTAAAATATAGTTGAAAGAAAGTTATCTGCTCCTGTTGGATCATCTTTAGATGAACTTTAGAATGGTGAGACATTTTCATAACAGTATTTCAAAGGTTGTACCTATTTCACCGATGCAGGGTGTGGTTTTCAGAGTTAAACACTGACTTTTTGTGATAGTCAGGCCAAATGAAGAAGATGGAAGGAATGGCAAACAGTGTATTGTTACCTTAAATCTTGTCTGCCCCGTAGGTTGCAGTGGAAGAAGAGTGCATGCCTGTCGACCAGTTTGTTGAACACTTACTCCCCAGTCTTTTAAGTCTGGCTTCAGATCCGGTGCCAAACGTGAGGGTCCTGCTGGCCAAGGCTCTGCGGCAGACGCTGTTGGAGAAAGGTGTGCTCATTAATTACTGTTGTGAGAACTGATATCTGATGGGGCTGTCTCTGCTCTGCCCGTGCAGTGCTTTATAAAGGGAATCAGCCTTATTGTGGTTATACTGGAAAGAGGGCTGCACGCAGTAGCCCAGGTTCGGGAGTGCAGGCCGCAGCGGCTGCTCCCCCGGCCGTGTGTGGTCGCGGTCCCGGCAATACCGCCTTGGTCCGCTGGAGGGCAGTAGTGGCCGTGGGCACACCCGTGCTGGGGCGCTCTGGTACCCGCGAGGGGGGCGGCAAATACACTTTCTTAAGCATCGTGTTAGACTATTTTGCTATATTTCAGGCCTTAATGTTAACGAAGTAGTTAGTCATCTTTGGGGTCCTTAAGCTGAAGCGTTATGCCTTTTTCTGAAATGGTTTGTTCTGTCATTGTAGTGTTGAGCTCACAGTTGTACTAGGAGAGAATGTAATTTTGTGTGCTGCTGCAGCCACCTATGTTACAGTTCCTGCAAAACAACAACAAAAGCATCAGATGATCTCTGATTATTCAAAGGAAGATTCTCTCCCTGTATTTTTTTCAGAATAAAATACAGGGAATGCTTTGTAAAGCATTGGACAGTGGCAGCTTCCTGAGCTTGCTTTCACTTGTTGATAAGTTCCTATGCAGGGCTCAGCGAAAGGAATTTCGCTTCAAAATACTGAAGTAGGTGATAAAGTGAGCGAGCGGCGACAGGTTTCTCTTCTCTGTTAGTGCTGTAGCTTGGTGTAGTTTTCAAAGCAGCCCATGAATAGGATGAGCTCCCCCAGAAGTTCTTGGCATTCTCTGTGTTTCTGCACTACTTACACTAAAGGGGTTATTCTTTTGGCTTTGATTAAAATTGTCTTTTTCTCCCCTTATTCTAGCTTATTTTAAGAGTGTTGGCAATCCTCACCTAGAGGCTGCAGAAGAGACTGTTCTAGCCCTGCAGTCTGACAGAGACCAAGACGTGTCCTTCTTTGCCACCATCAAACTCAAGCAGGGTAACACGGACAGCACCGCCATTGAAAAACACAACTAGTGTGTTCTGTAGACACTGAACATCAGTGTTTGGCCTCATGGGCATGGCCAGGATGAATAATGGGGACAAATAAGGAGGTTTTTGTTACCGATGTGAGCTGGAAAGGGTCTATTGAGAAACGTTGCAATTTTCATCTTGTGAGCACCTTTCTCTGCAGCTGTGTCTGTCTGATACACACGAGTGATTAATGCCGCTTTTTACTGTGTAAATGCGGGTGATAACTCTGATCTGGTGTGCAGTGAAGTGTTGTGTGTAAGGTCTCACACCACACAGTGTTTCAGTGTCATGGGAATTCATATTTCAGCTTCTCACAAAATATTTCCAGTAGTAGAGCAGTCTGCTATAAGCTTTAAAATGGTTTCAAAATCTTAAACTTGATCATAGAAAACTTACATTAAGATATTCTTTCCTTCTATTATAGGCTTGTATTGTTTCAAGTATTTACTGGAAAAAAAAATTACATATGTGAATAACTTCAAATTTTAACAAAAAAGGATGAAGAACTTAATTCTGTGTCAGTGGAAAAAAGCTCAAAAATCATTTCACTTTATGGAGTAGTTACTCTGCTAGAAATAAGGCATGGTTCATTTTTACTTAATATAATGTGATGTTTTTCAAAGCACAGAGAGCTTAAGATGCTTTATATTGTGGCTCTTCTATTAATTTGTTATTTCTGAGCTATACCCCTAGAGCAGGTAACACCTCTGTTTCGTTACTGCCAGCTCTGAGACTCAGAGCAGGAGATGACTTTATGGCCCAGACTGAGAATCGCTCCTCCTGCCCCAGCACAGTCCTGGTGTTGAAGGGGCTCAGCTGGGGCTGGATCTGTAGGGAGGGGGGCATTATACAGTTTTACAGACTCATGGTCTTGGTTGGGTTTTTTTACATCATTTGAAAAACACCTTGAAACTGGTCCAAGACCCCAGGCAGCTCCCCATCTCCACATTCTGACACCCCCCAAGTGGCAAGTCCTCAGGGGAAGGAGGTGCTGCTCTTTGACTTCTGGCTGAAGGGTGCGGTCTGGGGCAAACAGCAGGGGAACTGAGGTCCTTGGGCTCCAGGAGGATGTTTTCTGTGTGGTGTTCAGGTGTTTTGGAAGAAAAAAGGAACACAAAGAACACAGTTCTGTTAATAAAATGGGATAGCTTCTGACCAGTTAGAAAAATTACAAAGCTAGGATTTTTTTTGTGGATCCTGTCTTCTGTTCTGTCCCAAATCTGCAGATAATGTGGGGCCTGGAAAATAGTCTTAGGTTTTTTAGATTGTGGATTGGACCTTTGTCCTGTTTAAAACCTAATGCTTAAATACTAAAGGAATGGTTTCATGTAATAACAGTTACTTTCTCTCTGTGATCACAACACTTATCACCAATAGACCCTTGTAAATAGTTCCCCTTATTTCACTGCTGCACTAGTGAGTAGTTCACATGGGTGAAGACTTTAAAAGAAATTACTTGGTTCTTTTTTGTTTAGTTTTGAATCTGGCTTGTCTGCAATAGAGCCAGTAGGTTCCTCAGCTGGATTCTGTAATTTTGGAGGGCTCAGTTTTGTTGAAGTTTAACAAGTCTTGTATTATACCGTGTACAGTATTTGTAACAATTGTTTTCTCCTGAGATTGCAGAAGCTCTGGGAAGCTGCAGGCGGAGCTGTGCCTCTGCTGTCGCTGCCGGGACACAAACAGCATGAGCTCTCTGAACTCTGCAACCTTCTACCCTTAATTTTTTACAATTTTTTTATAATTTAAAACAAATGCTTCTTCAGTACAGACTTTTTATGATTGCAACTTCTTAACAAAAAGATCTCTCAAGTTAGTTTTTTCTAGTTCTAGTATCTTTTTCTAATGCTGGCATTATACTAGTATTTTCTAACAGTTCAAATTTTCTAAGGCCTTTCTGACAAGGTTTTACTTCTGTTTTTTATCAGTTCATTAAATTTCTCAGCACTGAACACATTTTTTTAAGTGTGTGTATATGTAAGTATGTTTGAAATGTACTGTATATAAATTAAATACTTTGAACGTTAACCCAACCCAGGACTCCGTTTATCAGATAATCTTAAATAGTTAATCTTGCAATAATCCCCTGGAACACACAAGCTTCCCTGTCCTTTAGCGTGTTTGGTTGGTGTTCATCAAGAGTTTGTCATTAGAACGTCACCAGTTAAAACCCTAGTTGTAGAATTTCACTAAATAGCTCAACAAAGTTTGCTTTTGACAGTGTTTTGGTACCTCTCTGGCTCCAGGAATCACCTCTGCTCTGATGGTGTGGTTCCAGTGGAATGACTCAAGGTGGGTTGAACCCCTGCAGGGGCAGATGCAGCACCAACGGGGCATCGCAGGTCGGGGGGGGTGCAGGCAACGTGCGGGTCTGGAAACAGATTTACCTCAACAAGGTTTGTCTTTGCTTTAGTTTTAAATTAGAAGTGATTTCAGCATGAGTAAAGACTGCACTTTACGTCTTGTACTAGACAAATGTATGCAATGATGAGTAACGCGGTGTGTTCACATACAATTCTCTGGGCTGTTTAAATTATGCAAAAATATGTATTTTAAAAGCCAGGAGGAGCAAAGTTAGGTCGTTGATCCACTTCCACAACAGTGGTAAGATACCACTTGTAAAAATTTCTAGCTAAGGAACATGAAAACAAGGTTAGTGGGTGCAATATTGCTCTGATGCCAGAGGACATTATCAGGCACTCATGATCCAAAGTGTGTTGGTGTTTCCTGGAGCTCGGGCTGGGTGGGGTCTGAGGTGTGACACCCCCTCGGTGGGGTCCAGCACTGGTCTCTGCACAGCGTTTGGGGACACTCTGGAAGTGTCATTCATTTGTCAGAATAGAGAATCTATGTAACTTTGTATTTATCTCAATAAATCCTGTGACTGTTTTATAAACCAACTTGTGGTAACTTTTGTCCTGGTGGTGGGGTGTGACTGTGTGTGGTTATCTCCTGCGCGGGGCTGAGCGTGGAATTCATCGTGCTGCAGTAAAACCCATTCCATGTCAGAGGTCTGAAGTGCCTCTTCCTGCACGTTTCCTTGAAGGGAGTGAGCCAGAAGTGCTGCAGAAGTACAGTCCATCAGAACTGATATTCCAACGAGGTGTATTTTAAATGAAGAGAACCTGGATGTGCTGGGTGAGACTGACACTCGGATCCTTACCTTAAACCCTTCCCTCCCCAGACTCTGGCCTGAAGGATGTTCTGGATGTTGTTTCAGCGTGTTGTCTTGGCGTCCTGCATCAGGAACTCAGTGTGTCTGTTGGACCCTGGGGAGTGAGGAGGAAAATGAGGAACTGGCACCGGTTTGTTTGGCTTCCAACACGCACAGATACACGTAAGTATTCTCCCTGATGGTGCTTCACAAGTGATCGGCATTTGCACAACATTTGCAGGTTTTAGTTATGAAATAAGCTCATGTACTGGTGATGCTGCAGCCAAGATGACAAGCCTGACAGCACTGCTCTCCAATGTGCTTTTAATTTGTAGCTTAAGTATTTATAACACTGTCCTCTGACCAAACTGGCCATTGGTTAATACGGTTTGTAGGAGAGCTGCAATTCCCTGGGGAATGCTCCTCGCCAGGGCCATTCCCCAGTAGCTGGCAACAGACCAGGGCGATGCAGTTCAACGGTATTTTAAGGGGACTGGAAATCCCTACATCTGGAATTCAGTTCTGGCCCTGACTGGCCATCGCCTCTGGCAGATGAGTTAAGGCTTATTTTGTGAGTAGGGCAGTTTGCCATGGGAGGGTGCAGGTAAAATTGATGTGCACAGAAGTGGCTAATTGTGATTGTCCAGTGCTCGCTCACTGTCCCCAATGTTTTAAGCCTCAGGGCTTTGAAGGTTGGGGTTTCCTGGAGCCGGTGATGGGGTGAAGGGACTTGCTTATCTGCTTTCAAAATTTCTTAGCATCCTGGATTCCTCAGGCATTTTAAAAACAAAAATACTACTTACAGTAGACTGTATCTATTTCTGGTCTTATCAGGATAATAAGCCTAGAAATCAGAATACATTTTGGAACTCTTGGTAGGGAGGAGGAGTGGGGCAAAGAGATGGAAACAAACGTGTGCATTTAAGAGTGCCGTTGTGTGATACAAGGGTCTGGAAAACTCTTTGGGCTGGATGGCAGCATTGCTGGATGCTGATTTTAGTTGTTGCACCATTGTATGCTTAAAGTTTCTGTTCCAAGGAGTAAAAATTGGATGTAGACAAAGCAGATAATATTGCCTGTCAAAGTCACCAGCTCTGCTGTAGCCCGCACCAGAAACAAGCAGGGGAGATGCAGGCAGCTGCAGAGTCAGACAGAAACGTGCCTCTTGAGGGGACTGAGGCTCTGGATTCCTGAAATCTGTGCTCGGTGGTGCTGCTGCTTCCTATATATATACCTTGATAATTTGGTTTCTGTCTTATATATTATCAGGAATCCCTGTGAATATTGTTTATCACAGAGGTGTGTAAGAAGGGAAGCTGTAATAACAGCCTTTTCAAAGAAAGGAAACAAAAGATTTGTGTATTTTGCATTACAGCCATTATTTCTCTATGCTGCAGCACAGGGAAAGGATCAGAAGATTTTAGTGAGGTCTTGTTAAAGAACTTTGGGATCATTAGATAATGAAACAGGGGTATCATTATGGAGAAGAAAATGCATTAAAAATGCCTTGAATTAAACTATGCCCAGGGCAGGACAAACGTCACAATTGTCTCCTAATATTAAGAAATCCAAAGCAACTCTTTTGGAAGGACTGTGGTTCCCATGGATGCAAAAGGCAGTAAGTGAAATAAAGATGACAAGCACAGGAATAATTCATCACACTTTCTTACCATTATTGGCTTATCTCCCCTCCTCCCCGGGCAGACTCCAGTACTGCTCAGTAGCACCGCTGGCTGCTGTCCCCCGGAGGCTCAGCAAGGCTGAGACAGGGACTGCTGCTGTTTAGAAATAGTCATGGGACTAGGGAAAGCCTTGGATGTCTCTGAACTGTCACCTTTCATACTTCCAAACACAAGTCAAATGTTCCCCAGATGTTTCCCCTTTCTCTAGAAATGTTTCCAATTTCACCTGAGTTACCCCCCAAACTTGCTTATGTTTACTTTGTCCCTCCAGGCTCCCCCTGTACGGATGCTGCCAAAAAGAAAGGCTCAGTGCTGCTGTTAAAGTGAGCTGCCGCGAGGAGAGGCCGAGTGGTGAATGGATGTGCCTATAAAGGAGCTGAGATAGAGCAGAGGGTGTGTTGCAACATTGATTTTTCAGGCATCTTGCTGCTTCGCATCCCAAGGCAAATCCCAGGTAAATGATGAGTCTCCGTGTCGAAGGATCCCACCTGCTGCACCCAGAGCTGTACTTGGCTTTAGGCAGCGGACAAGCCTCCCTCTGCTCCCAGCTTATAGCCCTGAAACTTCCTTGGTATTCAAGGTTCTTTCAATGAGAGACCTTCTTTTAAAATGTGCCATTTTAATGTGATAAAACTTCCATACCTGTGTGGTTATGGGCCCCTCCAGACTGAGTACAACACCTGAGTACAGTTTTGTGCTTGTGTTTTATCAGCACTCCTGGAAGCACACCACCACTGTTGATCTTGTCTTGTGAAATGCAGCTTATGGCAGACCTCTCTATGGAAACTGAACATTGACACTCCAAAGCAAAACTTCATTACTTTGGCACTGCACAAATAACTTGTCAACTCAGTGAATTTTTAAATAGAAAAAAAGAGCAAGCTTGTTTATACCTGTTCCATATTTATCATTAGTCAACAGTAGTGCAAAACACTGTGGCAATCATTACATTCATTTCTTAAAGTGAATCAAGTGAACAGAAATTGTTAAATGCCAGAGTACAATACAGCTTACAAAACCCAACAGGCATCAGGAAACTTGTACTGATTGGGCTCTTAGATGTTGTTTTCCTCTTGCTTAGGAAAGAGAATTGTAGTCAGCTCGCAATCTCCCCGACATTGTTCATGAAGGAAGCAGACAAAAAGTACCAATGAAACAGAAGGGCTGCAATTTAGTTAATTTTATGCAAAACATAATCAGCATTCAAACTGGGAGTTACCAAGCAGAAATGCATTGATAGAGAAGCCAAACTATTCTCTGTGGATAAATGGTGAAATATTAAAACAAAATTTCAAAGAGACTCCTGGAAGTCACATAACTATAGGCCAGAGAGGATGCAAGGGTGAAATCTGAGACTATTAAAGCCTGTGATTTAAGCCCTGGCACCCCAGCCCATGCCTCCATGTGATATGAACCGCTGCAGCTCTGGTGTGACACAAGACCTTGTATCAGGAAGGAAAAATAGAAACAACTTTTTCAGAAGAGTGGTTAGAAGAGAGGGTGATGGCTTGTAACAGACGGCAGCAAAGGATCTATGCTGTGGAGAGGGTGGAGCAGGAAGAGCAGTAAGAAGGTAGTAAAGGACAGAGAAAAGAAAAGAACTTCAGTTCAGCTGGCGAATGTAACGATGTAGGTGACACCTATGCAGGGATCTGCTTTCTAGTCCAGGAGACCCCAAACTGATGATGGGGGACACTGATGTCCCATTTTGTGTTTTGCTTAGCTTGATACACTCATATTAGCATTGAAGCTAACTAAGGACACAGAATATGTTTGTACAGAACAACACGCACTCCTCTTTCTCAAACTTCACGTGCTCTGCTGAAACTTTCTGATGAATCAATCTTTGTGCCTCCAGTCCCTGAAGGCTCCAGCCCAGTGTGCATATTCCATCTCCGTCTATAGCAGAGCCCCTGTATGCATGCTCTCTCTGCCTTCAGTTTGGAATTTGCAGTGTTCCATGAGGTGTAACCACCAACTGTGTTCAAAGACAACCAGAGGTCAGTTGTGAACCATGTCTGAGGATCATGCTGACCACTAACATTTAGAATGGATAGCGGTTTGCAGAGGGAAGCCAAAAGCTATTCATTTCCTACTGTGCTTCCAGCATCCAGTTTAGGTTGGTTTCATGCCTGACCTAGGCTGCAATTGAGGTTAGTGCTTTGGTTTTCCTTCAAGTTCCAGTTCTCCATACACTGTTCTGTTAGCAACATTTGCTTGACATGACTGTCTAGTATGGTCTGATGGTGTTTTGCTACAATTCCTGTGTGTACAGAAGCTAATAAAGAAACTCTCAACTCAGAAAGCCCATCTTAAAATATGGTCCTACTGGCTTGGGATAAGAAATGCAGAGATCCCTTCCCTAAGCCTCTTCCATGGAATTTGTGAAGTTTCGATTTCTTTGGTTTCCAGTAACCAGCCAACCACTGGGGTCAAACAAAAGTCAAGGTATAAAAATTCACCACTATGAGCCTCCTTACCTATAAGTTGGCTCTACATTAGAGGGATGATCTGGACTATAGCAGTTGTCTTATAACTCTGGATGAGTGTATGCATAATTCAAATGTGTGTGTGTGTGTGTCTGAACTTCAGCTCGTATTGATTGCATTGGTTGCTGATAACAAACAGTATAAATAAATCAGATAGGAGTTAAAGCATCAATGTGCTGTATGGGGGGGGGAAAAATTAAATTCAGTGTAGTGCCCTTGGGCAGAATGTAATTCCAAAAGTGCCTTAAATATGCTGATGACATAAACTAAGGCTGAGGAAGTTGGAGAGGCAGGAGGATAGGAGACAGAGGAACAAAACAGACTCATCCAAAATTATTTGGATTTCTCAGGATTACAGGCAGATATGTGCCTTAGGTAGTTTATTGCAGGGAAGTGTGAGGTAATGGGGTTGTGGACTAAAAGTAATCAGTCTGCAGTGTGGAATGCAGGTTGGAGAGGTGAGAAGGGCACCCGTGGCACTGGGGAAGGCTGGTCTCAGGTGAATGGCTGTCTTGATGCCTCTCTTAGCGCTCAGCTCTACAGCTGCGCTCGCTGTGGGGCTGAGATGTGGCTGGGCCTGCCAAAAAGATTCTTCTTCAGCATTGTCAGTCCAGGAACAGGCTTGTAAACCAGAGCTGGGTTTAAAATGATCTTTCTCTTTGAAGATCTCTAAATACAGTTGTACCTCTTTCTGGGAGCAAGCGATAAAAGCCAAGAGGAAGACAGAGGGAAGTAGAGGGACAGAATCAGGCCCCATCTGTTGTTGTATCTGCCTGGGACACTGGAAGCACACAGGATGTGCTTTGAGATGAGATACAGTCCTGTGATTGCTTACGCTGTTGCAATAATAATTAAACATGACCCCCATGTGCATGTACCCCATGTTTCTGTTACCCAGTGGTGTCGGTCACTGTTAGTTAGAATCTGCATCCTTGGAGTTTTGTTGCCAGTTTGGGCTGTTATCACACACTTGGCTAATACCCTCTCGTAACTTTATTTCTTATTCACATGCACACTTAATGTCCTTAGTCAATAGACTGAAAAATGTTAACCTTGTCACAGTTAGTGACTGGCAGCAGAAAAGTCCATTTAATTCTCTGGGGAATGAATTCTAATTGTCTGCTTGTCAGAAAGTGACATTTTGCATATTTTTCTTTTTTTTTTTCCCAGCAGTTTAGTGCTAAATTTAAATGTGTGTGTCATAGCACAGACAAAAGGTCTATTCCTAAACACCCCAAAAGCCCTGGTGGGTATCCAGCATATGAGACTCTTGACCAATGGCTGGTGCTAGAGCTCATTTCATGCACTGAAGAGAATGGGATGCGAGAATTAAAAGTTAGAGATAAGAGGTCGTTGCAGAGGGCACATTAGCGTTGTACGTCAGAATGGATATTTTTTTACCCCTGGAAAATATGGATGAATAGCAGCTCATCTGGGATAAAATAACCAATGAAAAAACAAATTATGTTAATCAAGCAGGCTAGTACTAATATCAGTCATCAAGATGTGACACCTTCTATTTAGTGTCACAAACTACTGGGAGCCTTTGAAAAATGTGCTGGTTGGAAGGCAACTTGTCTGCAGATACCGAGTTCACCCTTCTATGACAGGGAATAACGTGTGTCTTGAAAAATAGATGGCATTTATGGCAAAGAGAAACAATCCTCCCACAGATTACAGCTGTTCACTGCATTGTTGTGCTGGTGGTCTTATCTCATCAGTGGATATTTTATAAAGGTTTTTTTTTGGATACATATCCATAAGGCTGTTCTGAGGAGGGCACTGTGTGCTGGGAGCTGGATGCATTTTGAAAAAGAGACACCACTGCAAAGAACTCGAAGTCTAAATTGCAAAGATGGATGAAGTAAAGATGAGGGATGGTTATTTTGCTTTTTACAGAAGGGAAACGGGAGAGTGACTGTTGTGGCCAAAGCCACCCTGCGAGTCTGTGGAATTGTATCCTGGACCTCTGCTAAGAGACTATAAATATGTGGGGTTTGTTCATTAAGCAAGGTGGAAGCTGTAATGCACATGATTGGGAGCACAAGAAATTACTACAGTTTTCATGTAAACAAAGGACGTGATTGTGCTCTGGCAATAAGAGCATAATGGCTGCTTAATCCTTCCAGGCAGGAACTGTAGCTCACTGGGGTTTTTTGGACTCTTGCTTTGGTTTTGTTTTTGCTCCAGCTTTTAAGGATGAGACTGCTTGCTGACATGTGTCTGACACAACAAAGGCGACTCGCTAGCCTGGCTGGGTTCATCTTGCTCCCCGGTGTGGAAAAAAAGCATTAGCTGTCTCTCGCTCCAGGAGGGGAGGGGGTGCTGTTTGCAGCTGCCAGACGTGCGAAGGCACCGCAGGTTTGGGTCGGGCTGGAGCAGAGGAGAGAAGAGCTGGGTGTCACAGCAGCCTGGAGGCATCGGTCCCAAAGGCAAGAGACTGTGTGTGTGTGCAGGGGGAGGGAGAGGCTGCCGTGTCCTGTTCGGGTGCAAGGCTGTTCTCTACAGCAATGATCTTTCTGGAAAGCAGACTCAGAAAATGGATCCCAGCCTTTACCAAGGACGCAGAGAAAGCAAATGGCCACTCCTACACTCCCTACGTTAGGAACTCTCAATAATGCTTTTATCAGAGCTGTTAAACATCACTTAACAAGAGTCCTGCCTAGCCGTGTCTAATCCCAGTCCGGTAGCTGCAGTGCACTGCAGCCAGTGAAGCTGGTGTCAGTAGAGCCACCTCACTCAAAAGGACAGGGGGGAGGAATGAAGATTCTTTGTTCTGTTTATTTCTTCATGGTTCCATCTTATTTTTGTGCTTTGAAGTTCTTAGGTTTATTTCAATCTCTGCTTCTTTACTGAAGCAGATAAAGCATGGAAGGGGAAAATATGAGGGAAAGGGCCAAGTTCAAAGTTGAATCAAACTTGGGTAGCACATGCAACCTGTGACCATAAGGTGTAATTTACATTAATAAAACCACATTGTACTGACTTACCACTTTTCTGCCATATTTCAACATAGCTCTGCACCTCATCTAAATCAGGATGCATAAGGTTGTCACATGATAAAGAAACAGTAGAACTTGGAATAGAGACCTGGTGAGCTGCCTCACAATAAAAATAAAACTGCATCTCCATTATTTTCATTTGTTTTCTGGACTCCAGTTTTACTGATGCAATCCCTTCTCTCCATTCCAAAACAATTACATGAATAAATACGAACTTGAAAATCCCTAAAATGGTAGCTGACCTCATTATGGCAATAAATTTACAATAGCCATTGAAAGCCAATAGATTTAAGATGCTTTGACTTGAGTCAATTCCAGTTCAGTAAATGTAGTTTTTGCCTGTGTCAGATCTAAAGTTTGTAGAGGCATCCAATATTCTACAGTTTGGGTGCCACAGGGCTTGAGATACGGTTTCAAATGCAACACTGAAAATGCCTGAGGACCACGTAAGGATGGTTCTGTCTTCTGGGCCTTGCAGAGACATAGGAAAGTAGGGCTGAGAGGAATTTTGAACCATCTTCCATTTTAGCCCATTGCCTGTGGCAGCATCAGCTTACATCTGTTAATATCTTCATGCTGATTATTTTTTAAAAGTAAACCTAGTATTTGAAATTTATTTATTATGTATCATTTTAAATTGTGCAGAAATGAAGCAAAAACTTGGACAGAGTTATTTTAGTTTGTTATTAATTAATAAATTAAGAACTTAAATGAAAAAAGAAATGCGCCACTCTTGTATGAAACGTAGTTACCTTTTTCTTAGCTATCCTTAAAATCCTGAGCTTTTGGGTACTGACACAAGTCAGGAGTAATAAACTTAAATTATATAAAAGATATGACAGGTAATTATCCTCAGAGATACTATCTAAAAAAGGTATTTTAATGTATTGTACTATAATGTACCTAGCACATCTCTTCCATAAAATGTAACCTCTATTATGCATTTCCAAGGAGTAGGAAGTGTGCTTATTCTAACAGATTTTTCATATGCTTGTCTCCTAAAAAAAGAAAAAAAAAGCACCAAAAAGTAACAACCAGCCTTTGATCTATTCTTTCCTGTGCTGTTGCTAAACACGTGAATATTTTGTACCTTTAGAAGGTTTACTAAGGCTGTGTAATGTTACTTTTGAGGTCAATGTACTGATTTAAGAGTAACTGAAACATGAAAGGTTGGAAAACTCTTACACTCTTACACTTGTATCACACATAACGATGCATACTGCTAACCTGCTTTACAACCTTTTCAAGTGGTGTTGTTCTAAAGAATATGTTACCTCACGTCCAGCCAAAATTTTGCACATTATAGTAAATAGAGATGCATTTGCTTAAATGATAAGGAATTAAATTAACCTGCTATGTTTACTTTTATACTTATCAGATGGTCTGACCCCATCTCATCTTTCTCTTAACATCTGGTGAACTGCCTCCCTAAACACTGAAATGCTGACCATAAGCTACAGCCTTGCACGGTAGCCACCTGAAGCCAGGCAGTTTGTGGATGGTGCAGAGGAAAATGCAGATGCTTCAGAACACTCCCCACGACCACAGCCTCCAGTTTCTCTGCAAGCCTTGTGCTAGATGTCCCGTGGCTTGCCACCATCCTGGGTGGTACACCTGACAGCCTGTAAAAGCCAGCGCTCAGACTGGTAAGTGTGTCTTACTTCAAATGTGGCAACACTACATCTTCTACACTGCAGATAAAAAGCTGCCCTGTGGTACTCTTCGAGTTATATCAGAGAATTTCCAGTTGGAAACAAAGCCACCACTGAGGCATACCAGAAAGAGCATTCTTTTAATCTCTTCAAACTGTTCTCTATGTAACAGATAAAGTCTTGAGATGTGTGTGAGCAGCCTGAAACCCTACAGTGAAAATTATCTCCATCTGACAAAATAAGGGCCCACAAAACAGTGTTTTGTTTCACTGGGGCAACATGAATCAGATCGGGTTTGTTTCCACAAGGTTTTTGGGTTTGTTTTGAATTTATTTCTCCAATACTACTGGTCTTTTCCATGTATGATAGAGCAGACTGAAGGGGCAATATTTTGCTCACCGTCGAACTGATCAGTTTCACAGCACAACGGTGTAATTTTCCAGTATAGCTAAATCTATTACACTGTGGTCCTATGAAATGGTTTGACATGCTTTCAACTTGTTAAGTAACGATTTGATGGGTTGTGAAAACCACAGGAGTCAGGAAGAAGGTAATAGTCTGTAAGTTCACCTTACCTGTCTTGCTACACCGACAATTACAGTTTCAAGGGGAACTAAATACAACGTATTTAGGAACCTAATGCAAGAAGTGATGCGGATTGGGCTTCACACAGGAGTACAGATTTCTGTTCTGGTTGCCAATAACTATTCAGTTAATAATGTTTGTTGCTTTGGTATGTTGTAGAACGTGAAAGAAACCACAAAGAATCCTCCACTAAAGGGAAAAATGATGTGAGTGAATGGGGAGCCTTAGGTCTCTGAAATAATATAATAAAATAATCGATCTCCTCTGTTTTGTAAGGCAAACGATCTCAGAATGAAAGTTATTTACAGAGCAGCCAAGAGCAGGAATTGCAGATAGTAATTTTTGCACAAACTTAGGACTGCAGTAGGTATCCATTAGGACAGTCACAGCATGTAACTTTGTAAAAATGTCTCGTGCAGAACAGAGATTAGATTTGTTCTCTAAGTAGCCACCTTTTACAGTAGCCAGATCAATTGGCTCTGCACATGCTGTGGTTGCTTTTCATTTTGCTTCTTTCATGTACAGCAATATTTGTACAGTCACAGCAATTTGACTAGTGCTACTTACTCAGAATCACCATTGCACCACCATCTAATCAAACCCCCTTATTCTCTGATGCAAAATGCATTTTAAATAATCTTCCAACTCTAAGCTCCCAGTAAAATATATTAATGAAATTATAAATAGCAAGTGCCAGTTCTATGCCAGTTCTAACAGCACAGAAAAGAACACGTTGTGAAGGAAAACGCACCAGGTTTTTGCCACCCAATTTTGTTGTTTATAAAGCAAGTGCTTGTGAGAAAGATAATTCTGATTTCGTAGTTCTTCAAGTTAAATACAATTGTAATTTAAGCCTCTACTATTATTTCATCACACACTCAGGAAAGTATATGCAGGCACACATCCATGGTGACAAAAGATGTATGGCTGACCTATTTATGTCTTGCTGTGGTGACTGTATCACATACAGTAAAATTTTTGCATGTGCAAAAAAAACTTGCACAGAAGCACAGGTCTAAGATTTTTATATAGAATTAGAATTCCCTTCACTTTTGCTGCATTTTTGAAGTGATTTAATTTTGTTTTGAAGCAGTGTGTGCACTGAGTTTACTAACACTATCCTCACCTTGAAGATGGCGTGATATTTTATGGTGTGCGGTGACATTTATGTGCCCAACTTGGCTCCAATATTAGGTTAATTAAATGCCAGGTTTGAAACATTACAGGGTTAATAATTCTGTATTGGCCTTTTTGGATTCTCAACTGGGGCAGCTGACTGGGCTGTCTTTTGTCAGCTGCAAACCCACAACTTCTACACATTTTTTTTCAGGTATAAAGTGTCAAACTACAGCTGTTGGGAAAAGAAAGAGTCAGGTTTATAGTTCCATATATTCTTTAACACCAAAACCTCAAATACATGGATCAATTAACAACCGACAGATTTATGCCAGAGGAATGAGGTCACATTTTAGACGATATTCCTTACATATGCCAAATTAGACTATATCACAGTCTCTCCTGAAGTAAAGGTACCTCAATAATGGGAAGTAAGATTAAAAAACCTCAAACCTTATTGTTAGTATAGAGTTAATATTCAGATATTGGGAGTAAGATTTAGAAATTTCCAACTGTAGATGCTGGAGAATGATTCTGAAAACCAAAAGAAATTCTAACTATGATTCATATGGATTTGGATTTCACTTCATACAAACGTCTACTGGATATTAGGTGCCAGCTTTGGTTGTTTAATATAACATTTTGTTAAAAACAGTGGTCTTGAAGCTCTCCTTTCATTTGGCCTGAATTAATGTAATTTGTACATATTAATCTTTACTAAACCTCTTTATATAAATCAGACAAGAGGATCTATATGCGACCTTAAAATAAACTGAAGAACTGTGTGATTAAAATAAATAAATGCAAACCTAGCAATGACAAGAAAGCACATCGATTTAAAATATTGTTCTTAAAATTATCTTGCTTGTTCAAAGAGCAGTTTACACATTATCGTTAGAAGCTAAACTGCAAATTTAAATTTCCAGAGTCTGATTCCAAGTTATTCTTTATACTGGTTTTTAAGTAATGTGTCTGAAGTTACTTCTGCTGTGCATTCTCATTCTTGGGCAATCTTTCCAAAGGATATGAGTCACTTCTCCATTATTTGTAAAGAATATGGAAAAAATAAAACATTATTATTCTGTGGGTACTTGGAACTGGATGTAAAAAAAATAGGTGGGATGTTGATCATTGTGAGTCATTTCTTGGGAAGAAGGAAAGAACAAACACTAGCTGCTGACCTGCTGCTATGAAAGCCAAGGACTTACTGCTGACTCAAGAAGCAAATATCGATAACTGCAGAATAGAGATCTCGCAGCAGGATTAAAGAGGAAAGTCTTTCCTCTTGAAGTCATAAGGAATTATAAGGAGCTGCCTGTGTTGATTTCTTGGAGGCTGTTACTTGTTTAAACATGTTAGCCAACTAGAACTATATCCTGCAAATAGTTGTTACAACTAAACGAGTCTCCTTCTGAGTTTCTAAAGTCCTGGCAAATCTTCAAGTAGGTAATGAAGCGCAGTGAGACAGCCACACCAGTGCAACCCTCTACTGTTTGAGTCTTTCACCAGTCCCGGTTGATATAAATACTGGTATAAAAACACCTGAAGCAACATAAAGACTTTGTAACACATTTGCATTCTGATCAACCAATTGAAAAAAAAACTTTTTTGATACCAAAACTGATTTTTGAAAGTGTAATAAGTAATTTAGGAAAAATTTTGCTGCAGCTAAAATAAGTATGTGCTTGCAATAGCTTAAGCTGCTAAGCAGTAGGAAAATGGATAGTGTTAGATAAAATAGTGTTAGATAAAATGTTAGACGGAAGCAACAGTGGAAAGTACCAAACCGTGGCAAAACAGGGGATGGTGTGGTTAGCTAAGATAACCGCAGAGGTGTAAGAATGGAGAAGCCACAGGAAGAACATGGTGATGAAGACTTCGAGCCTTCCTCCCACGACCACCAGGAAGACCCCTGAGGAAGCACTGCATCTGCGCTGCTACGGAGGGGGGAAGGCGTGTTCGGGGGTGGGTTACGTTCCAAGAACTCATTGACTATGTAAATCATTTTATGAGAAAAACCATGAATATGCATAAATAATAGGGGATAAAAGCAAGCATATGTAAGAAAAGAGCTGAGCCACAGGAGGAGAAATCCCCTGTGCAGCTCCCAGTGCTGTAAATACATTCCTCCACAGAATTTGTTCCTGACTAAAGTTTGATACAGTGAGCACGTTTCTCACAAAAGTGACTTTGAAAGGCTGGTGGGGCTTTGAGCAACCTGCTCTAGTGGAGGTGTCCCTGCCCATGGCAGGGGGGTTGGAACTTGATGATCTCTAAGGTCCCTTCCAACTCTAACCATTCTGTGATTTGTATCACGGTGGCCTCTGTATACTTCATTTATACCAATCAAACAGCTGGGCTGGGAACTACTCAACTACTTAGGCATGTAACTACACAAACTACCTGTAAAGCACAAAAGACATTTAATCATTATGACTTAACTATACTTGTGATTTGTGTGTCTTTTTCAAGCTGCAGTGGGGACACTATGATGAAGCCTGATAACTCTTTTCTGCAGGTGTTTTTTGTTTGTTTGTTTTGTTTTTAATGAGGAAAGCTTATTTCCAAATGCAAGGATGCTGTTCCACAGCAGCTTGAACCAATTTAAGTCATACCTGCTACTCTTCTTTGCCTCTTTTCATTCTCTTTCTGTACAAAAGAGATGATTTTCTGTTAACACAGGCACTTGAGCAACTCGGTAGTGGGCCAGTTCAGAGTGCAGATTGAAAACTAACTCTAAACACAGATTAGTTGGAATTGGGAATGAGCAGCAGAGTAGGGCTGTCAGGAAAATGGCAGTCTGTGTTTGAAAAAGCTGCTGTGAAACAGAGCCTGAATGGAGGCTTTCATGGAGAAACAATTATTAAAATGTTCCCTGTCATTACAAAATAAGTTTTTTAAAGACTTTCAATAAATATTTTAAAATCATAGTCTTACTAATGCTAATAAAAGCAGAACCTGCTCTGTGATCTTTATATGAGTTTATTCATTGTTACTTGTAAGTCAACCTGAAGCAGTGTTAACAGCTTGGGTGCCATAGATTTTAAAAAAATCAGTAACAAATAAAATGCTGTATGAAAACGTTCGCACTTTACTAAAATGATTGTGAATGTTTACATAAATTGTTTTTAAAGCATAAATGTTTAATGGTCCTCTATGGAATGTTAACTTAGGGATGCGAATGGATCTGTGTGCCTAACTGCTCTTTCTTAATGTCAGTCAGAGGGCTCATATGGCCACTTCAAATTCTTAAAAAAGGTACCTTTGCAGCTTTGGATTTGAAAACCTCGTTCAAGTTCCAACCCTGGAACAGCTGATCTCCAGCCAATAAATCCCTGGGTAGTCTTAGGTACTGGAGGAGATGGATTCACCTAGAATAAACGTAATACGTAGAATTCAATGATTAGGTTTTTGATTGTGTTTTCTGTCATGCAACACCCTGTTTTGTGCTATAGTGTGGATGGAAATGAGAAATTATCAAAAACAGTGGTTTTGAATGCAACCTGATGAATTAATATCCTAAAGACACACTGACATTAATAGAAGGAAATAAGAACTTCAAAAGATAGCCCAGTTGTGTGCAAGTTTTATTTATAGTACAGGATAGTTTATAATTTAAAAAGTCGAGTAATGTAGCCATTCTATAGCAGGGCATGGAGAAAGACAGAAGTAAAATGGCCAAATTCCAATGAAGTAACTAACTTTCATTCACATTTCTAAAAAAAAAAAAAAAAAAAAAAATTCTTTCAGTGCCTAAATTGGTATGTGTAACAGGAAACCAAAATGCAAGGTTATTGTTTAGTAGTGTATGTTAGCACAGTTGTTTCTTTCAGTTTTGCTCAATAGCTATTTAAGGGCTTTACATTATAGAAGAATTTTATCTTCAACTTTAGCCTTTTTCCTTACAGAATAATAATAGTCTTTAAAACTAGTTAACTTCTCTAAACAGGAGAAATAGCATTTTATGCTTGCTGTAATGTATTTGGTAGCAGTACAGCTATGGAATAATAGTTTTGTGGCCAAATGCTAAAGATACTACTGCCCAAGCTGGCTTTTGCATCAAGAACTACTTATTTCTTCCACCTTCTTTCTGCTTTAAAAGATGGGTAAGCATCAAGTTAATCTGCAACTAATCTAGCTAAAAAGGAAACAAAACAAAAGCCAACAGTCTCTGTTCACTGACTGCTGTGCTTACTTTGGCTGAATCATCTCAATTGGGCATGTTGTATCATTTTAGCATCTGGGGACTTAGTAGAGAAATACACAGCAAGAGAACAATGTGTCAGTTCTCTTGCCAGAGTTGCTTCACTTTGTTCTTTGGCCAAGATTAGAAAATGTTTGATATTTAGGTGGAACGGTTCCCCTGAAAAGATAATTTTTGTGGCCAAAAGTGCCACCCACTGAGCAGGATAATGAAGGAAATCATGTCCCACTTATGATCTGGGGGAAGAGACTATGAAGAAGCAATTATAAATCTAACCTAGAGAGAAGAATAGAAGAATAGAAGAATAGAAGATGACTGTCACCATGAAGGTAAACGTGCAGAAAGACAGACACATAGTTTTGAATAAGGACTTAAGAAACTTCAGTCTGAATATGTAACGGGTGACCTAAATCACAGCTAACCCTTATCTTTCTTAGCAAATAAAGATTCTGAGGTGAAATTGAAACTATGATCCCTACTTTAGCAATGTGGCAGTGTGCTCTCCCTCTTTTCCCTTTCCCTCCTGGCTCCTGCTCAAGCCATATCATCAGTGGGAGTTGTGATGAGTTGCACCTGGACTTTGGGGGATGGCTGGCAATGCAGCCAAAGCACTGCCTGTAGTGGGGACCTAGATATTTTGTTCCCATGGAAATATGACTATAGGTCAATTATCTCAATCTAGAAATAGCAGACAGCCCCAGAGCCCTTGGAGCTCTCCTGCAGGGCAGCAGCTGCAGGCCAGGATCTCCCCTTGAGTGGGGACACTCGCTTAAGGTTCTACTCCTTGAGGCCGAGTGATTCCTCGCCACAACAGATTCTTGGTAAGGGACTAATAGTCTGCTAAACTTTGATATCTTAGCTAAGTGATATAAAGGGTTGATTGTGCATATATAATCCTTTAGACATAAACCCTTTACCAAGTCTGGGACTAGGACTGGATCCAGCTGCACCCAGACTCCACTCTGAGAAGGAGTTTAGAAAGCCAGGGGGTCCTTCCTGAACTTCCTGACTTAGGGAGGGTCTTCCCAACAGCTTGTCTGATCCTGTCTTCTGTGCAGTAAATAACCAAGTGTACCTTGCCATCCATTCTCGTAAAACACTGTTCCATTTATTACTATCTTTGTGAAATCACTGTTTCACATTAATAAATATCTCACTAGTTCCCTCTTATGAGTGAAGTTAATCGCTGTGCCCACGACAAGCACACACCAGGCAGTGCACGCTACTTCAGCAGCTGGTAACGTCTGCGTGATTTGTTAACACCCCCCCCTCACTGTGCTGAAGCAGAGGTAAACTTGATGGAAATTGGAGGCTTGAGACAAAACTGAAGAACAAGCAGCACTAATGACAGAAATGCTGCCATTCCATTTCTCTGCCACCCCCACCATTAGCTCTTAATTTGTTCCAATTTAATCTCAGTAAAAGCTTTTACTACTTCCTCACCTTATCTCCCCACCCTTCAAATACTTTAAAGAAAGCTAGTTCGGCAAATAGGAATTCCCAATCTCTTTTGTTTCCGTAATTTTCTCTAAGTGGACTAACCTTCCTTTTTGTTAGTGTATACTGCTTCCCCTTTTATGAACATGTTTCCCTTCCAATGTCACTGATTTAGCTGCCTGTATAGTACAGCAGCATAGTCTCTGCCAAAAGGAACACTGTCTTAAGTAAAGCTAGAAAAATGGCTGCATCTTAACCAACACATAAAACTGAGAGTTAAGGTTATGATAAGCCCTGAAGACAGACATGTATGTGTATATTTGAGAAATGACTGGCCAGCAGTGATAAATGGCTCTGTGAGCACTCTTCTGTACTAAGCTGTACAGCTGACTGCTGTTACTTGATGTCACAGAGGAGTGCATGGGGGAGGTGCTCTACACAAAGATGATTATGTACAGTGAACTAACAACCCTATCCAAAGGACAATTCCTTGTCTTAAATGGACGCTTTTAAAGCATTGCTCGGGTTGCAAATACAATTTACTTTGACCTTTAGTTAAAGGCCCACATCTACAAGACAACTGATGTTTAGAGCTTGTGTGGTTTCTTAAGACAGGTATTGCTGTACTGCAATTTTAAAAACTAATTTTCTCACCTTAATGTATTTTTCCACAGGTGTCACAGGTCGAACCTGCAGATGTTCTGGAAGCTGTATCTTAGGCTTTGTATTTTCTTTCTTTTCATCTTCAGTCAACTAAAACCAAAACATCAGCGTTAAAAATGGGACTCATTATCCTTTGAAATATGCTGTAGTATCTGGTATTACAGCATTCCCCTCATTGTTGCATCTGAACTCCCTGTTCTTTCCATCTAAAGTAGTACTACTTATTGTAGTGCTTTGAAAATTATTGTAATGTCATTTTTGGGTTCAGAAAGTGATGTAATTCTGAATTTCAGATGGAAGGCTAAATACTGCCCCAACTCTCTTAACTACATCACTGGTCCAAAAAAGGCTAGAAATATCTTATATATAAACTTGCATGACCACAAAACAGAGACTAATAAATGCTAAATACATGTGTTCACCAATAGTAACAATGCAGTTTGCCAACTTTTCAGCTGTAGACCTACTAGTACTGTACAAAGGTGGTATGCATGACAGACCACAGTTATCAAAAATCGACGTTGAAGCCTAGAGGACCAGTTTTCAAAGCTGCTAACTCGGGTGCCTACAGAATTTTTAAAAAATCCTAGAACAGATGAAGTACTTCTAGCCCCATGGAAAGTACGTTTATAACTATTCAGGGGCTGCATCCACCCTGTTTTATAACAATACAACACTGTGATTCTAAATGTAACATTATGTGCTACTATATTCTAATATCTAAACATCACTGAGAACAGACATCTCTCCAAATATTTTCATTAGTTGTAAATTCCCCCACTGAAAATTTAATTAGCTAGAACCTTTTCCCCTAGATTTTTAGACTACCATATGGATAGACAAAGGGGAAATATTTTCTTGTCAGTGTGCATCTAGTATTTGTTAACACTATTGGGAGTCATGTTTCTCAAGAGAAATACAGAATATGCATAGCATATAAATTACCACTTGCTGTATTTTATTCAGAGGAAAACTGAAACTTTAAACCCATATTAGAAGTAGTGCACTTGTTACCTCGAAACCTAGCTTAGTAAAGCTTGCTCACTACTTTTGTAGTCTTGCTCTTATAATCGGTGCTTTCATAATTTTGTGTCCAGATAAATTTGTGTTCAAGTAAATTTCCCGTGTTGCTTATATGCCATTCAATTTTACCTCCTCAAGAGGTGTTTTCAAGAATCCCCATTTGTGAGACCATCTTTTTGCAGCTTCTAATTCACTTTCAATTAATTTTTTCCTGAAACAGAGAAATATTTAAGATGACCTTGAAAGCTTTCATTAGAAAAAACAACACATAAATCCAACTACTAATGTCACAAAGCACAGCACTTTGCATGAATCTCTATACCTTTCCCTCAAAACAGCAAGTTTATGCACGAATTAACAATTGTCTGACTTGGAGCTATCGGGGAAATATTTTCCATAGGTTGGAAATGAAACGGTATGTGTGAATACACTGCCTTGCCAAGCAGGTGTAAGTTGGGAACTGGAGGAGGTCAAGCAGGCAGCCCGGAGAGGGCACGGAGCCTCCTTCTCCGGGGATCTCAGACCCCGCCTGGAGGCGTCCCAGTCCGGCCTGCTCCGGTGACCCTGCTTTGCAGGGAGGTTGAACGGGTTATCTCCGAAGGTCCCTTCCAACCCCTGCCGTCCCGTCATTCTCTGAAACTTGCCACATTTTTTTTTTAAACTGGAGAAGTAAGCACCGCTGTCCTTTCACACATATCTACTGCGGACTGATGACCGGGCCTCTGCCCCAGGGCCCTGCCCGGCCCTCTCCAGCCCTCACACCGGCGCAGGCTGCCCGGGCCTGGCCTATCCGACCCGGGGCGCAGCCGCTGGCGGGTATGGAAAGCCCCGGGCGTCCCGCAGAGGACAGGCCTCTGGAGGGGCACACGGGCTTCGCAGACACGGCTGAAGGGGAGATAAGAACAAACTCCCTCAGCCTCACCCGCCCGAGAGCGGGCCCTGAGCCGGGGAGGCCGCCTGGGGCGGGGTAAGGAGGCGGTGGGGGCCCGGGGCCGTTACCAGCAGTTGTCCCGCGCTACGAAGTTGCAGGACTGGGCCGGGTCGGGGCGGCGGTGCGCCATGTCGGCCGGGGCCGCTGCCGCGCGGCTGAGCCGTTGCGGGCGGCGGTTGGCGAAGGGCGGGAGGGGCCGGCCCGCCCCGAGCCGGCGCATGTCCCCGCCCCCTCTGTGCTCCAGCCGTCGCCCTCCCGGAGCGGTGCCGTCACGTGTCTCTCAGGTGAAAGGCTGAAAACACGCCTTCTGTGATTTTTTTAGGTTCCTCAGGAAACACACTTCATGTTGACACTGCCTTTTTGGAGGTATCTTAGATTGTTTGTTTTCTTAAATGCTCTTCAGTAGGAAAATGCATTTGGATAAAGGTGACAGAAAGCTGTTACCTTACTTGAGGAGTTACCTGTATTTCAGAGGAAGAGGTGTTATCTAAACTCTGTAACTTGCCGGTTAGCAGGGCTCCCCTTAGCAGAAAACAAATAGTTGAGCACCTTTCTGGATCCGAGCTGTTAAGAGTCTGTGTGAAACCCGGGCAAGGGGGTTGTTCAACAGGCAAAAACTTGCAGTATTTTTAGCTGTGTGTAATGGACTGAGAAATGGTTAAAGGATGCTGGTTTTTTATTCCGATGCGAATGGGCTTGTTAATGTGTCCAAAGCTCAGACCATATGTGCTAGGATGGGTGTTTGCTTCAGTTTCCTAGTTCTTTTTAACCTGCTATCTTCAGTTCCTAGGTCCTCCTGATATCTACCAAATTTGTCTTTTGGTAATTGTAGTTGGAAATTACACCGGTCTTGTGACATAGAGTGACTTTCTGATCCCTTTTTCTGGTAGATGTTTTTACAAACTACATACTAATATTAGAAGTTCTGAGAAAGACCAACATACTTTTTATGGGTTATATGTAAGAACACAAAAAATATTTACAGCTTGTAAAAATTTCACTGTGTTCCAATATATTAATATTTTTGGCTCTCCAACAGTTTTCTTGGTAAATTTATTTTCTTGCAATTGCTTTATAAAACATTTCAACAATAAATGTAGCCAACTGGCTCTTTGCCCTTACAGGTTTAAATAGTTTCCTGGCCCCTTTCTTTTTGTCTGGAGACTGGCTTGTACAAACACACTGTAAATAGTTAATGTGGCTTTTTCACACCATTGGACAGCTATTACACTCATTATAACATAAATGCAGAAAGATTTTGACCTGAGTGGTTTATAGGTAGTGTGTTTGAATGCTTAATTGCTAGCATGCTAGCATTCTTTTTTTTTGAATAGAGCAAAGGATCTAAAGGCTTTCAATATTTGAGTATGAGAAGCCTGTATATACATTTATTAGTCATTTTAGAAGTACTAAGAACCTCTGTTTTAGTAAGAGGAGAAAAAACCTTCTGTAGTCCCAGAATAGCATTTAATACTGCTCCTACAGGTCACTAAAAATCATTAAACTATCAACAAATAGAGTATTTCACTTACAAGCTACTTCTTGTACTACAAGCTAATTATCTCTCGATAATTAGACTAGCAATTAAATCAGCTGGGTCTCCTATCATGCCCATAAATGCTTACTCATTGTCCTACTTAATTAACTCCTGCTGCTTAGTCACATTTATCTCAGGAGCCCTCTTATTACAGCCAAGATGCTTTCTGAGAAAAAAAGTAATTTGTTAATGAACACAATTGAAGTCATAGTTTACTATGTGTCAGGATTTAAACTGTAGTACTATCTGTCAAGACAGAGTGAACTTCTTATAGTGAAAATATGTCTTCATAACGGTCAGTCTTTCTTTTTTCTGAACTATTTTTTAGATGAGGCAATGCAGTAAATGAGTAGTTAGTTTTAGGTCTTACGAGGTTCTTATGAGCACAGGACAATATTAGACTTGCACTACAAAAAAAGAAGTGAAATAGGATTTTAGTGAGCTAATAACTGTACTGAATAACTTAGGGTTACAGGTCCATTTAGAGTCAGAAGTCATTTACTCAAAGTCTGGATTTGTAGCTATGTACAGTAGCATTTGTCTTCATGTAACGAATGTTGAAGCAGATACTACATCACTCGAGATATATGTTTAACTTGAATCAAGTCTGAATGCTTGGTTCTTCAAACAGCATTCAGATCTTCTAAGACAGGTAAATTGTAACCTGGATATGGCCATAAATGCCCAAATCCTAATGCTAACGCTTCCAGTCCTCTTCCCATTGGGAATTATCCTCTTATTCAGGTGCTCAGTAGTGCTGCTGTTGATCAAGTGGCCATTCTTTGAGAACTCACAACTGTTCTTTGAGAATTTACAACCTGTATATATCTCAGGAGTTCTGGATTAGTATCTTGAGTTTCAGATATCTGTCACCTGCATAAGGCATCAGCCTGTCACTGGGGAAGTAGTTTCAGTCTTGGTTTTTTTACAGACCCTCTTCCTTCTCCCAGCAGATAGTAAATGTGCCTGTGGTGCTATGTTCTGACACAGGGCTGGAGTACTGATATGGATTAAAACGAACCAAGTGGAAAACAAGCTGCTTTAACCCAAATACAGTTTTCTGTGTAGCTGTGTAAATGCTTCTATTAGCACATGATGGGGTGATGCATGAGGGTTTGGAGGATGGCAGTGCTGGGTGATAATGTTACAAAGCCTTAGCATGTTGCATTGACACAAATATAGGTGGTACTTCTCAGCAAAATAGGTCAAGGAACCAAACTGACTTAAACAGACTCTGCAGAAAGTCAGTTTACTGTTTCAATCTGTTTCATGGAACAGCTCCATGAGCAGTTGTGCTTCTGCAATCAAGGCAGCAGACAGCATGGAGACAGGAAAAGGTGATGTGTGAGCTGAAATGAACAACCCAGGGTAGGTGGATATCTTAGACCTCTACTGTTGCAAAAGACTTTGTATAATGCAATGATGGCTTTGGTAATGTCATTCACAGTCTTCAAGATTTGAGTTAATTTTTGGTTTCCAGAAATCTCATGTGTCTACCCTGATATGAAAATGTTAAGGCTTTTTATATTGCTTATTTATGGAGAAAAGTGTACAAAAGTGTCTGCCTTTGATCAGAGAACGGGCAGGAAAGTTAAAGAAAAAGGTGGGGTTTTTTTTTTGTTTTAAAGGGTATTAAATGCTTTTATACTTGCTAGTTCTTAGGCCATAAACAGAAATTATTATTTTGAATTATTCATCACGGAATCACCATTAGACTTAAATCCTTGACCTCTTTATGAAGAGCTCTGTGTTGTTTAGGTTGGACATTTACACACACACCCACCCCCACCCAAAAAAAAACCAAACCAGGTGAGAATCCTCTCTAAGAAGTATGGGATGATGTAAGAAAGCCCTATTGTTATTTCATTCTTATTTTATGTACATGCAAGGTATGCGTAGGCAGAGCTGGCTTGGGGTGCTATAGCACATAGTACTGTGATTGGGTACGACAGTCCCTGAGAAACTGATCTGCTTGGCTGGACTTAGAGGAAGTCTCAGCCATGTAAGGACTGTGTTGGCTTTTGGCAGACTTGGATGTGTAGCAGCATGAAAGCGCTTGAGAGACTCTTCAGCTTTGTCCTTATCCCATAGTATAATGGTGTACTTTATCATAAACTTTAGTAACTGTCATAGTCAATGGGAAAGCAACAATGCAAATGAAAAAATACAAGTTTTTCACCTTTGTGATCTAAAAGCTTCCAACTTAAGAAGCATTTGTCCCTAAGTGAAGCTTTGAATTGTGTATTTGTTTTCTGAACACTTTTGAAACAAACTAGCAACTGTAGCGATCTCATATAACAAATACATTTCCTTCTGAAGAGGTGGGCATTATAGATAGTAATTCTTTCTTCATAGGAACAGTTATAGCACAGGGCACTGTGTGACTTCTGTTGCTTTGTGCCCTGCTGGGATAGGTGTCTGTAAACCCTGGTTTCTATCTGAGAAGTTCAGGCAGTGCAATGTAATACATGTGTCATGAGTAGCACACACTAGTGATTTGGGGAATTGCCCCAGAGCTGTGTTGCTAACTAGCATGTGACCAACAAGTCCCGTGCATTCTTGCTGTGCTACAGCTTTTGCAAGATGTCTGGCAGCTCTGTAGAGGCAACTGTGAGTCCTCTGACTAGTCTGTTCAATGGCTGGGAAAATAGAATAAATGCACTGATGGGAGAGGAAAATGCTGATGGCCCTAAGGAAACCCACGGTGGTATATGCCAGTACATTTTCTCTGGTTTTGTTTCTGAAGGCCTGCACTTCACACTCTAAGCACTGCTATCTTTGCATCTAAAAACCTGAGAAGCAGCTTCATTATTTTCATTTGGCTACACTGAGCTTGCTTCTTCCCCTCCAATTTCAGCAATGTCAGAACCTCTGAAAATGAAGCTGTTTGCTGAAATGTTTATATATCCATTTGTGTATCTATGGTTAGACTGTTGCATTGAAAATGTTTACCAAAAAATATTAATTAGCATTAGTACAATACTCATTGTTTGCAGTCTTAAGTGTGGAAGTCTAATAGAGGAGATTGTAAACATAACTTCACTGTCTTTTGCTAATGTTTCTAAATAATATTTCAGATGTAAGCAGCTTGAGTGATAGACTGTTTTGTTATGATTACTGTGATTTAAGTGAACAAAGTTCTATTGATGCTATAGACTCTGGCTTCATTCCAAAAAAAAAAAAACCTGCTAGAGTCTATCACATCAATAATATGTCAATTGGAGTTCCTGAATTTCCATTTATGAAAGGAACCCAATGGCCTGATTAGAATTATTATATTTTGTAGCAAAATCTAGAACTCTCATCTTATGGCTGTAGTTATCCAGTGACTTTTGAGCTGTGAGAGGTGTGTCTGTTTTCCCACCAATAAAATGTTTTCTTTTCACTCCATAAAATGACACTTACAGCTACAGCTTTATGCAGATTTCTGCGTTTGAAAGGCATGAACAATCTTAATTGAATTTAGATACAATTCAATAATTCCTGGAGTTTTATTTGGTTTTGAGCAGATTCATTGCTTGTTGTTCAAACTAAGGATTTACATCGAATCATAGAATCACAGAATGGTTTGGGTTGGAAGGGGCCTTAGAGATCATCTAGTTCCAACCCCCCACCAGACGAGGTTGCTCCAAGCCCTGACCAACCTGGCCTTGAACCCCTCCAGGGGATGGGGCAGCCACAGCTTCTCTGGGCAAGAGATACTTCTGTACATTAGATCTGATAGATACACTTATATTTGTATTGTACCTGGTGGAATAAGTATATATGCTCTTCAAATAAAATTATTTTTGCTGCTGACACGGAGGGCTTTGTCACTTTCAAATTGGAGGGCATGTTTGTATTAAAATTCCTCATTAATAGGCATTGTCTCTGAGCACCACTACACAGCTTGGGTTGCAGAGAGCTTGCAGAATGCTGTCTTATTGCAATTTCAAAAACCATGGAACATGACCGCCACTTCTAGCTTGCTTAGTGTAAAAATTTCTTGTAAATGTCGATGTGCAAAACTTACAAGAATTCTCCCCTTGATACTTGCAGGGGTACCTAGGCACAATATGAATTAAAGATGAAGGAAAAAGACATAATTTTTAATTTTGTTGCATTGTATAAATTGATACAAAACTCTTATTGATCTTTGAAAGTATTTTTATTTTAATACAGTGCATGGTTCAAATCAGAGTCACCTTTTTTCCTTTTGTGTGAAAGGCAGGGGGTCTAGGACATTTTAATAGCTTTCATATCCTACTCTGCAAATATATTATTGGAGCACAATAGTTTCCTTGCATGAGAATCACTTAAATGATTCAAAATGGATTGAAAAATATATTTCAAGTTTTAATTTTATGCACAGAACATTAATGAGCAGTGCCCCTTGGAGACTTGCTGTCAGTTTAACATATTCACAATAATCTCAACACAGATGTTATTCTATCTAAATCCTTTTAGAGGGAAGACACTAGTAATTTTTCCTTGGCGAATGTCAGAAAATATGTTATTGTTGAAAATTCATTTTGATCCCAGAATGCTATGTAAAATATCATTAGTAGGAAGAATAAGTAGCACATTGTTTCTGAGGTAAAATGCATGTGAAACTTTTTTGAGCCTCCTGTAAATTTTAAAACAAGTGAACATTTTTTTAGTCGTATGCAATTTTGCTTCCCTTGAGGGTGATTATAGGCAATGGTGGATATCAGCATCTGATTGTATTCTAATTTAAGAGGGTATTGTTATTAGTTCAGATTTCTCTCTTTGCTGCTGTAAGGTGATGAAGTTATTGTCTCTTTCAGATAAGTTTCCCTGTGCGTTCTCTGAGCACGTGTGTTAAAACTGCTTGCTAGAGACAGTTACATACTTACAATAACAGTTTTTTGTTGGAAGATAGTTGAAGTACTCTTTGGGGTTTTTGTTCTGTGATATTCCCATGTTTTGGGAATTCTTCTTTTGGTCTGGGAGCAGGACATAGTTTCACCAGTTCAAATGATAGGAAAGAAAATAGCTTTTCTCTGTAATATTATTAATGAATTATCTATCAGGTACAGCAGGCTCAGTTTATACTTCCAAAAAAAAGTATTGGAAGCAAAAGTGTATTTAAATTCCCTTGGACAAAGGTCAATTGTCCCTGTGCTGTGAGGTCTTCTCAGAGAGAAGACTAAAGTCTTATGCTGAGAGTACAGTAAATTTCCTCCAAAACCATGATGATTTTATTGACCATTATTCAAGTAAATGAAAAGGCCCTTTCTAGTGATATGAAATGGCCACATCTCAAAAAAATGCTGTTGTGTTTCTGCAGTGTGCAAAGTAGAGGGTGATTTTAGCAATTGCTAGCTCTGTACCTTACTGCTTATAAAACTGAAAACTGGTCTGTGATCATCTATGGAATGATGTGCTGTGAAAAATGCTTCTCTTTTAGAAAAATATTCTCAGTAGTAACGTCTGAAGGCTCTTTGGATAAGCCCCTGTCTGGAGATTGAAATTCAGCTCCTCTGTAGAATACAAAGAGAAAGAAATGCATTCAGAAGCAATCTGTTTTTTTATAGTAGCTGTGGGAGGTCATGGGATTTAAAATATTTACACTGTCATAGTTACAAAATACAATGAACCTAGACATATTTAGTTGCATTCAAAAGGCTCAATATTTAGACATATGATCTATAGGTAATGTTGCCATAGTGAAGAATGGTTTTACCCTGACTGTAGTAGAAAAGAAATAATGCATAAATCAATTAGATATTGGGAAAATGTGGGATGTTGGTATTGAATTTAGGTTAGGATTTTGCTGCTTTTGTTTATCATGAAAGTAAAAATTTTTTGTTTTTCTTTACAAATTTGGAAAAAGGTTTATTGTTATCAATTACTTTATTCCAGATTTGGCAGCTTTCTTTGATCAGATTTGCTGTTTCTTATGTAAACTGTACCTTTAAACATGACCTGAACAGGTTCTTTCCTGTAAGGAAAATGAGTGTTTAACTAGCTGCTGTAGCAAGATATATGCAATAAAAAGGCAAATGATGAAGCATCTTAATGTAGCTATAAAATCTGGTTTAATAGATCTTTGACTAACCCAGATTATGACATACTCTTTAACACATATGTATTCCAATTCAATGAAAACCTCTTCCAGTAGCATGCTAAATAGTACCCACTCATGCAGGCTTTCACATTACAGTAATTATGGGGGAGGGAGGGAATTGTAAGAACAGAAAGAAAGTTTACTCTTCCTCTTTATAGTGAAAACAAATGTGTTTTTCTCCAGAATCTGCCAAGCCTGTGTTTTAATGATTTAACAGATGGACTTGGCACATGTGAACCTGGAAGATGCATCTGTCTGATTTTTCCAGTCTGAGGATTTTTTAACTGCATTAATGGCACAGACGATGGTAAAATATCACCTCCCGAGGCTGCTTTGCTCTCCTAACACATAATGTCTTTTAAGGAAAAAAAAGTGATAGGAGACTGGGGTGAGGAAAAAGCCAGAGAAATAAGGATTTGAAAAGTTTAATATTTTCTGTCTTCACTGCATTAGGCTTTTAAGCCTTTCACTTTGAATTTCATGCGTGCATGGTGTGGAAACAGAAATTCTGCCCAAGAAGGATTATCTGTTATCTCAGGGTTCTGTTAATTAATCGCTCTAAATAAACACCATTTAAATAAGGAGACCAATAACTACTAGTGTTTTGTCCTTTGTAATTTAAATGACTGAGCTGTATTTCCAATTTGATGATTTTACTTTTTTTGTTCGTTCCTGCAAAGTTTCTGCTCAAGTATTACTTCAGATTTAGCAATCTCATTTCGTCACTTTTACTGTTCATTCAGGCAGGCATGCAGATGCTTAACTGTTTTAACTGTTTGGAATGAGGACCCTATAATTTGAATTTCTTTATTTTCGAGTGAAATCCTTAGCACTCATCTGGACTTTCCACTGAAATCAGTGATATGACTACTTGTGTAAAGATGCTGAAGATTATTGATTAAATGTCTCAGTAGAGCATAGGAGTGAACTAAAGTACAGGCTCATTATACTTTAGCTTCTATCTGCTTTTGCAGATATCTCTATAATAAAGTCCCTTTTCTAAGGGAAGTATTTTCCAAGGACCTGATCAGTACTTACATAAGTTATCCAGCTGGTTGCACTAACACTACAACTAAGCACTTGCTAGGATATGGAAGAGCTCTTCATTCTGTTTCTAAGCAAAAATGTTGTGATAAAATGAAATTAATCTGTGATGGGCTGTGAACTGTCCCAGTACTTGATTTAACACCACCATACTTTTTGGTTTACTTGTTATGGTTTGAGAAACCCACAACAATTTGTCATTAAACAGTTATTCTATCAAACAACGATCCCTCCCCACCTGGAAAGCAGAATCAGGGAAAAAATCCAAGGAAACCCAAGGACTGAAATACAAACAGATTTTACACAGTAAGACTAGATAACAATAACACTAAAGAACCAATATTGATCCCAATGCCAATCTAAAATACACAAGGGCCATACTCAGCCCATTCTGTCACAGGAAGCTGTGCACTCCCAGCAGGGACAGCCAATGTGGGACACTGTGAGTGCTGTGGCTTTGGAAGGAAGAGCAGGGCTCCGACCCCAGAGCAAGGAGTTCTCAGGACTGCAGCCATTAAGGGAGAGACAACTTTTTGCAGCAAGCTTTGTAATTTATATTGAATGTGATGTTCATGGTACGGAATAAACTTGGCAGCTTGAGTGAAGTGCCCAGGTCTCGCTCCTCCTCATTCCTGTACCTGGCTAAACTTGTAAACAGGGAGACCTTGAATCCCACCTAGCCTGGTTGGCTATAAAGTAAATATTTGCACAATTTCAGACACTAGAGTCTTCTAAAAGTGCAGTTTTCCCAGGCACTAGAGATTAGTCCTGTGTCGCTCAAACCAGGACATCACGTCAGCTTTATCTTACTACTGCTGAGAAAGAGGAAGATCTAAAGAGGACCAACTGTCATTGTTAATGAAATTAGCACAGATTTCTCTGCCTGACATACTAAAAAAATTTAAGACGAAAAAAGGGCAGCAAAACTATTGCAAATTCTCTGGAGCTTCTTTTCTGGAGGAAAAGGTATAGTCATACAGCTGTACATCAGCAATGACTGCATAATCAGATATTTCACTTAACGTGTGGAATCAAAGAGAGATACACAGATAGCACAGTGGGATTTGCTAATTGGTCTAACAAGAGATAGTACCTCTGTCTATGAACTTTGCCTTGCCAATGTTTTTTAGATGATTATGGCTGAAAGAACAATACCAAAAATGTACAGTAACGTGTTTTCACTTCAGAAAATCTATTTGAAGTCAATCCAGATGCCCCACCTGCACTTCCCAGTAGAAGGTGAACTCTGATCGCATGAGGGAGGTGGAGTCCTGTGGTTCTACCACTGTCTTGTCTGCTTTCTTCCATCTCTGTAGTACTCCAGTCTTGATGCCACAGACCTGTTTGAGACTGGTAGGTTATTGAGACATATTTTTACGTAAACTTACTTGTTGAGACTGCTTCTCTGTTTGCTGTTATTATCCACCATCATAGGATTCACCATCCTTTGAAGGTATCTGTTTCTTTTGATAACAACAGCTTAGGCCACCAGCTTCAAATAAATTCATAACTTCTGGTTGAAGTTAGGTGTCCTTAACACTACTTTTGCTATCTATCATGTAAATTAAGTACATAAATAGGAGGGTTTCAAAATGCCCTTGTACAGTTATAAAAAAAGACTTGAGCTAGTGCAGAATCAAACACACTTCTTTCAGTAGTCTATCCTGATTCATGTAGATGTAAACAGAAACAGAACGATCCTCTTCATTTTTAATGAATCAGAGAAAAGTGCTAAGAAACTTCTTTCTTCAGAACCACTCAAGTCCTGAAAAGAAGGTGCCAATTTTCTGTAAACCTCATACACTGCAATACCATTGCATTAACCATAGCAAATATCACTAGAACTGTTTGTTTTCTTAATGCCCTTTTGTATTTTAACAAATGGCTGTAATAATTTTTTTCACAGTTTTAAGGTTTGATTAATTGGTTCATTGTGTTCTCTCTTTGGAAGAAAACGTGTTACTGATATTCCTTGGTATGAGTGACATATGGGTTCTAGCTGAAACGATAGAAAGTCCTTTAATTTAGCTAAACAAAAATATGCTTGGCACTCTGTTCTCTGCTACCATTCCAGCCAAATTTCACTTGTAAGAGCGATGTGGCTCTTTTATCATTGACTATGGTGAGAGTATATCAGCTCGATGGGATTCTTCATGCTTGTGTTGTGTGGCCCAAAGGGTACTAGGAATAATGAGAAAGGTGACATTTCTCTTGCACTGCTCTATTCTGCCAAAGTTTTTAGTGTTGCAGCTCAAGTCAGCCAACAAGTAGAAAAGGATGGAAATACCTGAAAACACAAAAATACCCTAAACTGAATGAGTTCTTTCCTTCCTTTCTATGCTCTTCTATTCAAGGTTTCTGGTAAGTATTTTTCTTTTAAAAATTCTGGGAGCTTTTTGTTGGTGGTTTTTTGTGTTTTGTTTTTTTTTTTTAAAGATCATCTAACATAACACTCTTAAGGTAAAATCTGTGCTAAGGGAGATTGTCTTGAAATGTAGCAATGGAAATTATATACTCTTCAGGATTCAAGCCAGTTAATAAACTGGATGATTCCAAAGTGCTTAAATGTGCTTTACCATATGTGAGGAGAACAGAAGCTTACTCCAGTTCAAAGATTTTTTTATTTGTTGCCTGATTTGGCAGAGTGGGCCAGGTAATCAGGAAAATGCTAATCCTCAGAATGTTGGATATTTTACTGTCATAGGAAATGACGTTTTCTTTTAAATAGTGTGGTAATTATACCCCAAAACTGTTGTTTGTGATAGCTTTGAGAATTGACACCAATGCAAGATAAACTTAATTTGTATCAATATTTGTAAAAGCATGTTAAAACACAAGCACTATGACTGGAAATGCCCTGTGGAAGCTTCCATAAGATGCTAGTAGAAGAATATAAGAGGGCCAGGCTGATCCATTTATGAAGAAGTCTTTCATCAGTAATTTGAATAAGATTTGTCTTTCACTGTAATCAACAAGCAAAAGAAGAGAGTCAGCAATAGAAGCTTTTCGTAATAAAGTGCAATTGATGTAAGAGAAGTGAACAACTCTTTCATCATGACAATGTTAGTTACCACCTGTGTAGTGCTAAACACTCTTAAGAGAAGACAGCTACTCAGCAGCACAAAGTGTGACTGAATGCCTCTAAGGAATAGAAAGTGCTACATGACCTTTCATCACTAATCACTTGGCTGGGTAGAAGAATTCTTAATGAAGGTCATACGACTGGAAAAATATCATAGATGATAGTCTAAGTGGCACATTCTTGACTCTTACATGCTCCTCCTGATTAGGGTCTTTCCCAAAAATGTTCGTTGCAGCGAGTGTCTTTTTCTTTGGAAGATAATACTTTAGCACAGTAATAGTAACAGAGTCCTAATGTACTATGTGGTGTCAGATGGCAAAGACTGGTGATTCTTTAAAGCAGTGTTTGATGTAAATAATAAGAATGTAAAGACTTTCTGTGTTGATAGTTTTTATAATTTTGTTTGAATGCATTTAATCCTGTTCCCACTGGAAAAAATAAATCACAAGTATAATTACTAGTGCTTCTAAAGGCTAGTTGTGGCCTTTAGACACTGGGCCAGAGAAAACAGAGTCAGTTTGACAGTACACAGCTTTTTGCAAATGTAGTGTCTATGTTGGATTTCCTTGTGAAGTAGTCAGGAACTGTAATCCAGTTACATCTAGACCTTACACATAGGTTGCTTATCCCTGTAATGACAATAATGATACCTTATAATGACAGCAAGAAGGCTCCCAGGTGATTTTTTTGTGGGCATGAATCAGGTGATTCTCTGGGCCACATTTAGAACAAAAAAATGTGGTTGGAGGAAAAAAGGCAAATAGCTCAGTTAAGAGAGTGAACTTTCATAAGAGGCTGGGATGAAACCATATAATAAATTTTAGGCAGATGACCTATTGAAGACAGACTTGGAAGGAGAGTAGAGCTTAGAGGTTTGGCTTGACATCCAAGTAGAGTTGCTCGGTGTAATCCTATAGGGAGTAAGTGATTGTTCACAAGGGTATTCTGGACTGAAGAAAATATGATATATTGAAATTATGTTAATTTTTTTATTTTGGAACATTAGCTGGACATGAAGACCTTTGCTCCCTTCTCTAACTATAAAAATTGAAAGTAAGTTTATTCAACTGGTTGTTTTTCAGTTATTTTTTCTAGAAGAGCAGTGAATTGCCCACCACTGCCAAGATGATAACCAAGAGTAAAAGATAAATCACAGGTTAAATATTTAAGGGTAACAGATCTAAGGCAAGGTGACATGCTGTTTTGAAAGATGGTTGAGCTCGTTTTTGTACAACTCTGCAACTAGAAATACTGGGGATCGTAGTGCTAAGACTACATTGTGTGCTGGTGCACCCTTTCAGCTCTGCTTTCCCTGGGTATACTGGCATGGGTCAGTGTTGGTAATTTCTGAATTTGTGTCCAGTTCTATGGTACATATATGCCTGTACTCTCCTTATGGTCTGCTATTTTCTGATGTTCTGAGGACTCAGTTTACGTTTACACTAGCTCATTTCACAAGACTGCATATACTTTAAGACTCCTTATACTGTAATTTGAGAGTTGCTTTGTTGTTCCTTTTTCTAATTGGTGCAATGAAAGCAGTCTGCAGAGACATCAATATTAAACATCAGAAGACAGTCTTCTAAGTAGAGCATGCGTCTGATGAGCTATGTGAGAGAGTTGCAGGGAAATCGGTCTATGCTGGCATTAAAAAATAAAAGCAGCCTGTCTTATTTGAACAGAGAGACAAATGCAACATTTGCATCCATGGTGATTTGGATGGTGGCAAAGCAGCCTTGTTTGTCAGTCGTTTGACTTCAGACACTCATATAATTTTCACTCAGAAGAGTATGTGCTAAAGAATAAGGCAGGCAATGTATGTTTATTTCTTTATATGTTCAGTGGGAAACCAGTGATTTGTTATTCAGACACATCACATGGTATTGCATTGTGTAGCATAACAATGAAGTGTGATAGGTCTTGAAAGATGGAAATGTCTCTGTGGGACACTCACTCTTGGGGTGTACATCTACACTACTGGGGTGTATCATGCCTTTCCAAGTCAAATCAGAGCAGCAGAAATCCCAACATCTGTGATGTGTGCTTTTACTTTTTAAAAATCAAATATAAACATAAACCGCAGGAGTCCTGTTCCTAAGATGAAATAGATAAGCTTTGTCATAGTGTCATTAATATTCTGTGTTTCTCAGCACATGCTGACTGTTGCTCTGTGATGGATCAGGATTGTATTGTCCTGGATGCCCCACAAAAACAAGTGCCGTTCTTACTCTAAATAATTTACTTTTGCCATAGGCACAATCAGCTGGTTATATTTGGCTATATTCTGGGGAGCCATTTCAGCACATTAAGTGTAACATTATAGAAAACTGACTGTGCTGGTTTCTGGATTCAAACGTGGTTAGAAGTTGTGGTATGGACAAGCCTCAACTATATATTTTCTACTTTAATACCAAGATGATTTCAACATACCGTGTTGATGCCATTACGATCCTTTTCTTTTTTTTTTTTTTTTTTTTTTTTGTATACTTGAGGTTTTGGTCAAATCTTAACCTCTTGAATTCATGTGGTAGTGGTTTTAGTTTACCTTTTAAACTAAGTTTCTAGCCTTTATGGCTGTTGAGAAGCTGGAAAATCAGAATGAAATAAACATACCTGTTTTATTTAAACTTTGTAATAAAACCTGATCATCCTAAGCATCATGATTTCTGAATACCTCAAAGAGCTTCAGAAAATCTCACTGTTTTGAGTAAGAAGGTCTTCAGATTCAGAAAGGGCTTGTTGAATTGAATTCTCAAACCAGGACAAGCAGACACCCTGCAGAATGTATCTGTACCAGTATATGTACTTGGACAAGTACGTAAATGGAGAGGAGTCTCCATTTAGCTGTCTCCACATGGGTCAATTATACCTAGTCCCTGCGTTATTCCAGAGGTAGCAACAGCTGGTGGTGGTATATCATAGAATGGAAAGTAACTTCAGAGACTCAAAGTCACTCTCCATGTTCAAAGTCAGGTATATAAGAGAGAAGAGGGAATAGCAGATTGCTACAAATCAGTCATTTATTAATATCTCCTGTGCTGTTTTAAACAGTTTTACAAACTCCCTGTGCTTCATTGATGACAACAGCATGTATATTATTTTTAGGCCCAGATCTCACTGAAAGCTAATGTCACCTGTCATAGATGCTGCCTTGAAGCGTTTCTTGTTCAGTTCATTCAGGGCTTGATTTTGCAGCTGCTGCTGCTTTAGGCAGATTTCCTCTCATTTCACTGTTTGCAAACTGATTCTATAAACTTATGAACTGCAGAAAGCAATGCTCCTGAAAGGAATAAGATGGCATTTCATGTGAGAACAGCCCTCAGTAGGGTCTTGGAAGGAGCAGAACCTAGAGGTTTCTCTTTAACTCTTCACATCTTGTTCTGTGACTTCAAAACCAGCGTTTGGGAGAGAACGATTTAACATGCCCCTCTGAACGTCTCAGGGAGGAGTTAGTGTAGTTCTGAAAAGAATTATGGTCGTGTTTGAATTACAAGATTGACTTATTCTACATAAATTATATTTTCTTTAGGTAGCAGCTAGGATTAGGAGGAAAACACATTGTACTTGCTTCTTCAAATTGTGCTATTTTGTTGTTTTTTGGCTTGTTAGATGATTTTTCCTATGAGCTCTTTTACTGTATGACTGCTTCCTTAGCTGACGGGCCAGGCTAACGTGTTCAGCTGGATCATATAATGGTGACTTGGGAGGACAAACGCCATCATTCAAACGTCACCCCATTCCTTCTTCCCCCAGCTTCATGTGCTGCGCATGACATGAGATGGTCTGGAATATCCCTGGGGTAGGTTAGGGACAGCCATCCAGGCTGTGTCCCCTCCCAGCTTTGTGGGTGCCCCTTGCCCTCTTGCTGGCAGGCCAGTATGAGAAGCTGAGAAGACCTCAACTGCTTAGCAACAACTAAAATATTGTGTTATCACACCATAATATATACACATAATCTGTCTATTATTGTGTTATAACACAATAGTGTTTTATTGTTATATTGTGATATATTTGTGATAACACAGTAGTGTTATCAACATTATTCTCATCCTAAATCCAAAATACAGCATTGTACCAACTGCTAGTAAGAAAATTAACTCTATTCCAGCCGAAACTAGGAATTTTCAGTTAGTGCAGCAGTGTTGCAGCTATCATGGAAAAACCACAAGGATTTTCTGTAAGCAATGTGAACAAGGATGGGTCTTAGTTTTTGCCTTCAGGCATAGTCCAACTGCCACTAAGAAGTAAAAGTCAGTATAGAAACTGGAGTGAAATACGAAGGCCAAATTAGGAAGAGACAGGTCCGTGGGCAAATAACACTATGCTGGCTATCTGATGAAGACAGACAGAAGCATGCCTACATGCACACATTTACTTGAAGACTTGCTTTTCTGATCTGTGCAGTGTTTCTAAGTGAATCTTCAGTTCTCCTAGGAAACCATTATTAGGCTAATTGAAATGCTACTTGTACATTTAAAAGCAAATGTGATGATACATCCTTAATGCCATTCAAACAATTGCATTACATTCTTGCTAGGAAATAAGGTACAGTATATATAAACATTTCAAACAGCATGAAATAAACCACAAATATTTCCAAAGCCAACAGACTTTCCTTGTGTCTTAAACAGACTATTTGAATGATTTTACAACGTTGCCTGGCAAGGTGAGGGTAGAAGTAGGACACCGTCCCAGAGCAGTGACTTTTTTTAATAGGGATTATTTAGCAATGGGAATTCTTTTCTTCTCTTTAGAGAGTAAATGGCTCACAGAATAGTTACTGTCACTGCTAGTGTATTCTTGTCAATTGAGATAATATTTCATCTTCTGACTGAATAGGAACATGGAACTAATAATCTTTTAAATCTTTATGCAGCTCCTTCTTTTCTTGAATGTTTTACTCATTCACACCAAGCAGCCAAATTCTCTAGTGCATATGTATGCTTTAGTGGAAGATGATGGATGCATATGTTAGAAATAAATCTGGCCCACAGTCAGGGAACTTTACTGAAGGGGCTGCTTCTTCTTTCCTAGCAATAACTGAAAAATATTTCTAACAATACCCTGATCTAAGTTTGTCCTCATGGTGATACAGGATCTTAAAGGCTCAGCTCTGTTTTGGTGAACTTTGGATCAAGCTTGAGTTGATTTCTTTGTTTCTGTGTGCTTGTGCTCGTTTTGTCAGCTACATTCAGATATCCAAGAACTCTTTTCCAACAGTTATGAATTACTTCACTTCTTACCCTCCAACCCCCAAATCATTGTTTCTCATGTGTAACACTTTAAAAAAAAACAAACAGGACAGTTCAGACTGTTGTTCAAATTATTGCTGCCCCTATATACTGCTTTCTGTGTGACCTGCTGGAAAACAAAAATATTCCCTTATGTTTCCTTTGTGTGTCTCACACTTACATAGGAATGTGAGGTTGAGTTTGTTGATTCGGTTTTATGTCTATTCAGTATGGATGCGTACACAGACTTATGGTGTATCTGCCTTGTATGGTACAGTAGGTGCTTGCTTTACAGTCAGAGCCAGAAGCTGTGTTGAACACGTGAAGTAATAGACATGCATCTCATCCGTGCTTACTAGCTCAAGCTCAGTGTCACGTTCATGCAGTGTTCATCAGCTTGCAGTCTGTGTGGAATTTGTGTTATCTCCTTGCAAAGTACTCTCTAGCATCATTGCTAAATAGCTGTTCAGTATGTTGCCCTTTCTTTGAGTAATCGTATAAATTTTGTGCTTTTCTGAGCAGAGGGAAGTGAATCAAAGAGAGAGCTCGGAGGGAGGTATATGAATTGTACTGAATGTGCATTCTTATTAAGTGCACAAAATATCTCTTCGGAGTTAAGTTAGAAGTACTGTTATCTACCATGGGTGGTATTTTACAGCAAAGTTAACCTTTTAGTGGTAGTTGGATAGGAATAGTAAACATCTATTGAATGTGGCTGTTGAGTATCATTATCTGTGCATATAAATGACTAATAATTTTTGGAGAGAGGCTTAGAATTTTCTTAGTGAACCTATGAAAGGCGTTTAATAAACAGAATAGTCTGTAAAATGTCAGCTGGGTAGTGGTGATCTTACCAGCAATTTTTTTTATCTATTTACATTTGAAAAATGAATGCTTGGCACTTGAAAATGTTATTTTTTTTAGCGAAGATGAAATACTGTCCCATGCAGACTAGTCATGAAGCTTCATCTGTCTGCCAGAGAGTTGATTTTTACACAGGTACTTCTGGCATGTTTCTAGTATAGTCTGATAGCAAGTTCAACAAATGATTCACGGGGAGCCACATAGAGATGACAAGGGGCAACAGGAAGAAGTTGCACCAGGATAGGCTTTATCTTGATATATGAAGTTTTTTTACATTGAGGACAATCACTCACTAGAAAAACCTCCTCCTGATATGTGGTAGAGTATCCATCCCTGGAGATTTTCAAGATGCAGTTGGACAGGGTGCTGGATAATCTCTTCTAGACTCTCTTTCCAATGAAAGGTTGGACCAAATGGTCTTCTGAGGTCCCTTTCAACTTGGACCGTCCTATGAATCTATGATCTGCAAGGGCCCACACTCAGGGTTCACTACTGGAACTTCTTGTCAAACAGTTGCTTTCTGACTTCTGTTGTTTGCATTGCAGAGGAAGGTTGGAAGTACCAAAAATGTGATGTAGTAGTGCCAGTCTGTCAGGTATGTAATGTTGTCACCTTCTTGAATACAGCTGGTTATAGTTGCAGCTGTAGATGGATGTTGAATCTGCAGGGACTATTTCAGAATTATAACTTGTTTCTTAGTTGTTCTGTGGTTGTGGTCATCCTTTAGTGTGTTGATTGGCCTGGACTAGCTACAAATATTAGCTTTTAGTAGTTACAGGTGAGCTTCAATTAAGGAAATAAATGTTTGATATGACTTTATTAATTTCCCATAATGGTTTATATTGATCATGGAAAAAAAAGAAAAGGCATTTTTATCTTCTGGCCCCGAGCATGTCAGCAAACAGAACTAAATGTGTGGTAAACTGGGATGTTGGAAAGGCTAGGAAAATGAAAGTGCTTCACTATTAAATATAGAATATTTCCAGTACATATGCTTATTTAAAATAAGTATTAAGCCAGATTCTTGGCTGGTGCCAGTCAGTGTAGTTCCTTAGGAACATGAGAGTTCACCCAGCAGAGCATCGGCCACTGTAATGTCTATCACATAACATTGTGAGAAGTCCTTTGGAAAATGAAGACTGTAATTTACAAAGGCCAGAGTGTCTGTAAGTCTGACTCTGCACATAAACATAGCAGGCAGTTGTCATTAGAGCGTGGCTCTTGGGACAAAACCAATCAGGAACCACTTTGAGGTGTGTAAAGGCTCAGTTCCTGCTGCCAAGGGAGAATTTGGGGTTTGTGGGCTACAGACCACTGCCCCTCTGAACTGTTAGAGGTGATTAGTGTAACAAGCACTAAGTAGTCTTAGCACCTTGTCTCTTATTGTGGGATGGGAATGACATTGTCCTTCCTTCTTGAGACCAGCAAAAGTCCACTTGGCTTGCTCTGTGGATAAAAAATAAGCCTACTTTGAAAATTCAAGTATTTCCTCTCTTAGAGAGTAGGAACTTGAGCTTAATGCCTTGAAGATAGAAACACATTTTCATGAAATTGGGTCCATTTTCTCCTACAGATGGTGCTATTTTCCCATGAAAAATCTTAAAAGTTTGAAAAGTCAAACGACTTGAATGCAAATTCATTTTTAGCCCAAAGAAAAAAACAGGCTGTTCAAGGGTATTAAACAGAATGTGAAGCTGTGTTGCTCTGGAAGTGGATGAAAATCACATGGAATCTCCACAGTAAGCTCCTCAAATCTGTCCCTCTCAGCTTTGCCCAATCACCTTCTCAAATCTGAGCAATGAGATGCTGTCACATACTGGATAGATTCATATAGTGCTGAGATTTATTTTAGTGAAACTAAGTTTTATTATTAGGGGTTCACACATGCAAACAAGCGGAAAATATGGCTTCAAGAACGTTCCAAGTTGGTGTATATTTCTAGATCTAGCTTATCCATCCTTCTTTGTCATGCCTCACACTTCTATTGCTTCTGAAATATTCTGTAGTCAAAGCAGGGGAATTACTGGAGGCATCTTAAGTGTTAATTTACCAATCCAGTAACTAAACAAATAATAGAATCTTAGAATTGTTTAGGTTGGAAAACACCATTAAGATCACTGAGTCCGATTATCCTAGCACTGCCAAATCCACCACTAAACAATGTCCCACAACACCACATCCACGTGTCTTCTAAATACCTCCAGGGATGGTGACTCAACCACTTCCCTGGACAGCCCGTTCCAATGCTTGATAACCCTTTCAGTGAAGAATTTTTTTCTAACATTCAATCTAAACCTCCCCTAGTGCAGCTTGAGGCCATTTCCTCTTGTCCTGTTCCTTGGGAGAAGAGAGTGACCCCAACCCCCCCTGGCTACACCCTCCTTCAGGGAATTGTAGAGAGTGAGAAGGTCTCTCCTCGGCCTCCTTTTCTTCAGGCTGAGCACCCCCCCCAGCTCCCTCAGCTGCTCCTCACAAGATTTGTGCTCCAGACCCCTCACCAGCTCCGTTGCCCTTCTCTGCGGAACACCACTTGTGACCCATTCACTACAACTCTTTGGGCCTTGCCAACGAGCCAATTTTTTACCCAGGAAAGAGTACGCTCATCTAGGCCATGAAAAACCACTTTCTTCAGGAGAATACTGTGTGAAACGGTGTCAAAGGCTTTACTAAAGTCTAGGTAGACAACACTCACAGCCTTTCCATCATTGAGTAAAGGGGTCACCTTGTCACAGAAGGAGTTCAGGTTTGTCAAGCAGGACCTGACTTTCATAAACCCATGCTGACTGGGCCTGATACCTGGTTGTGCTGAGTATGTCCCTCATGTTCTCTGTGTGATGTTAATATTCTCTGGAGATACAACTTTTATAAAATATAGTAGACAGAGACCCTGTATACTGACAGTTTCAGAAGTCTCATGCTGCTCAGTTCTTTTCACTCTTCTAGTACTACCTCACAGGATTAGGTGATGGTCAGCCTGATAATCTGTTTTGAACGATGCCTTCTTACTACCGTTTTCCTTCACTGCTGACAGATCTTTGATTCAGTCTGTTCCCCTTCGAAAAACGTCTACAGCTATTTCTAAAGTGTAAAGCAAAGTGACTGATCCAACTCATTTAATGAGATTGTGACTGCTGGTATCTTTCTTAGGCAGGTATAAAATTACACGTGAGGACACTTCTTGTAATAACAGCCTGTTGCCCCACTTATGCCACTCAGTACTTTTTAGTTTCTGTCTTGTCTTGAGTGTAAGCAGAATTTGCAATCTCCTAGATTGCTACTCATACAGAGGTCTGCTGTATGGGGAAAAAAATAATTTGATGCCTGTATTAAAAAGCCCAAGAAAAGTGTTTGTGGATTAAAAGTCAAAGTAAATTTTTAAAAGGCAGCAACAGCCCATATTGTGTTTTCTGTCACTTTCTTAAAATCTCAGTCTTGGTGTGTGCTGGGAACAGGTCTTGCTGCTGATTCAGGCTCAGGCTGAATCAGAAATTTGTCAGGAGAAATTTCCGATGCAGAACCTGAAATGTCAACAAGGCAGCACTGATAATGGGAGGGGTTGCCCTCCTCTGAAATCACACAGTGGGACAGCAGAAAGGAAATGACATTTCTTCTCAGTCCAAACCAGTGAGAGTTTTGTTTAGTTTTTTTTTTTAACTAAATGTGTGTCATGGGCTGGTGAAAGCTGAATGTGTCCCTTGGAAGACAGTCGCTGCTGGAAACAGGCTGCCACCAGCTGAGTGTGTGACCAAAACAATACAGTTTTCTTTCTTTTTTTTTCTCTTTTCAGAACAACCCCTAGATGTTCTGTATATTGGTAGGAAGGAGGAAAAGAGACAGATGGTGTTACAGTGGGAGAACAGTCTGTTTTATCACTAATAAAAATGAGACTTGAGATCCATGTATGGCAGAGAAATTATAAACTGGGGATGCCAGGGATAGAGCAAGACAAGTAGCGAGCTTTCAGTGTTACAGAGCCACACAGTGATGTTTTTCCTTGTGCACTTGAAATTTACAATTTTAGTTTTTCCTCCTGCAAAATATGAATCAAACCAATGGTGTTCCTGATGCACAGTTTAAAGCCTGTTTCAAATAATATTGAGCAAAATATAATTTGGTTGCAGAAAATAAAATATTCTCATGCTCAAAAAGAAGGCTTTTTCCACCTGCATCATTCTTACAGCTAGCTGCTTGTTTTGCACATTTCCTATTTAAAATATCAAAAAAAGGAATAAAAATGGATGTTCCCCCCATCCTGTGACCTATGACAAGTTCATGCTAGTTCACCTTTCTTGTGGGTGTAGCAGCTGGGGGCTTGTGCAGCTCTGAGGAGGTAATAACAGCTGGGAAGGAAAGAGTCCTTTGCAGTTCCTGTGGGCATTCTCACTGTACAGATCTCTGTTTGATTGGAGTTTTTCCCCTCTAGCATTAGTTCACGTTTTACTGTGAGGGGATTTGACTGTAGCATGGGCTCTTGTGAAGGAAAATAATGTGATTTCTTGTTTAGTCAGTTATAAGGTCTCACCTCTTCCTTTGCATTGGGGTTCCTATAGCCCCAGGGATACGTATCAGTCTGCAAACTTGGTAGCTGTAACTGCTGGAGGGAATAAATGAAATTAAGCTTCCTCTGGGCAGAGCTTTTACAGGTCAGCATAGCTGCTCCTCTCTTAACTGTTTTCTTTGAAGGAAACCACTTTAAACTTTCCTGAAATTAGTGCATCTGGCAAGAGGGAAGCAGGTAACGGTGCAGACAGGCAAGACTAGATGAGCTCCTCCTAACGAAGTACTCGCTTCTGGTGGCTGATGCCAACAGTCTGCCTGTCTCTTTGGTAGGAAGGAAAAATACTTCACCTCTTTTGAAATATAGAACCAGCTAATTCCTTGTAGCTATCACTTGACATCTTGCAGATTTGGCATCTGCAAACTGCTTTACTTACTATTTGGGCTACCTCTCACAAGTGCATAGCACTTGCAACTTACAGAAGTGGCAAGCCTTCAATTGATAAAATAAGTTGTTTCTGGAGTTGCTAAAGATAAAATCATCTAATTAATCCATCTTTTCTGTTTGTTTCTGATTTAGTGATTTAGTTCTAATACTGTCACCAAGTATTTTTCTGAGAATAAAAGCACTATCACTTTTCTACACTTTTCTCAAAAGTGTATCATTTGAAATGTCTGACTTTAATGGACAGTCCCATCAGGGTCAACAAAATTTGAGATGTTGACAGGAACAGAATGGATATTCTTATAAGGGTCATCTCTGGCATGATTCTGCCATGCTTTGCCTGCAGGCCGGGTTTCCTGCACTTTTAGAAGTTTCGTGCACTGCTGTATTAACTGAGTTGTAAGAATAAATGTGTGTTGTATACCACTGCTCCCAAACTGTCCTGCTTCTTCAAGGATGGAAGCGGGGGTGTGGAAGGAAGGAAGCAACAGAAGCCCAATTCAGTTCTAATGAAAATCTACAGGAATTTTTCCAGTGACTTAATGGAAACTGAATTAAATTGTTGGTGAGAAGCCATGTCCAAAAAAACCTGCAGATCTCCTCTTCTATTCTACATCTCTACTGGATCTGTTGCATTTGTCAGGAATAAAAATCTAGCTTACAGCATGTAGAAAATAGAGGTGGTGAAGGCTATGAGAAACCCCCAATTTATTAATGTGGGAGTGGAAAAGCCCTGCAAGGTAAACCTTCAAATATACTAAAAACATACCCTCCCCAAGCCCACAAAGCTCTCCTGCATTCATCAGGATGAACTGACTTCATCAGTTTCACAGCATTACTTTTCAATCAGCAAACTTCATAAAAACAGGAAGGCAGATTTATGGCTGTTTATTAGCCAGCACCATTACTGTATTTACTGTAGTGTGAAAAAGGAAATAAAGGAAAAGTGCTATAAATCTCAGTGTCTGCAACCCAGATGCATTTATTTACTTACTGGATACTTCACTAGTAGCTTAGCAGATGCCTGCTAGTTTACACATATATTTTGAGCGTTATCAGCAGAATGCTGTAGAGGAACGGGTGTTAAAATTCTGCTGGGGTCTGTTGTAGGCTAGGAAGAAGCTAGTGAAACGTGTTCAGATTAAGTAGCTAAAGAACTTATTGAAGAAACATCAAGAGGTTAACCAATCTGCTTATTTAAAGGGAACACAACTATAAAGACATAAATATAAAAAAATAAAGATTTAATCTTGCAATAACAACAGGAAGACAAAGATCTGCTATTAAAATAATAAGAATAAAAGCAACATGCCTGTCTCATTAACGTATTTTCTGTTCAAAGAGGAACCACAGTCCTCATAAATCTACCTGAAGTCCTGGAGCTGTAATATTCCACTTGCTTTGTTGGATGAATGGTATCAAATATGGAGTTCTGTTTCCTGCAGGCCAGGCCCAGAGGTTGTACTTTACCATTGTAGATGTAATTTATCCAAAGACAGTAAGTCATCTAACCCTGGATGACCAATTTTTATCTGCAGGCAGAAAAAATATTAGCTGTGAACATGGTTGTGTTCAAACATGCATAAATGCACAAGGGCATTGTTTACAGAATGCATGTACATTGTTCCAAGTAAACGTGTTCTTTAAAGCAATGAACACTTCTTCACAACAGCAAAGATTGCATTGGCTGGGCCTATTCTTTACATCTTCATTATCTAGAAATATCTAATTAATGAATGGAAGTTAAATTGAGTGTGTTTAGGCCTCAAGTGTGTCCGAAAGATCTATTCCCTTTGTCAGCTTTTCAATAAAAGCACAGCTTGTTTTATTTTACTCAATTCAGATTTGTGGTCAAATGCAAAAGGCTGGATCTAGATTTGTGTTTAAAGTCCAAATATATTTTTCCTAAGGGGAAATCATGAATCCATTCAAGGCAATTGAAGTATTTCCATTGATGTTTAGTGAATAAGGAAATAAGTTCATCCCAAAACCTAAAAGGTACAACTTCTCTATAGATCATCTTGGTTTTAATTGTTACTGTTGTGGTTTGTTGTTTTTTTTTTTTTTCTACTTACTGTTGGCTCCGATTGTTAATGCTGTTTTTAAAATGAACAGTAAAATGCAAAGAGTATAAATTATAAATGAACAGTTTCAATGAGCCTGTTGATTGCAATGACTGAAATCTAATTAAGCAGTTTAAGATCTAAGTGATATTGTTATTAAAGAATTATGTTAACAGAGCATTTGATCAGCGTCTTAATTTGTTTTATGTGAATTATACTTAGAAGATAATGTGATTCTGAGTGACAAAAATATCAATTCTTTTTCTTTCCTCTTTTTTAGGGAAAACTGATATGTTACATTTAAATTGAAATGAATTGATGGAGAAGTCTCAGGGAAACAAAAGCACTATTTTGGCATCTTAACTTACTTTAACTGACTTTATGTAAATACTAGTACTGACTACTTTTTTTAGTTTTGGTATGACACTATATGAAGTACTTTTAAAACAGGAACAGCGATATGTGTGCAGATGGATGTGTGCAGATACATGTACATTTTTACACAGACACGCTAATTTGTTATGGTAACAAGCTTATTACCACTAGCCAGCAAAATGGTTGGTTGTGACACTAACTTTTTGCCTGTGAAATGACTGTAAACATCTAATCTACATGCATATATTTTTTCTTTGAAATATAGGCAGTGTGTTTTTAAACCAATGGGAATCTATTGGGATGCATATTTACTATTTAATTTACAAGTACAGTTCGTACAAGTGGATGAACAGATTGGATTGCTTCCTGTGTGAGGCAGATAAGCAGCAATCATAGGGACTAAGTGCTAGATAAATATATCCCTTATTTTTGGAAGTGGGGTGTACTTTTATGACTCTCTGGGAGTCAGTCTTGGTACAGTTCTAGTTAATATTTGTGTTCCTTCTCTCTCTCTGAATTCCGTTCTTGTCCTCCTCAGCTGTCAGTACTAGCTGACCTCACCTACAGAGTCAATACACAATCCAGCATAGCGGGGCTAATCACACAGTACATTTTAATCTTTGTTGCACGAGGATGTTGTCTAGCTTTGATTTCCCTAATTTCACTGTAAATGTATTTCTATAAGCAACCTTTCCAGTACCTCAGTGTCTGCTCCCCTTGCCTTGGATGCTGAGGTGATCTTTGAAAGTTTAACAGTGTTTGAGTCCAGCGAATGTCAGTCTTGTCCCATCTGCCACAAAGGGTTTGGAGGCATGTTGGTGGGCCCCCAGAGAGGAGGTTGCAATTGAAGGAAGGTCTTCTCCTGCAAGGCACTGCAGTGTGTGTGAAAAGTGGCAGGGCTGTGGTCTTCACCTTCTCTCTTCCTTGCAGACAGCGATACTTAAAGCTCAGAAGAGACTAGGGAAACAATAGCAATAAGTAGCTGAGTAATGTTAATAATATTAATAGAAATGACCACTCACCTCATAAGTTATTGGATATATTCTAGCAGAGTTTGTAATGAAATATGATTTGTTCTATTTTGTATTAAAGTAGAATAAAACTATCATATTGACTCTTGACTAAATAACAAATGTGATAAATGTTATTGCATAAACTTGATTGTACTTACGGATCTGGGTATTCAGTTGTTGTTAACAACTAAGATGGAATTCTTCAACATGTATTCCTAGTTCAACTGATGATATATGTTAACGCTTCATTATTAGGACTCAATCAATTTCAGGGTATTTTCATTCATTGTCTTTTTCTCTCATTCATTCTGTCTTATTCTTTCTTTTACCTTCAGGAGAACGTCCGGTGTGGTCAGGTTGCGAATTTGCCGTCTCAGCTGCCTTTGCTCTTTCCTGAGGGTTTGCACTCTGAATTGGGTCACGTGCAATTTTGCAGTAGTACAATAGTCCTTTCGTGTGAGAACCATTCTTCCTCAACTTGCTTCCTCTGCATCTTCAGGCTGAAGACTATAAATAGAAGATGCACTAAAAGTAAGCAAGATTCCTTTCTTTAGCTACAGATTTCAGGATGGCACATTTATACTACTTTTGCCAAAATTTGAAAAACTATTGCTTCAAGTTCCCTGGTTCTGAAGAATTTAAGCAGAAACTGAAGCTTCAAAGCCCAGATATGACTCACCCACCACGTGTTGTTTTCTGTGGCAGTGGAGACACTGGTGTTAAGTGGTGCCTCAGCCTCAGTTACCATACAAGTACTGTTACTAACTCTAAAGAACAAACTTACTTTTCCTGTGGCAGCTAAAAGTTTTGAAGATTTTTATAACATGAGGGGACAGCATATGAGATGAAACTACAGATGCTAAGCCTAGAAGTGTACTATTATATTGTGATGGCTACGGCCATCTAGTCCAATACATATCTCTGACAGTGACCAGTCCCACATGACAAAGTTGCAAGGAAACTCTACGGCAGACAATTCTGGAATTGCATGCTCCAAAGGGACCATCTGTTCTAACCTCGGGCATGTAGAGGCTAGCTGTTACCCTCAAGCAGGAAATTTTTATATGTGATTTACCGTCTTTACAAAGATTAAAATACAAGCTTTTCAGCTTTACTAGATCTCACTCACTCAGTTTTTCTAAGCTATTGAAGAGGTGTGAACATTGTGTGTTATCTGAAGAGAGTGTCAGTGGGAAATCAAAAATCATAAAAACTACTGAAAACAGTGTGTTTCTGAAGAGTTTGACGACTGCCTTGCTTATTGCAAGGAGCAGACTGAAGAATCAGATGATACATGTCAGAGAAACTAAGACCCTCATCTTATCACTTTGCAACAAGAAATATTGCTGATTTCCTTCTGAATGATTAAGAAGCTATTTCAAAATATGTCCAACATAGACTGCTCCTCTACAAGTCTGTGTGCTATCCAGGATCAGACCCAGCAACGTCTGCATGCTGACAGACAGTCTTATTTCCAAAAAGATCAAAATGAGGAATCCTAGAAACCTTATGAGGTAAGCCAATCTATGAGAAACTCAGAGAAACTATCAAAAATTAAGACGTTCAGAGAAGTTGTATATTGCTAAAATATGATTATTCATTTCCAAACCTTTGGAGAGTCATTTCAAATAAAGCTGTGCCTTTTGCTAAAAGTGTGACCAATGTCATACCTGTTAGAAAAAACAAAATAGCAGATGCTATATGAGGGCAGAATGGAATAAACACAAGAAAGTCAGTCTCTAAAACATGGCAGTGATTATATGGTTGGACTAATCAAGGACTTTGAACAGTAATGTTGACTTTAAGTCTTTTACTGACACAAATAATAGGCTGTCTTAGCCAGTCTTTGATTATAGAACTGGCAGGCTAGCTTTCCAGTTTCTGCTTTCAGCTTGTGAAAAAGTGAAGAGCTGAGGATCTAGAGAAAGAGTGGTATAGAAAGGATGCACAGTCTTTTAGCATTACCTGCTTGTTTTACAGTTCAGAACTGCACAGCGATACACAGCCTGCAGTGCTGATGGATGCAGATGTACACATAACACTGAATGCACACGTTTATGTTGCCTTTGGGTGGAAAGCAGTCAACTCTTTTTTTCAGTTGTGTCTTAAAAAAAGTACCCTTTGAGTCTTCCGTTTCTTTGCATAAAAGATGATTTGATTTCTCTCTTCAACCTTCAAAAATTAACTTTAAATGATGTTTCAGAAATGGGGAAAACTCCCTACCTTCTTGCCTATATACAGTGAATGTTTTCTTGAGGGATCGAGTGTATAGAAGCTTTTACAACTAACGTGCACGAAACAACTTCTGACAGAATAACAAGCTGCCCTGTGTCATCACAGCAGCTGGCAGAGTGAGTCATTGCTTCTGGCCCTGTAATGCAGACCTTGCGTGTCTGGGAAATAATGCCCAGCCAAGTGTGATTGCAAGCTATTATTAAAGCTTTATTTGTGAAATTGGTGTAGTTGAGGTTAAACATCTTTCTCTCTATTTACATGTAGTGCTTTTAGACAGTTTTCAATAATGATTCCATTATACCCCTACTACAAAGATATCTTACCTCTTATACAAATTGCTGGTTAATTACCAAGTTGTTTTTCATGTCTGATTCTGTTTTTGAGTAAGATAGTGTGACATTGAGCCAGAAGCAGCACTGACTACAGGAAAAACAGGGAGTTTGAGCTTTTAATGGAAAGTGAGTACAAGAATTCCTGAAACAGATGAATGCAGCTTGAGATTTACTGTAGATACTGAAAATATATTGTCTAAAAATTGAAATTATTTAGAAACATTGGTTTACCTGCAGGTCTCCAGGCAATGTGTTATGTTTGCTTTGCTTCCCTAAAATGTTTTAGGTCCATTTTATATGACAAGGAGGTAGAGAATGGTTTTATTTGTAATATCAACCAATTTAGAATTATTCTCTGATTTTTGGGCCATATAATGTCTTGAAATATCCAATAACCCAGGAGATAACAGTAAAATTTATTTTTTAAAGCTTGAAAAGAAGGTTGAACAGTACTGGAGATGTTCAACCTTTGTCCAGAGTTCCAGGGAACATGTAGTACTTTGACGAGCTATTTTTGCAAGGAGAATGAATTCAAATGAGTTGCCCTTGATGATTTTTAGGATATTAGCACGTTGAGCTACCTATGGCTCAACATACACATTGCAGCAGAATCACAGTGTTTCCGTCTGCTTTGCACCACACAGGGGTAGCTGTTCTCAAAAATTTCTATTCAGAATGACTTATCTTTCCCATGCTTCTTCCTATGTGCTATTTTCATGTGGTACCACCCTCTCTGATGAGAGTATCTCTTTGTTTAACTGATCTCAATATCACATTTACTATTGTCTTTAACGAGGCCAAGTTATTTAGACACCTACCTCTTGTGCAGCATGTTAATAATTTATGGAGTGAAAACAGAAGCTGGGACCCTAAATGGAAAGTAGCCGCATAGATAACTTGGCCAAAACTATATAGGAAACTGAGCAAAATTTCATGGAAATTTAGACATTAATCACAATGCTGTTGCCCTGTAGTGGGTGGTTTTTCAGATGGATCAGCCAAACACCACAGACAAAAATGGCATGTCTGTAGCACAGCCAATGAAGAGATTTATGAATCGACCATCTTAAATTCTGGGTGGTCTTGTGAGCCACATACACCTATAATCAGAGGATTTACCATCCTGGTGCTCCAAGACCATATTCTGGGATCAATATAGATTTCTTTGTGGACGGACTGTTAGGATCCCTGATTTGAAAACACTGAGGGTCCAAGAGCCTGTGCTTAAGATAACACTGGCTTTAGAGCTGTAAAACTCAGGAGCTGTATATTACCTTTGCTTCAGGCATAGAGTCGCCATTTTAGTAAGTTTTAAATTTTGTACAGCAATTAAGTGCTGTTTATAGTCTCGTGTCTATAAAATATATCTGTAGCTGTTAGCTATTTGAGAGAATTACCTTGTCAACATTACAAAACTATTAATTATCCTAAAATTAGAACATGTCTCTGGAATGTAGAATAAATGAACATGAGGGCTACTCAGACTGCAGTAAGCTCTGTGTAGTTCATTGGTAGCTACTTGAGGAAAAGTCTTATAGAGCAGAATTTAAATGACAGGGTAACATGTAATGTTAATTAATCACTTGCTTTTTTGCCCAATTTTATTCTTAAATTTTCTGTTATTAATTGGCAAAAACACAGGCTTTTGAAAGCTGGGGGATATGTTCTGGCCAATCCTGCTTTTTGATTAATTCTTTTCCATTCTCTGTAGTTTTTCGTACTTTCACATAACAGCAACCGTGTTCCAGGAGAGCTCTAAGAAAAAATAATTCACACCTTGACTTGAGGACTGTTCTCATCAGTCCTTGAGCAGTTTGACAACAGTTGATTCTATAAGTTTGAACTGAGTTAGCTATTGTAGTAGCTTTTATCACACCCTGTAAGTCTCTAACATATTTTCTGGCCTAGCTGTTACATCGTTATTGAATAGCTTACTCTTAGTCCTATTCCTGGAATTGAATTTATTTGCAGAGAAAAAATAGCTTGCTAAATAAAGTAAATTCAAAAGTATTCTTATCCGCAACCAGTTCAGATGTAGTAGAAGAAAAAGAAAGTCCTAAAGCCCTATAACATTTATTTTGCACTTGTTAAAGAAATTTTCATCTGAGCCAAAGTCTTTGCACAATGCTTTGTTCCACTGAAAGACTAAGAGAGAAATTAGTGCATGCAAAATGGCCTAAAACATCCACTGTAGTGATGTGTTTTGATTTGAACTGTGGTTTTGACTCTATTTTGAACTGAGCCAGAACCAGAACTGGGAGTCCAAATACCCACAACTCCTGGCCTAAATCTGAATTTTTCATCTTAAGCTCATCTCTGATTCAAAAGAATCCCCAAATTCTAAGCAAAATTCTATCAAAACCACACAGCTTCACTGTTTGGACTGCCAAGTCACAGTTCTGCCCTGGTTTGTTTAAAAATGATTTAAAACTGGTCATAGATTCTGTTGAATATGATCCAAAGCTGGATCATCATATTTGGAAACTTCAGCAAATCTATGTAGAACTCAGCATTTGCAATAAACCGGAACCTGAGAGAGTATTTAGAGGTCTTCATTTTTTTCTGTGGACATTTTATGCAGTTCTGCGTACCCATCATGAGAACTGCACTGCTTCAGAGGAACTGGTAGTCTGGAGAACTCGTGTGCTTGAGAGTAATTCTTAAAGAGCTGAAAGAAATGATGGAAATTGTATTAGTTTCCTCTCTTATGCTTTTTCCATTTTTAGTGAAGTTGCTCTTGTTCTGTTCTGCATTCTGCACAATTAAAATAAAAGCCTTTGAAGTGTCTGAATTTGCATATTTTATTTTTTTCCAGAGACTTTGTCATAGCCTCTTATGCAAGTGATAGCATTAAATTGGAGCAGCACAATGAATTCCAGGAAGCAAGTAATCTTTATTAAGCTTGTTTATTTGCAGGAGCTCCATTAAATTGAGAATCCTTATCAGGATATGTCTGCACTGATGAACTAGCTTGACTGTTTGCCTCAGGGATTGGTTCCCTCCCTGACACCCTGGGGTCCTGGACTATAATTGTGTGTTTGGCAAACCCCCCAGATCGTTAGTTCAAAACTGACATTTAACCTATTGTACAAGAATAGTCTTTATGGTAATTTTACACAATCTTGAGTTTACAAAGAAATGGGGGTGCAAAATACGGTATGACTTAAAACAGGTCAAAGCAAACCTGTGGGAGAGTCTGAAAACGAGCAAACATCCCTGTCCACTGGGTCCGAGTCACTGCCTTGATCTTCAGACACTTCTGTTGTGGTAGAGACAGGTGTCACTTTGATCCATGTCTGCAGCCCGGTGTGAGTTTGGGAGCTCTCACGAGCCCATCCCTTTGTACTGACCAGGCCCCAATAACCCCCTTTGTTTCCAGCTGGGCCTGGGTGAGTCCAAGGGCTGTTACGCATGGATACACCTGATAGCAGGAGCTCTAACTGCCACAGGGTGAGACTTGTTGGCCCGAGAAGATCCTTGCAGGCCAGTATGCTTAAACAAAGCACGGGGAATTTTTTCTTAACTTAGACAGACCCCTTGATTCATTTCAGGGCAAAGGCTCATCTTTCAAACACATCTGAATATTTTATTCAAATCTATTTGTAGTCAAAGAATTGGGACACACTGAATGAAATTGCATTCCATTGAATTCAGTGACAAAACTACCAGCTGGTTTTAGAAAAGACATCTTACTCATGCATTAGTCAACGAGTCACTTAGTAAACATGTAGGCTACGATATTTAATTTTCACTTTCGAGGTATTCATGGGCTTACCTGCAAAGATCTGGGACTCTCAGGCAGGACAGCTTGGATTTCGGTTTTTCTGTTGCACTTACAGGATGCTTCATGCTGCTTCTGCAGCCACAATGTCTGTAGCGTCAAGTGGCAGCAATGTGTGTTGTACATCAAGACCATTCTGATCTTAGGTCTCTCTGCTGCCAGTGTACTTCTTCTAAGCATTAAGAACTAGGAGAGAATGAGCTTAAATATCTAGCTAAATCGAGTTTTCCTCTGTTGATTTCAGTGTGGCAATTACACAGCTTGGTTAACAGGTGCCATTCTCACATTTTTGATCCAGCCCAAAAGCATATTTATATATAATAGAGATGTTTTGTCTTCAGCTGTCGATATCAAAATAAAACTACATCTCATTTGGGAAACATGATTTGTACTGAGAAGCTCTCCCCTCGCTCCCTATTATTTCCAAACAGAAGACTTGTTTTGTTTGTTAAAGTTTTATGTTAAGCATTATCTAAAACATTTGTTAATTGTGAAAGGCTCTAAGCATTGTCCCACTTAGGAAATCAGTGCATTCTAATGAAAGTTTTGCAAATGTTCCAAAAGTTTCTCATTATGAATTATTAACTAGTAGCAATGATGCAGTGAAAATGCAATTCCTCCTATTTTAATATCACATAATTTGCACTGTGTTATTCCTCTTGGGATTAGAAAATGCTGCTAAGGCTATGAAAAAGAAGGAGAAGATTTCAGATGCTGTGAACACTTGAGACCGGAGAATAGGCACCCCTAAAATGAGAAATAGATTAAAAATGAAAGAATCGATTAGCAATTCTTAATTAACCAAATGGCAGAATTCCATTCTAATACCTTGAAAAGGAACTCATAAAACATGAAACCAAACTAAATTTCCCACTAAGTGCATTTAATGATGACTGTAAGTAACTCGTGAGATTTCTTCTCCAAATTATTTAGGCAGAAATTTACACTTTTTTGAAATACCAATGAAAATTGTTTTGATGTGTTTAAATTCTGCTGCACTGCAACAAACATGTTTTTAAATATTCTCCCCTCTGAATGGGTAATTGTGGTGAGTTGGACATTATCAGCCACAGACAGGAGGCCTTCAAAAAGAGGGCTCCACTTAAAAGATATCTGTGCTCTCACTTAATTAACTCAGTGGCATCTGGTTCTAGGAAAGCTGTTCTGCTATATAATGACAAGAAAAATGACATATTAGTGAAGATCTGGGAAGAGATGAATACACATCAGTTCATATTTGCCCTCCTGGTATAACCCATCAGGTTGATCTTTAGGACTAAAAGTAAAAATGCGGGCACTGAAGATTTTAATGAAAAAACCTCATCTCTTCTCCTAATTGAAAATGTAGAAAGGCTTAATGGAGAGAGGCTGAACTTTTAAATGCTTGGGGTTTGTATTCCTGTTGCAGGAGCTCTGTGTGTGTATGCATCTGCTTTTACAGTGGCAGACTATTTTAAGGGGGTTCTAACAGTTATTGGTACCAAAATGCTTGATAACGAATGTGTGGAAAACTGTGATGATGGATCAAAGGATCAGCATTTTAGGTTTCCATTCCTGACATATCTAGTTTAGACTAACTGTAAAGAAAGTTCTAGTCAAGCTCCAAATGAGCAAGGCAGGGTCTTGCAGGATAGGGTAGCGTTATCATAGGAATACTGCTGAAACATCCTTCTGAAGGGGTTTATTATCTGTGTGAATTGTGGAGAGCTTTGTAAGCCTTGATTTTTAGTGAAAAATGCCTAAAGCAATATTAATTGAATATGCATCTTTCTGATAAACATACTGCACTTCTGAAACTGTTGTCATCAACATGACAACAAATGAGCATGGAAAAATCAAATCCCCAAGCAAGAGGCAGATTTGGTGATGTGAAATGGCACTGAGCAGTCCGGTGCTTGCCATTGCAGCTTGTAAATAACTGCACCGGAGTGGCTGCGTCAGATGGACTCTGTTGGTGTGCAGCGGTGGTTGAGTTCTGTATTTGTGTCACAATAAAAGACGTAAGAAGAATAAAAGTGATGGAAACAAAATGAATATGCAAAAAAAAAAGAAGGAATCTGACTCAAAGGAGAGCAGTAAGTCAGGAAATGCCACCCAGTCTGGTGTATGTGCTTGCAGTTTTGGGATGCTTCAGCCTATGTGCTGCTGGGTTCCCCGCACTGCAGGGTGAGCAAACAGCCCCCAGCCAGCCCCAAAGGCTGAGAGCTGTTGTTTCCTACTTACAAAGAAATGAATGCTTTAGTGTGAAATCAGAACATTGCTTCTCGGAATACTTTGTGTTGCAAAGTATACAACAACTTGCATATAGAGAAACTGAGCGTCATATGGAACCACAGTACAGAATGTGGTTGAGACTGGCCCAGTAGCTACAAACTAGAGTGAGTGTCACAAAAAGGAGTGGAGCAATCCTCTCTGCTTTCTTGGACTGTTTTGCCTTTTGCTTTATTTAGATTCCCACATCTTGTCTTTTCCATTAAAAGCTGTTTTGCAATTCTAGATGTTAGACGGTTGTGCTGGTGACAAAGCTTGTCCAATGACCGGCTTCCTCTTGCGTTTTCTCCAGTGGCAAACACACAGCATAGCTGGTGTTATTCCAGCAGGCCCTGGTCTCAACCAGTCCTCCCAGAAACGATGCTGCTGGATATTGCCAGAGGATTTCACATAGCTGCTTTGGTGAGTGAGAAGCTTGGCCAAGGCGGAGGTATTAGATGGAGAGGTTGGCGAGGGAAGGCCAGGAAATCCTTAAATTTGCTTATGCTGAAGAAGCTGTACCATAGTCGTGCACTCGGAGATATTTATTGTAACACTAAAGCAATAAGGACTCAGAAAAAAAAGATAAACAACAAATGCACTTGGCAATATTACTTTATGAATTCAACTCCAGGTTTAACTAATTATACATGGTAGTGTAGGCAAAATGATTTCAGCATGTTTCAGACCTTCAACATTTTATCATGAATTTCCCAGCCACCACAGATGCATTTCTGTTTACACATAGAAATGTGTCGTGTAGTCGGGCTTGTGTCCTGCAGGGTAATAGGGGTGAAATAGACTCCTGTGGTACCTGTGTAGCAAAAGCATCTTTCAGATTTAGAGGTTTATTCTTGAACTTTGGTCTGTAAAAGGAGATATACAAGAATCTGATGCCAGAAATAAGCTAAATTTTTTGAGGACAAGACCAGACTGCTAGGAAATCTATTAACTGGATTGTGACTGGATTGTGATTGAAACCAGCAACAATCCAAGCAGCCTAAGTCCAAAACTCCATCCATTCATATGTATGAGTTATATTAATGTGGCTGGTTTAGATCTGAGGCGGTTTTTTTTTTTTTTTCTGGCCTGAAAATGCAAGCATGTGAAAGTATCCTAATGTTAATGAGAACCTGGCTCCTACATTTTGGTTGAATCTGGAAAGGATGCCTATGAAGCTTATATGGGAAAAAAGGAGGTAAATTTCATCTGCAAATAGCATATTACCTCCCTTCCACTTGGTAGGAAATAAAAAGGGACTAATAGATCATTTTAAGGAATTACAGCAATTGCCTCAACAGATTTAGAGTGAAGCAGCTAATTCTCTTACTAGAGCAATAGCTCAAGAGCTTGTATTTGGATGGACAGGGCATTTGTGGGTTAAACTGAAAAAAATGCACATGAAACCTGATGATGGACAGTGATTTTCAGCAATTAATTGGTCACCTGTTCTTAACCATGTAAGGAGTTTTTGTGAAGAACTGGTTAGAGGGGCAGGAATTTTGAGTTGGGGCTTAACATTATGGGTTAGTAGCAGTCTGTTCTATTTCCTGCGTAGGAAGCTTTTTTCTAGTTGCTTTTTTCATATGCATGGTCTTCACTCAGCATAGCTTGGATCATCTGTTGAGGGCTCCTTTTCATCAAGTTGTAGAGAGGTTCTTTCTTTGAATATTCCCTTGCTAGAAGGATCTTGAATGATACTTCTTCAGGGTTTTTGAACTATAAGAAATGTGGATCTGAAGAGAATGCTCTTATAAACGTTTAGGTTTCATGCTCCTGTAAATTTGCAGGGGTTTGGTTGCCCTGGTCTTTCATGTGATTTCTAGAAAGTATATAATAATTTGGAAATAGGGATAGAGAAATCCAAGCCTATACATTGCAGTTGAATGATGACTATACCAACTAACACCATGATAACTAGAGTGAATTTGAAAGATCTGTTTCTCCCTGTTCCTTCTGCCTTTGTACAGATGTGTATGCTGTAAAAGTTATTTATAGGATTCATTTAAATTCCACATCTATTCCCAGCACATTTTCCACCTTCTTTTTCACAGTACTTACTTGTAAAATCAATACTCTCAAACAGCTTTCTTTTTAAATTCCCCAATACCTTCCTTTAAAGCTCTCCTAGAGGGCTCGATGTGTTTCCATGGAGCCACCTTTTAAGCATACAGAAACAAACTCAAGCACACAACTTCATTTTTAAGGAAAGCCGGTGCTGTTGCATACTGCGAAGAGCCTAATCGCACTTGGCTTCTGCAGGTGCAAAGTTTAAAAAGAAAGTTGTCAATATTCAAAACCCCGGAGTGCATATTTTTGCTCCAGATATGTTATCATAGAATCATAGAATGGTTTGGGTTGGAAGCGACCTTAAAGATCATCTAGTTATACACTATAATCTGGGTAAAATATCCTGGGAAAAGAACTTCATAGTCTACTACAGATTTGACTACTGTTGTCTTTAAATTTCTGCTCCTGGAACCTTTGGTTTATTATACACGGAACTGGCAACAACTTCAGCACTTTCAGTTCTGCAGTCCCAGTGCCTTGTGAGGTTGGTTGCAAGTGAACAGGGCAAAATATGTTTTGCATCTCAGAATGTTCCACCAATATAGTTAGATTTTTTTTTGATCGCTTGGCAAAAAATATTTTTTATATTAGCATTTTACATGTGGTGCTGTCTCTAAAAAAATAATCAAAATGCTAAAATAAGCGTTCAGTGATCTGGTTCCCTACTTCTAGCAGTTCTGTCATTTAAATCCATTCTGCATTTGTAGGTAGGTATTTCCCTTTTACATGGCAATACCCACTTGTTGTCAAAGAGAAGCAAAATTACAAGTGGGTTAATCATTTGAATGTGTAAAGAACATAAAGAACAAAAGAGTATATTCAGTGACTTGCTTGCTGCCTTGACTTCTGTTTTCTCTTGCCCCTTTTTACAGTAGTTGACAAAACCCCCACATTTGAACTCCTGTTTTCAGCTGAGTGTGCTTCCTGTTCAGAGCCCAGAACAACCAGCCTCTACTGTTCCTTCTGAAATGTAGTTTATCTGGCATTTCAGTGTGAGCTGAGCTTGTATTAAAGTCCCCATAGGCAAAAAGCATACAAGGAAAAAGTACCTAAAGCTGGAAAAACAATGAGGTAGACATCAGAGCACTCATTAAAATTACATGAATATTCATTATGGCAGATCAATGATATTTGGAGGTTTCACTGCAAAGAGGTTTAGACTAAATACAGTGGACAAGATTCTTAACTGATGTTCCTCCGTTGAAAGGCAGTGGCACTGAGTCAGTTTGCACTTACCTAAGGTTTGGCCTCTTCCATTCAGAATTTCCCACATAACTGCGAAACAGTTACAAAACTGAATTTGACTCATAACAGAACCAAACTTTCTCTTTTGATTTCAGATTTACCAAAACAGTGGCTTGACAGTTGCTCAGTTCACGATAGATACATGAGCTATGTTCACAGTTGTTTCCTCAGTTTGTGTTTGATTTCAATAATTCTGGAATTCAGACCTTGTCAAGCTTCTTTGTGATTGACTTAATCTCTTGCAGAAGGATCTCATGGATTTATAGTGAGATCTTGACTTTTTCCTCAAAATCTTTTATATTTTATTCCACACTGTTCCTTTTCTAATGCCCTTACAAAGAAAATAAAGCAAATAGTGAGATTTTTACAACTGTTTATAGCATAACACTGGGAAAACTTCAAAGCACAGAGAAGTTATTATGTTTGGTCTTTTTCTTCTTTTTTCCTTTTTCCTCCCCCCCCCCCCCCCCTCTAACCAAGGACATATTTTGAATGTTTAAGGCAAAACATCTTGCAAATCTTTTTTGGCGAGGTTTGCATCTCTTGTTTTTTTTAAGGTGACTGTTCCTACAGCTTTCAGTTTGACTGTGTGGTTGATTTTTGGGGAAGAATTGTTTTTCCTCAGCCCATGGCACGTTCATAAGGAGGGAGGTGTGTGTGTTTGGGGGAGGTATGGTGCATAAAACCAGTGTAGAAACATAGAAGAAAGGCAACGCGTTATTTATATTTGCCTGATTCTCATGCTACTTTCTTCTTCAAGCTGCCAAAAGTCTTCAACTGTGGTTCTTGAGGTTAAATTGCAAGTTTCTGGCAAACATCGCAGAGCTTTGTTTTCAATGAAGAACCAAATCTAGCCTCTGATTAAGAGGAGAATCATTTTACTTGCACTATCATTTATGTTCATAGTTCTTGGATCTGTTGTCATTTGCACATAGAAATATTACATTTGCATATGCAAATAGCGCACTTGTCTTGCTCTTTCAAAATAATACACAAGGTACAATACCTACAGTGGTCTAAACAACAAACACACAGAATCAAACTAGTAGCTAGCAAAGATAAGAACGACAGCATAATTATGGCAAATACTCTGATGGAATCAAGAAGATTATTTTTAATTTCTGCTGTCAGCAGGGTCAGCCATAAAATCCTTAAATGCTCTTCCACTGAACCCAGAGTTTTATCTGGGCGGAGAGAGAATTGACACTGAACTGACAGCCTGGCTGGGCATCAAAGTGTTTTGCAACAAGCCTGCTGATTGTGCTGATTCAAAGAATTAATTATTTTGCATTTGTTAAAATCAAAGCAAGTCATGGCATAACGAGAACAGGAAAGAGGAAAGCAGAGGATAGATGGGCCTGTGGACATCAGCATTGATGTTACTTACCCCATACCACAGGAAATGCTCCCCATAGCTCTTCAAAGTGTACCCAGATTGTATATACCATGCATTTGGAAGGGAGCTTCAAGCCGTTGAATGAAGCTGACCCATCTGCTGTGTTTTAAGGAGGCAGTTGAAACACAAGACAGGAAAGATCAGAGACAGATGATATTTAGGAAATGGACTCTTAGAGCAGAAAAACTAGGGTACACACCCATATGCCTAAACGTCCCACAAGTGTGCTCAAGACAAAAGCTGAGCTCCACATATCTTTCCATTAAGATGTATATTGAAATATTGTGGGCTAAGGGTCTTCTTTTACCTTTTGTAATAGAGGGTGTGGGCAAACTTCTCTGCTTGCATGACTCTTTCTTATGGCCTTGAGAGGAAGCTTGTTAGAAAGGAGGATTCTGAAGGGAAATTAATGTAGAACATAGTATCAGAGGAGATCTTGGGTAAACTGGGTTCGGGGCAGTTTAGCTGGAATTATTCTGCCAGGAGCAGGTCTGGTATGGATCAGAAGGGTGAAGTTCTACAGTCACTCACTGATCGATGGTCATCTTAAAGTCTTCTTAGCAGCTTGTGGCTCTGCCCAGGAAATCCCTCCCAAGCAGATTTTAATACAGCTATAGTTAGAGAAAGGCGTCAGCCTGGATACATCCCTTTCAGTCCTCTCAGTCTCAAGCAGTCTGGAAAAGTACCCAGACTGCCTTTTCTGTATGTGTCGCACCACAGGTCACAGAGTGCTTCCCAACAGCCTGTACCACACTTCAGATCAATAGTGAAAGAGCAAAAGCCACAAGCTATGATGTGCCCCAGGAAGGGAGTAGTAGAGATCAAGGGCATTGCCAGTATGAATGAAGTCTACATGAAAGCCTTTGTCATTGCACTGCTTTCATGGATTAAAGGAACAATTGAGCAGAAGAAAGAAAAGGCGGTGCCAAGAGGAAGAGAAAATAGGAAGGAAAGAAGCTGGGTTTCTCTGGTTAAACCATTCTAGTCACGTTCTTGGCGCACAAGCAGAAAAGCACAGCTGCTTTACATCTGCTACAGAGCACTGGAACTCAACAGGCGCTAACATAAGTATTCTCGGCCTGTTCAGATGAGTTTTTTGTTTGCTCTGGTATGGACACAATACTTTTTGTAATGAATAACATGGAAAACAGTTTTCTAATGCCACTGCAATAACTGATTTGGCTTATAAATGTTTTATATCAAAGGTCAGGCCTACAGGGACTTATGAAGGCTAATTTTGTCACTAGAATATCAGACCTGATGCCCACCCTGGGAGACACAATAACCACTGGATTACACAATCTAAATGTTTTATGCTTACACATGAAAAACACTGACAATTTTCTTTCATGTAGCATCCTGATTGGATTTCATGCGTAAATTTCCCCAAGCATTTTAGAGCTTTGTGCCTAAACTGAGGCCTACATCCCCCAATGCAATACAAAGATAACAACAATAAGAAGAAGAAATTTCTTTTCCTGCTTTATAGTCCTTGATGCATAGTTCGAGTATGGCACTGAAGTTTCTCTGCTAAAACCTTTGGTTTAGCTAATATGAGGAAAGTGGGTAAAAATGCAACATGAAGAAATCTTAAAGCCTAGCTCGGTATCTCTGTTTGATCCTATCCAATACCTAGCAACAGCCAGGAGGTAAAGTAACTAATAAACATATAAATTGATGTGATTGGCTTAAATTGAACCATTCACTGACACTAATGTTAGAAGCATCATTTGTTTTGAACTCAGGCTTATTCTTTGTGTGCAAGTGAAGCTTCAGCTAATATTGATAAGTATTTTGCTTGCATGAGTTATATGAATCAAGACTTTGAAAGATAAGGAAAATACCAAACCAAAGGGAGACTGTATTATATGAATTAAAGCCCGAGACAGACTTGGAGCACAGCTATGAGGAAGGGTTTGAATCTGGGATGGTGGGCACACTGCTATCAGAAATAACAACTTTGGGTCTTCTATCCCCTGGGGCTCCTATTATTTAGTAAGTTAAGGTTCTTTTAGCTTCATATTTGATGATAATACACCCATGTGGGTGACAAGAAGAAATGCAGCTGTGATAATTATAACTGAGAACAGCAGCGCATTCTTCAGCTTGGCTCCACACTAGGAATGTGTGTGTCGTATGGCTGCATTGCTCACACACAAGCAGAGTCTTTCAAACAAGCATGTGAAAAAACCTGACATTTCCCAGGGGTCTTTGAATATTTAAGGATGAAAGACCATATTTCTAATGTTACCTGGGGTAGCAGACTAGTGATTAAAGATTTGGACATGGTTTGGGGTTCCGTGTGTGTGTCCCGGTACAGTAATATGCAGGTAGAACTGCAAAGCAGGGAGTTCTGATCTGAGGAGCAAGTTCCTGTGTTAGTTATAGCTTTAACTGCATCTAAGCCATATGCCTTGTGCAGCATGTTGAAGAAACGCCCTTTTTTTAATAATTCTTGTATCTCAGGGGAAATGCTGACAGGGCCACAGCAAATTGCTCGTTCAACTAAGTGTCGGTGAAGAGGCTGCTATGGATCAGGCTTTTGGAAAAGATTCAATGCCACTGTCTAGACAGAGGCAAGATATAAGGGCTCCCTTTTCCCTCGTCCCCTTGGAGCCTCATCACAGAGCTGTGCAAGTCTGCTAATTAAACTGGAGTTTTGCACTTCACCCTTAGGAGTTTCTTTCTTTACAAATGTAGGTCATTTGATTGACGTGTATTCTTCAAAATCATAATCTCTGGTGAGAAAATTATGAAAAACAATATGTGCTGCATGCAGACAAAACTGAGGGCTGCACAGAAAAGCAAAGTTTTATTACGTAGAAGTGTTAATAAGCCACTGATCTCACATTAGGAGCAATAGGAAAAAGGAGGAATAGTGCAGCAAGACACAATTTTACTGTAGATGACAGACGCTGCTGTTATTTGCTGAATAACTTCCACTCTGGTGGAACAGCAGATTTCCAATAGCGGGTGTGTTTCATTGGTGATCTATGACATTGAGCCCAGCCAAGAAATGAAGAAAGGAAGGCTAATTACTTGGGCATAGAAAGGTGTTGATTGGGAAATGGCAGGCAGAATTAGAAATGGTGTAAGGACTGGATCCAGACACAGGCTGAAGGAAACTACCATTAAAAAATATTTAAAAGATACATTGTTTCCATCTTCTCTTAGGCTACTCAACAGAGACTGCTGGAGCTTCCAGTGCAAGGTCTGACCATGAGGCATGTTTGTTCCTTAGCACTGATGGAAAGTGCGTACTTGTTTAATCCTTTCGTTAGCTACCAAATGGAGATGCACCTGCCCTCACTGATGCACAAGCAGCAATTCAGCAGAGAAGCCAGGGGAACCAAGATGGGAATATACACTTTTAACGTGAGAAGTTTCCTTCAGAAAGAATAATACAATCAGTAGTAAACTAACTTTATTCTCTTTTCTGTCATGGGGATGTCTATCACCTGAGTGCTAAATAACCATTATTGTATTAAGCTAAGAACCCCAAAGTCTAGTTGAGCTGCTTCCGTTTTTTCAAGGCAATTTAAGGGAAGTATCTAGAGAAATGCTCAGCGGATATTGTCAGGCACTCAGAACTGATGAACCAAGAGTGTGGGAAAATAAAGGGAACAAAATTATTTCCCCAGTGACTAATTTGCACACCAAGAATTTTGCTTCTGCGTTCTCAGCGTTTGCAAACAAATCCGTGTTGCTCACACACCTATGAAGTCCAGAAGATCCTGGCCTGAATTATATGTGAGCTGCATGAGATCTTCCCTTTGTGTTTGGTAGCAGTGGTCCAGTGATCTGTCTAGTCAGGGCTATTATGCTATTGACTACCAAGTGGCCAGTGTGTTTCTGAGTTACTGCTGGTTTGAGATGCTTCCGTTTCTGAAGGCTCATTTTTTCACACTGTATCTAGGCCTGATTTTCAGAAAACAGAAGCCAGGCATTTTGTGAAGAGACTCTCAAGTCACCTCAGCCTGAGTACTAATAAATAAACTGTGAGTCACTTAACAATTTAATTCCGTTTTTTATAGGAGAATTTTTTAAATATAACAATATTTGTATTATTAAATTTTTACTAAATTTGTATTTGGAAGTATTTCTCACTGAGTAGTATAGAGACATCTTGGGTGTCACAGTAAATTAATGAGTGTCTGTCTTTCATTCCAGTGAGAAAGCATCCAAGTGAGACTATTCACCATTAAGAATTAAGCATCTATGGTGAGATGTGATACAGGGTTCTCTGAATGTTTCCTCTTGAATCACTCCATGCCTGGAGGTTTAGTGTCTAACAGGTGTTTTCCTTCTTTTAATGTCAAAACACAAAATTACTTGCAAGGTAGATTTTGTTTGGAAAATGGTTGGCTTCTAAGGTGGCATAACAGGGTGCTGCAATAGCTTGTGGCCTGTTTGGGGCTATTGTTAAAACTACAAAAGGGTGTTAAAACAAGAAAACAAAGCAGTAAGGAAAAACCTTTTTCCTCTGAATATCCTGCTGCTTCTTCACCTTTCCTTGGAACATTCTGTCTGTGTCTGTATATTTCGCGTGTACTTCATAATAATATGAGACAGAGTTATACAATTATTTGTATTAGCCAATGAGCTGCACGTGTTCTGGGAACATACAAATCCTGGCTTCCAATCTCTTTTAATGCAGGGTCTAAAAACAGATGCCACATGGCTCCAAACAAACCTAAGGCAAGGCCTGAGTGTGTTCGCGAGCACTGATTCTCTATGAGCTTCCTTTCATTTGCTAAAATCTCTGTGCTCTTTCTATACTCTTCTGTAGACCTTGTCTAGTATTACTCTTCACTACAGGAGTAATACATCCCTGGAGAGTTTAGTCAGATAATGTTTGAAAAGTGTTTGGGATCCTTGAGGAAAGGTCCTCACCGTGAGGAGCCGAGCTCTAGTGACACGACTGCAAAATTACAAAAAAACAAGGTAGAACTATGGCACAGCTAAAAATAGAGATTGAAATTTCTCTTCATTCTCAAGCTGTGTAAGAATCTATGCATAGCTATGTAAGGCAGGTTCTCCATGCAAAAAGCGATGAAGTTTTGGCTGATTTAACATGGGAAGCATTGTCTTCATATGTTTCCTTTGTAGAGCTAACTCATAATTTTAGAGCCGTCAGAAGGCCTCTCTTTAAATTAAAGTAATTTATTGCTGTATGTGCCCCAAAACAGCTACAAAAGTAAACACAGGCACTCTCTTGGCTATATCCACTGCACTTTTCCAGATCACTTCCAAGTGGAAAAGAAGTCTAATAAAGAATCAAGCAAAATTTCTGTGCCACTCACAGTCAAAGGATTAATTCTTCTTTTCTAATACCTCTAAATGGTGGCACCAGAGTCTGGTCTTTGTCTAGAATTTCCACTGACATTGCTGCCAGTTCCAGGCATGGATGACACGCAGGAAAAAGACATTGCTCTTCTGCAGAAATCTCCTTGCTATTAAGCTTTTCATCAACACGTATGCGCACACATGCTCACACACATCCAGAGGTATATATAGGCCCTTTCACACTCTAAATTCAGTAGTTATGGAAAATGTTATTTGCAATAATTTGATACTCTGAGTGCCTTTGAGGCAGCGCATTCCTAAAGAAATGCCTGTGTGAGATATTGGTGATAGGGCTTAGATTTTCATTGGACAGAACGGTGAGTGCGTCTGTAGGACTGGGAGGCAGCGAGGCTGACAGATCAGAAACGGAGCACACCCGCTGCCAGAACACGTCCCTCTCCCTGGCAGAGGGACTCGGGCATTCTTGTCTGGGGACATAAGATTCCCTGGCTTTTGTCAGTGTGGAACGGAAAAGATGCCTCAAGATGCTGAGGAAGAGAAGGAGAGTGTCAGTACAAGCTCCTCCTGCTGTTGGCAAAGAAACACTGTAGAATTTAATTCATGTAACCCTGGTGAAGTTGCAGGTTGTGTTTATAGGCATTTAGTGCCTGATTTGTCTTCAGACTGCTGTCAAATCACAGTCACATCATATTTTTCTTGCAACCCGATTTGTTCTCAAATGCAAGCCAAACAAACATAAACAAATACACAAGACCCCCAGACAAAACACAACTTTATTTCTAGTTTATGTATCCTATTTCTTCCTTGATTTTTTCTTTGTACATTTTGAAAAAACGAGTACCAGACCGAGTAGAGGCAAGCCTGCTTGGTTCCATGGCTTTTCTTGCATTGCTCACGTTTCCTGTCTATTTTTCATGTCATCTCTTTTCATTGCTGCTTTAGATTAGCCACAACACAGACCCATTTATGGTTGTCATATGTTATGTATCAGGCTTAATTGTTTGTCCTGCCTTTCATCATCTCATCTTATTTCACAGACCACAATTAACTATGATTCTTTTGGGGCACCCAGCTTGCCTTTACTTGCTACTTGGCCTTACATATCCATATGGTTCAGCTTGGGTTTCAAAGATCTCTCTTCATTTGGTACTTTTTTTGACACAACAAACCAAGAACTGTTTCAGATAGTTTGTTTGCTGTGGCATATATATGTACCTATATATTAGAATTTAATATCAAAGAGTAAAAGGCAGCTGGTAGATCTGGAGCATTGTGGAAGGTTGTGCTACAACAGACTAATCTGAAATTTTGTGTTTGTGGACTATTGGCATTGTTTCTCTTTATGCCCTGCCTTTCTCTGGTCTGTGCAGTGATGATGCCTTTTCCCTTGGGGAATTTTACTGCCCTCTCTCTGTTTTTTTTAAGAACATTTTCCTAATGTGGTGCTTTAATTTTAAACTGTTATGCTTTGTGCTGTGTATTGTGTTCCAAGACTGGGAATGATTCCCAAAGCTGTATTTTCATGGCATGCTTTTGTGTCTCCATTAAAATCAATAACATGTTAGAGACTGAGGGCAGAATTCCTTTTAATAGGAATTTTTGTCTGAGATATTTTAGAATATGGTGACCTCTCTTACAATCTGAACTTTTCTCTCTTCTACACTGTCTTCTGTGCATGTATCATTCACACATCTTTAGTCCTATAATCTGTCTACTGTTTTTTATTACACTCCTTTCTTTTTTTCCCTAAAAAATGTGAGAATTAAAAATGCATACACCATGCTAATGTAGTTACCCTCAGACTTGATTGAGAGTCATTGCTTTTGCATGCAGTCCTGTGGGTATATATATTTACATTCAACATAGAAAAAACTTGCCATAATGACTCTACTTAGTCCTTCATACTTCTTCCCAGAGGTATATTGCCCAGTGTTTTGCTTTTCCTGTTTTATGGATCTTGTGGAAAATCTCAAATTTGGCTTGAGTAACAGTCTTGTAAATTAATATATTGTGAGGTCATTTTTTTCATTATTTCCTGTTTTCTCCCTTTCTCCCCTTAAAAAGTTGCTTTCCCCCTCTGTTTAAGCATAAAGTCCTGCATCCTAAATAGTGCTCCCCTTTCTGTCCCCTGCCCCCATTCAGTACTTGTGGATGATAACTTTTCTCTCTTCTGCACAGCTAGGCTGGACTTAGTTGCCTTACATACACCATTTTAACTTTAAATTTGTCTTTCTGTTTGGCTGCCTCTGTGGCTGTGCTATGCTAATTGTCATTTCATTTGTTCAAAATTACCCAAATTGTCCATAAGAAGATACTTGAGGAAAAGTTTTGTGTTTCTTATTTGTTCAATGTGAAGTAATCCTACAACCTTAGAAAGTATCTGCATCAACTGAAGATGAAAGGAGGGTCTTGTGAGTTTGGAGATCATATAGATTTTAAAGCCATAAAAATGAAGTTGATCTTCTCAACTGACTCGCAGAACTCAACTGACCCAGACATTCCTGAATAAAGCTACCAGTGTAGGCTTGAACTGAAGCTGTCTTTTTATACTGTCTTTACACCAAGAACAGATGTATATCACGGGTGAATATGGTATTTTGAAAGGTGTGCAAAGGATGTTTCTTCCAATGAGATATTTCCCTCTGTACTGCTGGACCCTTAGGGATTGCTGTGTTGGCAGTAAGGGTACATTAGAACCAGACTAGAGCAGACAAATTTAAGTTCAACTGAAAAATGGAAGGCCTAAAAGAACAAAGAAGGCTACAGGAAGCAGCAGCAGGAGGTGAAGATTTCCGCAGCGTTGTCTTTGCCGCCCTACATACCATTGTAGTAGGAGGGATAACACTAGATGTGAAACAAAAGCTTACACTGGGGAGATGCGGACTTTTGTTACTCTTTGCTCTGTGTTCATATTTCATGAATTTTCCCTCCCCAGTCTCTCCAGTCCATTGCTCTATGTGCTCCCAGCTGACACCAAACAGGTGAAAGCTGGTATTTCCCCAGATATAACCACCTCTCCAGCATTTGAGTGGACAAACAATTCAAGAACGTTTGCAGAAGAGACAGGAGGGAATAGTAAGGATCATTACTGAATCAAAATGGAATCTGGATGCCAGTGGAATTTGAGCACCAGATTTTCCAGCATACCCAGCTGAAAATACAGAACAGGGAGAGGAATGTTAAAATAAACTTGTTCAGCTAAAGCTGGCACTTTGGACTTCTACCTGCAGCCTCTAAACCTCTCTTCCACTGTAATCTCAATTTACCGTACAAGGGGATGCTTTAAATTAAAGCAAGGGAGCAGTTAAATTTTCCAAGGCAATCTTGTCTGCCTCTCCTTTGAGGACGCCAAACTGATGACAAGTACAGTATTATTTGTATATGTATATTTAAAGTTGACTTAATTAATGAAACCCATGGAGTCTAACCCCTAATCTTATTAAAAATGTCAGATGTACAGAAACAAGAAGCTGTTTTACATTTGAAGGATATAGAAATGAAAGGATTGCTTTGAAATTTATTTTTAAGTTGGTAAAATATTTGTGTTCCCATAATATCCATTTAATTTTGGCATTTGGTCCATAAGGAATGCTGGGACAGGATTAAAAGTAAATATAGTAAAGCTCAGACTTTTTTTTTCTTTTTTTTGTTTGCATCTGGTAGGTGGCTTTGGCTTCTTTTGAGTCTCCTTCAGGCTGCTTATGAGTCGGCTCTAGGTATTTCTCCTCTGATAGCACTTTTATATTTATAGAGCCTGGTTTTCCCAAGATGCTGGGAAACATGGCCTTTGTGAAATATTTGCATTATTTCGATGTGATGTAACCAAGGGATGAAACTATCCAGTGATGTGGAGAAAAGGAGAATATAGGGCTTTAAGTATATCACTAATTTTTCAAGGAAATCTGGAAAACATCTGCGTCCATTGTTTGTTCTTCCGTTGCTTTGCTTTTAATTATCCCCACCTCTTTGCAATGGAACACAACTGACAATTTCACAATTTTATATGATAGACCAATCCATAGACAACTGCCGTGACATTCGCAGTACCCTGCGAATTCTTCCAGATGTCTTCTGTGCAAACGTTTCAAAACTAAATATTGATTAAAGCCAGTTTATGGAATAAACACAAACAGTCTCAGTGAACAGGCACGTTAAATGCAGTTGTGAAGGTCTAAACAAGACTTGTTTAATTTCCATATGCTTTTTCTGATTGGTGGAGGGTGAAGAATCAAGGTCCACACTGAGACTTGTATTCATGTCCACTGTTCTCACTTGCATGATACTGAACATGGGGTCTCTGCTGGCTGCATTTTTATCCTCAGGCAGCAGGTGATACCTGGAAATCGTTTCACTTCCAGTGCACAACAACAAGAAAACAACGGGGTGTTTTTTCAATGAGTGGGAGCAAACTGGTCAGCCAAAACTATAGCGAGGCAGGTGGGAAAATGTTGCTCCCAAGTGCTGCCCACAGGCACTGCAGAAGTCTTTCAGCTGGGATCACAGCATATCGGAGGGTTCAGTGTCAGATGACTGGAAGAACAAGTTACCGATAAGGGACATATGTAGACATCTGTAACAAGGGACACACACAATTTCAGGGCTAGTAATAAGGAGGCAGATTGTTCACAGAACAAAGCTGAGACTGATCTATGCCTTGTCCTGATTATAGACAGGAATTTGTTCAGCAACTCCTTCCATAATATCTTTTTGCACAGGCTATTTCCTTCAGTTCTTTGCAAAGACCAGGATTTGTCTAATTTGGAAAAATTGGCAAAGTGTTTTTTTCTAGTCCGTGCACACATACATTTATCATTGCAAGTGTATGAAAAATACATCCACCTGCTTTCTGAAGCTGATGCAAAGAGATACGAGGTTTTTGGTGACATCTGTTGTTCTTTCACCACAAGACTGGACACAGTTGCCTTTTGGCACTGACAGGCCAAGGTGCAGAAATCTGCAGGCCAAGGTTTGCTACAGTACAATCTGAGAATGGGAGCTGAGAAAGGGGTAACTGGTGTAGAAGATGCTATATTTCAAATAATGGTGACCAAGTCCTTTCTTCATTTTCCCTTTCTCAGAAGTCACTGAGACTGCATGGAGGTAGCAAGAAAAAAGAGCAAAATAAAGCTCACCATGTGTGTAATTTTTCCACTACTATGCTAAATGCTGTCATGAAGGTGTCTTACACTATAGACACAGAGAGCGCGCAGATGCTGTTCCTACAATATTATAAATCCATTCTTCTTATTACATTTTCTTATTATGATAAACAAGAAATAAAACCAAGACAAAAAAAGCAACCTGTAGTGAAATTTTCAATCTAAAAGTGAATAATCATGTGAAAAAACGAGATGGGTTTCAATCATGACAGGTCTCAGCTTACTTCTGGGGTATACCATATGTCAGAGCCCTTAAAAAAGAAAAATAACAGAAAACTGCAAGCGGAGAATGAAAATTCTGGGAGCAGAGGAGGAGTCCTTCATAAGTAACTCTGGAGTCAGACTCTTGTGAATCTCTATTTCGATTACAAATATTTTTTATTAAAGAAAAGTGAGGAAATGTTGCTAAATGTGTGTGGAACAGACACTAAAAGGACAGGTTAGGAAGGGACACATGCTTTAGAAGAAGGGATACATACCTTAGAAGCGACCGGTATTTCCAAAGCTTTCTGTGTGTAAATATTTGGGTGTGTTTACACACTGGTGTTCAAATACCAAAGTAAAAAGCAAGGGGAGGTGTGTAAATTCATACGTAACAAACCTGACTGAAGACTGACCATGGCAGAATACAGTTAGCTTAAAAAATAACTAAGGGTCTTATGGCACCCTTCTGGCCAGAATGAAGAAGAAAAAATTTTGCAAAACTGATCAGAAGGCAAGTCAAAGTGAAAAGCTGAAGGATGAAATGGAGAGGTTAGACAAAAATGGGGAAAAAAGTGATCAGGAAGGAAAGTCTTTTGGTTAAAAAACAAGAAGGGGGGATTTTTCAAGACACTATTGACAGATTCCTGATTTCTCAGGAGCTAAGCGGCTTCTGTACCTCTCTTCTGAATAACACCTAGAACATGCACAACCAGAACAAAAATATGATTTCACTAAAGTTGACTCTACTATAAAGACTTGCATTTGGGAAAGAATTTCTTTCACCTGGCAGTTTCTGCAACTGGGCTTCAGATTCTGGAATAAGATAATTCTGGATCATTGTCACTCCCAGGAAACATGCTGCATGTGCAGAGTTAAAATTTATTTCATTTTGGCTGGTTTCCATAATGCAAATATCCACCTGTGCATTACTTTGAAGACGTTTTTCTGACTCATCTCTTCCTATGTGTCTAATATTGATTTAATTGTGGGTTTTGGCATTACTTAAAAGCTTGAAGTGTTTTTAATAGATAAAGTATGTTGTGTCCGTTATTTGTGTCAGCACTCCCTGGGGAATCTCACTATTCTGAATGTTTTCTTAGAAGCATATACATGCAAAAACCCTTGCAGACGTCAATTCAGACACTGCAACCAGGGAATAATGACTAACAGACTTCAGACAATGAAGAATCCAATTTAAAATCCAAAACTGGATTATAAAAGCCCTTCTTTGTAGATTTCTATAACAAATGAACTCTCTTTGCTATTTCTAAATATCTAATTATATTCATATTTATATGGGTTAGTCCCCAAGACCACAAGCAAAGCAGATTGGAAAGGAAGTTGCCGAGATCACATCTCCAATTCTCATCTGAAATTTTAAATACTGATGATTGCACAGCGTGAGGGCAGCCACTTTATAAATGATATCTCAGCTAACTCAAGTAACTTACTGAGAACTTGTCTGAAGTCACTAGAGATTTTCTTCTTTTAGACTAACCACTGTGCACGGGGGTACATTAAAGAGTTGTTTTAGTGCATGATTCAGACAATTGATTCAGGGTATACTACGGCTATTTTTAATTTGCTCAGTGAAAGCTTATAGGTATTTCTGTTATTCCATTTTCCTGATCGTTCTGTGTCTCCTCAAGTTCACTTCTTTACCAAACACAACATATAATTTTGATTAGATTTTCAGTTTTAATACTTGTTTCTCCTTCTGTCATGTACCACTCTACCATGCATCAATTATGGACAATATCTATCAAGAGCTTGAGTGGAAGGGCTCTGCACTAGCCCTTCAGTGAAGGGGTTTTGTCTGTCTGAGCTATCAGAATTAATGAAGTTGAACCTGTTTTTTTGGGATAAGCTCAGTAACCCCATGTCTGAATTACATGGGATGTTCCACACTCTGTGTTAGTCTGTCTTTGTGCAACATGGAGCGAAACTACTGCCTTTCATCCAGTATTAACCTTCTGTATTTACTTGGGTATGTTCCATTTTGGCTTTTTGCCTTTTTATTCCTTTAAGCAAATATGTTTTTAAAGGCATGGAGTTTTCTCATAATCTTCATTATTTATTTACTCTCTCTGTTTCTTTCTTCAAAAGTTTTATTGTTTTGCAGACTGCACATAAAGTCTGAAACTAAATAAAACTATCAGGAAATAACAGTTTTGCCATAAAACTTTAGCTTAACTATAGTTTTATGTTAAAGATATGCAAACGATACAGATGTTAACATTAAAATACACCTCAGGATGATTACAAGCATGTACAATGGTTATGGTATGCCAGCTTTAACTTATTAAACTCTAGCTTTATGTTAGTAATATAGGATTTGCAGACTCCCTTCTCCTCCCTTGATTTTACTACAACACCCACCGTTCATTTCTGGCTTTATGGCCCCTGTCCCAGTGCCTCTTTACCTCTTCACACACTCATCATCTGCCCTGGCTAAGGGGTATCATGAATAGGATACTACTGTTTCATATTAAGGAAGATAACCCAGTCGGGCCCCAGAGGAGTTCTCAGGGGCTGGTCTGGTGGCTGCTGTTGGACGGGATCTGAGAGCCTACCTGTGGCTCCTCTGAGTGTCTGACTGCTGCAGCCTGCGATCTGACCCCGGCCCTCCCCACCCCCTGCCGGATGAAAAGCCCTCCCAGGGCTTGATTTACCCCAGCTGCCCAGGAAAGCTGCTTTAAAATCAACATTCAGAGAAGAAGCCATGGGGTTCCAGTGCAGTACAGAAGTTACCAGAGAGGAGGCTATTGCTCTTGGACTAGGAAAACAGCCATTCTGTTTAGCAAAAGATTTTGAGGTTTTGAAGTGTATTTATTTTCCGATAGGAAATGACAGCAAGGCCTTTTACAGTTCTCAGAGACAGACAGATACTAACAGGCCCAGAGTAGACAACAGTTTCCGTGTTTTACCAAGGACAGGGCAAGGTCAGTTTTAGCCCCTGAGTAGTGTTACTTTAGCTTTGAAATTGCAGCTTCTTCAGCTATCTCCATAGCTTACATGAAGAAACGCTTTTGTTCAAACTGACATATTTCTTCAAAAACTTCTATTGTTTGTAAAAGGTTTCGTGGGAAACCAGCTTTCCCTTGTATTCAGTGCCCCAGAGAAGTTGCTGTATGTACAACGTTCTCCCCTGGGGTTTCTCTGTGCGGGCCAGCCAGCAGTTAGGTACGGCCCTTCTGGCGGAATGGGTAATTGTGAATGGGATCGGAGCGCAGTGCTGCTTCAGCCATTTCATTTCAGTGATGTACTTGAAGAAGAGACCGGGGAACTTTTTCTGCCAATGTTTTTTCCATGGTTATGGAGGTTAGCTCTTTGGCCAGTTTCCCTTCTACATGCTCCATTTTAAGAGAAAGCTGCTAAGATTCTGACAGTCCCTCTGGCTAACTGTGGTTTGGCAAAGTGGTGTTCATCTGAGCTGGCTGGTTCCAGACAAACAGGTATCCAGAGCTGGTGAGAGCTGGCAGCCGTCTCTGTCAGGCTGAAGCATGGAGACCAAGGGCAGATGGATTACAACAATCAGTACCAGAAGCTACTGATCTGCCACCATTAACTCACCATGGCTGCAAAAGCCTTGATTGTCTCCAGAGTTAGTATTATAGCACTGTACTAGCATCTGACATTATTGTAAGGAAGAAATATTACAGGCTACAATTTGCAGTAGAGCTTCCTGCTCACAGCGACCACTGGCTTCATTTGGGGAAGATGCAAAGCAGCTTTTGCTACCCAAAGGAACGAACAGCTAAGCTGTCAGCAAGTTTACCCAGGCCTGGCCCATCGGGAGAATGAGTTGGTGTTGACAAGTGCTTATATTTTGGCAGGCAGAGATACTCTTCAGGCCAGAGCTCCTTTCTGAGATGTTCTTTGTTATCCTGATGTGCTTCTCACATTTCTGATGTGCCTGTTACAGCAGTACTTCTGTGTGTTTATGTGTGGGCATCCACATGTGATGTGGGGAAGTCTTTCCTCAGCCATTGCAAAAGATCCACTGTTCTGGGAGTGCTAATCTCATACCAGGCCCAAAGAAACCAAACGGGAAAATACTGTCTTCAAACGAACTTCCTGTAGCTCCAGTCTGTTCCCAATAGACTTTCACTTTCTGCCCTTACTTTCACACTGGCTTTGATGATGCACTGTTCTGTTCTGGAACACACCCCTTTCCCTTGAGCTTTGGGCAAATCTAGAGCGGGGCTTGATGCTGAAGCCTAAATCATGGACACAAGGAGATGAAATGAAGCTATGTCAGGGGAAGTTCAGGTTGGACATTAAGCAAGGACTCTTCCCTGAGATGGTGGTTGCTCACAGGAGCAGGGTCCCCAGGGCAGCGGTCACAGCACCCAGCCTGTCAGAGTTCCAGGACCATCTAGATGATGCTCTTAGTCATACGGTTTAGGTTTAGGCAATCCGGTGAGGAGCAGGGAGTTGGACTCGATGATGCTTATGGGTCCCTTCCAACTTGAGATATTCTCTGATTCTATCTATGTGCTGGGTATAACCACAGCATAAATAGGAGCCCCCAGTTCCAGGGCAACACAAGGGGTAGTCTTCACAAAAGCAGAGAGTACTTGCCATATATGTGACAATTCTTAAGCCAGAAGACTCATAGGAAAATCAGCTCTGTTGTTGATGCTGGCCCAAATCCACATGCCAAAGCATTTCTCTGAAGAGAGCACACCCTTTTTAAAACATGTGTGTTATGAACAATGTTTGCTTTAAAAAGACAGAACACGATGGGAGGCAGCCTGTCCTGGTGGCTTGTCCTGTGTCGGAGATGTGATAGAAGGGAGGTTGGGAACACTCTCTGAGTGCAGAATAGCAGATTGTGCCATTTAACAGAAGTTCACAATATTACACTACACTTCCCCCTCCTCCTCCTCCCCCCTTTTTTGCAATTCCAGTAGTAGAAAGGGGAGTCAGAGTACATGACTCTTCTCAATGAGGTCTTCGTCTCAGCAAGAGGAAGGCTCAAAGTTATCTTTGTGACTGTGGCCTTGTCCTTTCTGTATTGTTTCTTCTGCTGATTTGCTTTGATTGTGAGAAGACTACAGGAAAGGAGTACTGAGAATAGCTCATTGCTGTTATTTCAGCTGGAGGAAGAAAATGCCTAATAAAATTATGTGGAAAGTAAAGTTCTGTAAATTCACATGGTAAACATTTTAAGTATGTGAAATATTTTTACTAGAATGGTTTTGTTTGTATTTCCTGCTTTGGATGTTTTGACTCGGAAGAGCACTGTTGTATCTACATCCACTGTGACTGAGATTTCAAGTATCACCTTCCCGATTTCCTGCTACTGGCCCTTCTTTTTTGCTTTTATGTGATTTTGGTTCCAGGTGGTTGTATCAGGATTTCTGATTTTTGAGTTTTGATTTAATATTTTAAAAAAAGTCTAATCCCCTGGTTGGGGACCTTTCACTTCCAGGTTTCAGGATCAAACCCACTGTAGCTGGAAGACAGAGTATTTCATCTTTATTTCTACTTGACATAACACTTAGAAACTCAGATTAATATTGTAACATCTTTTCTGTAGCTTATATTGATATTTTTCAGGTCTGAAACTGAAGTATCTGTGATTTTCTGCCATATATCTTTTAATGAAGTCGTACTGGTTTTGGAGGAAATCAGTTTTGTGGTTTTTTTAAAGGAAAGCATAATTTAGTTGAAAATGCCTTTTTTGTCCCCAGTGAAGAACTGTGTTACTGGAAGACCTGTGAGGAGTCATGACCTTTCAATCACTGCTGTTGGCATTAGGCCCTCCATAAGGGAATCCAGGAACAAACGCTTTTCGGGGAGGGTGTGGGGGGGTGTCTCTTTCATCTCTGGTTCAGCCAGCTTCAAAAGCTTGCAAGGTGGGGTGCAGGAAGCAGAACTACTTCATAAAAGGGATCTCTCTCCTTTTTAAATCTCCTTAGGGAAGTTTTTGAGGCTGGGAAAAACATTTATATAAACATGTATATAAATCTATATAAATTACTTACTACCATTAGAATCAGATTCAATATTCTTACCTTGGGGTAAAACTTTCATTGTCTTTCTAAAAGCATTGCTTGTATAAAGAGCAGAGAAAGTAGCACATTTTATTCACTGCAAGCTTTGGTTAACCTTTGCATACTGTGTTTCTCCTCAGTTTATTGTATGAATGCTTTCCTGTCAACTTCGTCTCCAGCACATGGAAAATGCTTTCTGTTTAATTTAATTACTTACAGTGTTGCCAAAATTAGTTTTCTTTTAACTCAAAATATTTTACTAGGAGTGAGAAAACGTGGTAGGTACAGCAAAATTTATCCTAGTCCTGTTCTTACATCTCAGTAGACAGAGATCAAATCTTTGGCATGCAGGTTATTGGAGATGAGTTTACTGTAGTTACTGCCTCAGTTCTCAATTACTGGGCAAATTCTTTGCTTGTATATACTCCTCCATTCCCCTCACTTCCAGGGCTAGTCACTGATATAAATAAGAGGGTGTTGTCTGTAATATGGTACTGATTTCAGTCCCGAGCAAACATGTTTCTTCTAGGAATTGCGGGCATTCCTAAGGAAGTGTGTGGCACATGTGAGAAATGGGTACAGTTGGGAGAAGGCTCTCTGCTAAACACTTCCTTTTGAGCTGCTTCAGTTTTGCCCTGTTTCATCTCCCAATCTCTCCTTTTGGGGTCATGCACAGCCCCTTGCATGTCGTACCATAGGCTGCTCAGTAATGTGGAGAAGAGAGAACCAAGTTAAATCATGTTCTCAGAGCTTTTCTTCTTGTGTCTGGGAGCTTGTGTTGATTTACCCAGAACTTTGGCCGTAGTTGCTGTTAAATAAAATGAATCAGTAGCCTGCAACTGAAACAAGTTGTTGGGTTTTGGGCAGAACTAGCCTCTAGAAAATAACTTGCTGGAATGTTGTGAATGCCTTCTCAGAAGCAGCTGGGGCCTGAGCCAGGAGTGCTTGACCTTTGAATTCTCAGTCACCTAAACTTGAATTTGGGACAGGATGTGCCTTTAAGAGAGATGTTGTAGTTCAAACTGTAGTTAATTCAGGGAATCCCTGCAGCGTGGGTATGTCTGGATGGTCACTTCTGGGCTTGTTGCTCACTTGCAAACCCAAACCAGGTAGCTAGTTCTTAAAAAGGTTCAGTGGTCATTTGCCGGTGATGATGTGGGCAGTATTTCTTGCCTTGGGATAGACAGGTGGATGGGATTAATTCTGAATTCTCTTAAAGACCTCCTTCACTGTGCCCATGAATCCATGGCAACTTCTGGTCTAGACCATGACTGAGCATATGAGAGTCTGAGCAGCTGAGAATGGAGAAGTGTGATGCAAGATCAAAGTGAACAGGGAGGAATTCCTACACCCAAGTATCTGATCAGTGTTTGTTGTTGGGTATCTCCAAAACATAGTCAGGGGAAGAGGTAACCAATGCTGAGGGTAAGCTGGTGATTAGACAGAGCAACAATAAGTTTCAGCACAAGAAATCTTGCCATGCACTGCTTTCCTGTGTTGAAAAGATGGAGGTTTGCTGGCAGAATGTTTTAAGATACTTGGCAGGATTGATATTCTACACTAAATAGATGAAGGTGCTTGACAAAATACAATTTGTCCTAAGCATATTTTGATGAAATATATTTTATCCTTACAGAGACTTTAGCAGAAATATCAGTGATGTCTCATGATAGATAACAATACGAAGAGCTGTAAGAGCCTGACTATTAAAAAAAGGACCGGACAACCTAGTGCTGCAGCACTCTATTTGACTCTTGAGTGGGTGGTTGGAAAGGCTTGGGGGATGGGTGATCTTCTAATGGGGATTTAATCATATACCTTCTAGAAATAATGGCAATCCAGAGATGATTAAGAAAGAGATGAGAAAGAAAAAGCGTTTTGGAGAAATTTCCTCACAGAAAAAATGATTCATTTTGGACTGTGCTGTCAAAAGGCAGCTATGGAAACTGCAGCTGTGGATGTATTAAATAGGAGTCAGGCAGGTGCTTATTGGAAAAAATGTTATGGGTGAAAACAAGCATCAGGAGGAGTGGGAGGAATCCGCAGAGCCAGCTTCCGGTTTTTAGTTACAGCAGAATAAATGTGTTATTCTGCATTTGCATTGCAGATACACAACAGTTCTCAGTCTGAGCAGATGCTTGGCTGCTGTGGATTTTCATGAACACGTGTCCAAGGGGAAATTCTCACCTTCCTCTAACATTTTTTACAAAGAAGAAGCATATTAAATGTCAGGATGAAGGGAACGGTTTCAGGGTGGAAAAAGTTGAGCAATGGTGGTGTAATAGAAAGCAAAATTTGGCCCACATTAGCTTCCTCCACCAGGGCTGTTTTTTCCATTAGTACTGCTAGCTAAAGAGTATCTCTGACATCTATCAGAAGTTTAGCCCAACAGAGAAAGGCACAGAGTGACGGAGAGGTAGAGTATGTGTTGGGGAGGAAAGCTAGAAACAAAGAAGGTATTTTAGGAAGAGGAGCTGAGAGGGTTCGAAAAGTGGCAGCCTGTTATGGGTGTCATCATAACTTCAAAAAGACAGTCTGATGTTTTGCATCAAGAGACTTGTTGAGATGTGAGTCTGTAGGGAAACCAAAGGAGAAGCTTCCAAGAATGCTGCTTACCCAAACCCGCCCTTTCCCTTAGCTCTCACACTTCCTTTTGCTCCTCTGTCCTGGCCTTCTGGATTCAGATTTCATGTAATTGCAGATGTTGCCATTGGTTTCTGTGAAGTCACTGCCAGAATTTACAGAGAAGGAAAAGTCACTGATCATAAGGAGAGACAGCATATGTAAACCTCTAGAGATATTCACTGAGGCTGTTACTGCTTTCTTTCCTGCATCTCAAGTCTGAGTCCATTGACTCAGAGATCACATCTGGATGCCTCTGGGTCATAATTTGAAAGCAGTTTCCAGTTTATCTCAGTACAGCTCCATTACACCCTCATTCCTCTGTGTTGTCCCACTGCCCTGCCTGCACACTGACCAACACAGAGATAGCTACAAAATACAGCTGTAATAACAAAAGGCTCAAGGTTATTTCGGAAGACCAGCAACCAGACCCTCAGCTGGTTCAAATCAGCGCAGATCAGTTCACTGCGCTGGAGAGATACTAATTTTACGCTGGCTAACGGTTTATTCCTGAGATTCCTTTTTGCAAATGGCAAAGGGGGAAAATTGCTGGAGAGGGCCGAGGAGAAAAACATCTTTTCTTTTGGGAGAGTTTAAGACTTGCTGACACAAGCACCAACGATCAGTTTGTTATCTCCTGAATCCTGGCGGTGCAATTTGCTGGGTAAAAAACACATCTGTTCTTCAGTTCAGTTTCACCTCTTTGAAAGCATGTCCAGGCTACCTTCCTGAATGCTTCCATAAAATTAGGTTTCACTTACATATGTTTCATTGTGTGTTGCATGTTTCTATGGCACACTGATTTGCTAGATGAAGCAATCTGCAGCCTATTTAGTTTATCTTAAAGCCTCTTAAATCTGTCTCTGTTAAGCTTGAAATTCTCTCATTCAGGCATCCAGTGTTGTTGAAACCTCTATGCCAATAATTCCTAATTATGTGTGTGTCTAGCCAGAGTAATTCTCCTCATTCACTTTGCAATTTTCCAAGTCGATCCTTTCAGCATGGTGACTGTAGCCGTTTATTTTGCATTCTGAGACATGCAGCTCTCTTAAACAAAATGATCCTGACTTTATAGGCAAAATGGTGTCTTATAATGAAGGGCAACCAAACTTAAAGTTTGTTTTGGAAACCACGGATAGTATTATCTTTGCTTGCTTGCTCTTCTGGGCTGGAAGCTAACTCTTGTCTATGTACACAAGCATGCAAAGTCTTCCCTTAGTATTTGACATAAAGAACAAAAGCAGAGCTGTTTTCCATTTGGCAGCATATTTCGTCTCTTGTTCAAAGAGCGTGTTGGACTGAGGCTTTTATCTTCTGCTGTTCCCCATGCTTAGGAACCAGCAGAAACTCCACTGGTGAGATCTCAACTCCTGGTTCAGAGGGGAAGCATACTTTCCCGATGGAAAGAAAGAGGCCCTTTGTATGCTTCATGGCCAACCTCAGTGTCTATTGAGAGCTCAGTGTTGGAGTCGGGAGGGACATTTTGCAGCTGCTATAAAGAGGATTGCAACAACTTTGAAAGGAGCTGAGGTGAAGATAACTAGGTGGGAAATGGGGGTTCTCATCAGAACAAAAGAGAATGGGCAAACAGGTGGTATTTATCTTCAGGAACCGTTGTGACTTACATGTTTGTTTTGTCTTGAAAACAAGCTTTCGATCGCTGCATGAGGAAGATTTATTTGACCTCAAGAGGCGTTACTTTGGTCACTGTAAAAAAAGAATTTGTAAGGTTCCTTCATTTCATTCACTTATTTTTGCCTGTTCTTCAATACCCGTTGAAGGAACAGATACATTTAGGGGTGTTTAAGTTGGTACTCTGGAGTAAAGAGCTTTTCCATCTGTTTCTACCCTGCATTGGATATAGCACTTTTGCAGATGGCAGCATTTATCAGAATCCCAGTGCAGACGACTTACTGGCTTTGTGCCTTCAGAAATGGGCCACGTTCACCACCAGTTAACTTCACTGAAATTGGTGGAATGTCATCATGGGTAAATCTGACCCATCATCACAAGTGCTTCCTGAAGTATCATCACGCACTCTGGGCGCAATGACTGTGTCTTGGTTGACTTGTTTAATGTAAGTATATTGAATTGTGTGTAGTTTTCATGATTACTGAAGATTACTGGTTTGCTTTAAGAACCTCTTGGTTCTGATTTTTCCAGTTCATGCATGATTTAGGGAATAGCTTTCAAGTATACCATCTCAAATTGCAGCCACTGATTTGGGTACACAAGCTATTTCAGCAGGCAGAAATTGGGAAGGTGCCCACTGTCTGGACTGAAGCAAAGGAGCACTCAGTTTGGCCAGTTTTTCTTTCTTTCATGTATTGCACAAAACATAACACCTCTGCCACATTGTTACTCCTCACTCCTCCTTTCCTGATTTTCTCAATGTTCTCCCAAATTATGTGTTGTTGAAGTCCCTTGGGCCCTAACTGCTGCCCTTACCCATGAAGCACCCGCCTCACTAGATGGTCCCAGTGATTTCCATGGGAACTGCTTATGGAGCAGGGTATTGACAAGAGCTGGCAGACTCTGCTCTTTTTTAGCATAGGCCTGAAAATCACAGCTCAATGTTCAGGTCTCAGAATCAGTTCCATTTGGAAAGACTGTTTTTCATTTCACTGTCAGGTTACTTTCTTTTTCTCTAATGTTTTATTTACAGAAAGGTGCAGAGTAGAGAGCTGGAAGTGACATAGATCATGAGGCCAAATATCAGGTTCAGTTAGGGAAGGAACATTTTCACACTTTTTTAGCTTTCTGGGAAAAAATGTATTTTGGGACAAAGCCTTTCATGTCTATCTACAGCCAAAATGTCATTTTCTTTGGAAAGTTTGAAGAAAATTGGTTAGGAATCTGCATTAGTTAAGAGAGGCTGGGAGAAAAACAAAATTTGACTTTCTAAAGTAATTTTCCACCCTGCCCTATTCTATGGAAGAGGTCATCAGGAGAAAATGAGAATTCCTCTTTAGAAGTGTTTACCACAGCAAACCTACAGAGCACACTGTTTAGTCAGTGCTGCTATGGGAAGCCCAGTTTCCATCATGCTGAAGGTTTGCGTGAAATGACAAAATGAAGATTCAACTGTCACTTTTCTGTGTCCCTGCTTTTTATCTCCCTTCCTTTATTTTTCTTATGCTTTGACAATATTGAGGAAAGGGCTTGTTGCTGAAATTGTGATTGGATACTAAGTCCCTGGGTGCCTAACTGGGCACCCTCTATACTGTTCCAGTAAGTGGTACTTGCCTGGCGTACTTTGGGTACTGTTTGGTGCCAGCTTTCCCTGGAACAGCCTCTGTGATTCCAGCTGTGAACCACTGGAGCGAGAGAGAATCTCTTCTACCTTAGTGCCCATCCAGAACTAATGCTGCAGAGCACCCTGGCTGTTCTCAGAAAGAGCTGTGGGCTAGCAAAGACAGAAATCTTACGCGATGTGAGTGTCACAAAGTGTCTGAGAGAGCCTTCTCAGTGGTTAAGCATATCTGAAGCATCAAGATGGAAAAATACTTCAGAGATTTTGTAAGCTGTAGGAAAACTTCCAACTATTTAGCAAAGTTAATGCTAAGCTCTTGTGACTCATAGTAGTAAAAAGCTGCTCCGAACAGTCTCACTGCTGAATCAATTAGCTCAGCCAGCACCCTTCCCATCCAAGTAACACCTTCCCTTCCTGCTCAGTTGTAAGACCTAATTCAATAACTTCAATAACAAAAATGCATAAAGCTATATTCCTTTCTGTGCCTTTCTTGCCAAAGGTTGCTTGCCCTACTTGCACGCTTGTGTGCCTAAGTTCCCTTCAAACCAGAGTTTGGAGCCTGTGCTAGAAATCGAAGTCCTCGCAATCAAACCATCTCAGTTAATATTTGAAGTCCTCCAGAGAAAATACAGTCCGGATGTTTGGTAGTGGAGATTCTCGGGATCAACCAAACACTGCTGTGGAGGGGATGAGTTTGTGTAAGGCAGCTGGAGGTGCTGGGGCTGGGGGTCTGGAACACACAGCCAGCGTTTGGATCCCCACACTATGGGCTTCACAACCTGTTCTAGGAGTAGTGTTGTGCCTGTAATGTTCACACCCACGGTGGTTCTTGGGTGCGTCACTAGGTCTCCTGAGTATGTCTTTGATTCCAACACATTTTTTTCTGTGTGAATAGTTCTGATAGCAATTCTTTGGCATTGTAATTGTTGCATCTATTTTCTTTTCTTTTCTTTTTTCTATTTTCTATTTTCTTTTCTTCTTTTTTTTTTTTTTATTAATTAGTCAATTATATGAAATTACCTTTTGCATAATTTTGAAAAAAATATTGAGTAGATATTGCTCATTTGTCATTAAATTGCTTGTAACTCAGGCTGTTGTAAGGCAAGGTATTTTAGTTTTTACGGCTGGATGTACAACACTGATTAAAAACCCCAGCCTAATATAGTGCTTGGAGTGACTCAGTCTCGTCCTTCAATATTTTGAAGGAAAAGGACTCAGATTTGCAATTTACATTGTTAATAATGAGCATTTGGCTTTGGGAGGCTGATGCAGCTCTGGGCTGAACTTTTGTAATACGGAGTTGAAAGGGCAATGGCTGTAACATAGGATTATTTAAACTGTCACATAAAAAGAAATCTAAAATATGGTAGCTAAAAAGTTCTTTCTTTTGTGAAAAGGGAAGGACAAACCAGTTCCTGCCTGTGTAATTGTTTAGGTATCCATCAGATTACTGCAGGCTGCGTGTGTGTACTTTTCAAAGTGCTTTGGTGTGGAAAGACACAAACCTTTACTCCTGAGGAATTCAGTGATTTGCCCCATGGGAATTGCTGGCCTTGCCGGAGTTCACGTAATGACACTGTTGGGTCAGTTCTCTGCCAGAGCCAACAACTCATCTTCATCGTCTTCTCAACTTCACATCCACTAATGAGCAGTCCTCATAATGAAGGCATTTTTCACCCTGCCAGGAGTCACAAGGAAAAAAATTGATTGACAGAGTTATCTGGATTGTAGTAATTAAATCAGGGCAGACAAATCCCTGCTCTCATTATATTTCAGACGTGTCTGAACCATGAAAAACAGAACTGAAGCATGCTGATACGCTTCCCACAGTTCAAATCGTGTCATTAAATGCTGTGTATGATAGGGTTACAATACATAAATGTGGGCAAATTAGAAAAGGATAATTATAAATCACAAGTGGTCTAAATATGGGTGTTGGGTTTAACCATCTTTAGTGAAATGTGTCTGTCAAATGTTTGAAAAAAGCTATTAACTGTAAGACATTAACATGCTTCAGGAAATGAACGTACACAGGCTGTGCACAGAAATAAGTGTCTGTCTGCACCGGAGAGGCAACAGAGATGCCGGGGAGAGAGATATGCAGAGAGTGACAAACCCACAGCACGGAATGGGCACAACCTGGCATTGCTGCTCACCCAGCGGGACACATCTCATGGGGTTTGAGCTCTCTTCTCTGTAGCTGAAAACACAGATTTACATTGTAAGGCCAGAGAAGGATTTCAAATACTATTGGAATTCTTTTGTTGGTGAATTGGTGTTGTGCAGCACTTGCCTTGACTAAGGATCTGAGTGCAGATGTTCTGTGGGTAACGCTGCAATCTGGATTCAAGAGTTGTCCCTTCCTTCTTTTTAAAGAATTTTTTCTTCCATCAATTTATTAAGCTGAGACATTTTTCAGATACTGTAAAATATTGTACCCACTTTAAACAGAGAATGCTGCATGAACTTGAATTAACCTTAACCAGCTAATTAAGCTGATTTGATCTACTTAATATTGGGCACATGAGATGTACATTTAGAGAGAGCAGATCAGAGTTCAAAGCAGGCAAATTGCAAAAGGAAATCTGGATTCACTGGGACAGATGCTCAGATAATATAATTTGGTGTAACTTCACTGTGCTCAGTTTAAAGCAGTGAGTTTCGTTTATGGGATACCCATATACGGTACATTTGAAAACAAACCTCAGTAATACAGAAATGCAGATAACAATGAGAAGTAGAATTTAGACAAGAGTGCATTAACCAGAAAATAATTCCAGGACCGAAGGCTTTGAGGATACAATGCCCATTGCCTTTGCATGATAGCTTTTGTGGTTGCTCCCACATCCTGCCAGTTTAGCTTCATGGATGGTAGGAATCGGGTACCCAAATACCATACTCTGCTGGAATCAGGTACCGAAATCACCATGGAAATGCTTTGCCTCTGGTGCTGTATGTGTTTGGGTCTGCAGTACTGCTTCGATTTCCTGAATCTGGGTGGTTAGTGTCACCATCCAGAGGAAATTCACAGCTCAAAGAACATGCAGGTAAATACAAATAAGTGCACTTTGATCTGTATCAATAGAAAGTTCTTTTCTAAACCTTGCCAAGCAGAGGTTTAACTGAACAGGGCACTGTCCCAGCAGTCAGATTAGACTAAACTCTCAGTTATGGAAATTGTGGAACAGGCAGAGACTACAAGAGACCAGGAGAACATCAGTTAAATTCTCTTCCCATTGCCCTGCAATGTCACTGAAAAAATAACCTCCCTTAGCATTTTGTTTCCCACTAAAGGCGGTCAACCATCCAAAACAAAAGCCCCGTTTTAGTAGTGCTTATAACCTCTCTTATTGTGCCTTCTTGGTGCTTGATGTATATAGAGAAAAATGTATCCACAAGAAAGGTGTGGAGGTGGGAGCATTTCAAAGCATTTCAAAGAATGTGTCTATTTGAATTCCTTTTGTATAAAATAGAAACAAACATTTCCAATCTGCCTTATAGTGTAGGTGTTGTGTGAGTCTGAGATTGAGAAGGGATTACTTGAGGGTGACCTGCCTGAGTAGCCTGCTGTTTAGTTACTGGGGTTTGTTCTTATGCTCCCCCTCAAAATATCCTAACCAGCTCGAACTGAACCAAGGGTAAATATCTGAAAAAGCCAATGGAAGCTCTAATTTCCATCTTCAGCAGGTTGCGCATCTTAGGCATGACAGCTAGCATGTCATGGCAGTTTCTGTTGATGAGTCCATCTTCTGAGAGCATCATTAGAGTTTTCACTCACATCCAAAATGATTCTGGGAAAGAATTATTCTGACATAAATCTAAAAGATATGCACATTGATATACTACAATTGACAGTGTCTGTATAAAGCAAATTACCTGTCCTTGGCATGTTACCTGACATGCTGCTTTACTGCTGCAAGGATTGATATTAAAAAAAACTCTCTGCTATTTGTATCAGAAAGGTTTTAGTAGCAGATGGTTGATGCAGAGTATTCTGGGTGGTTGCAGCTGCTGATTATCCTTTTTAGAGGTATGCTGTAGTGTAAACTGCCGAAGTTGAGACCAAATTTCACATTGAGAACAGAGAATTTTGTTCATGTGGAAGGCCCTTACTCAATGAAGAGATTTGCCTCAGAGGAGGACGGGCAAGCTGAACTCGGCCTGCCTGGGGCTGGAGACTGGAGAGATGGCTGAGAAAATCACAGCTGAGGTAGAAACAGGGAGGAGGATGTCAGGAGCTGATGAAGAAAGGAATTATGAATAATGAAAAGAAAGGCTCCTTTCGATAAGGAAGTGTTGATACCGTTTAAAAGAATTCTCCGTCCTCGCTGTCTTTCTGTGCTTCTTCTCCTGCCCAGTTCAAAAGGCCAGCTACAGCGACTGCCTTTGGCACCGCAGCACTAGTGAAACACAACTAGTGAAACTGAAGAATAATAAAATTATGGGCAGCTGTAAAGTCGCAAACATTGGCACTGCCTTCCCATGTGAAGCAGTGGTCAGAAAGATTTGTACTGGAGATGTTGAGAGTAAGATTAGACTTTGAAGCACTTTTCATATATCCTTCTATATACTTTTCCAAACGTAATGGAATAACAAAAAGGGGAGGAGAAGAAGCTTCTACAGTCTTGGGATGGAAAGGGAACAAATTAAATCTGGATTTCTCCAGGTCCATCCTCATAGTTTCTACTCCTCTGTTCCCCTCTCCTTCTCCAGACACACACAGCCTGTCTTCCTTTGTTCTTTCAATATAAAGAGGAGGAGTGAGGGTACAGTGCTGGGAGATGAAAACCAGCATGTGGCTTACTCATGGCCTTCTACATTTCAGAGGGCTTTCAGAAAGGGATCTCTCATTTGGTGAAGATCCTTTTTTCTGTTTAGTCATAAACAGACGAATCCTATAATAGCCTCTGTTTCCTCTGCTACAGGAGGTCTGTATGATTAATAAGATCTCCCTGTAGCGAATGCCAAGCCAAACAGATGAATGCAAGGCGCATCTGCTGTAGATTAAACATTTGGAAAAAACATTTTATAAATATTTTTTTCCACAACAACATATCCATATGGCAGTTAACTAGGGTATATATTTAAAACCTTGCATGTACAGTATATAACCATGCATATGTATTTAATATACTTATTAAATAAGTACTTATGTTGTCACTCAACAGATAGCTTTCTGATATGACTTTTAATCTGCTTGAGATGTCAAATCAGACTGTTTGAAAGGACCACATGTGCTTTATCAAGCAAAACATGAGAAGACACTGCTTCTGAGTGGATGGGTTAGTAGGAAGCAAGCCTTTTATTTTATTATTTCTCAGAAACAAGACTGTGTAAGATAATTACCTGGTTAGTACGAGGCAAGTGTAAAAAGACATACACTGAAAATGGTTGGAGAGATAAGATTGTCCAGGGTACAATGAAAACAGATCCTGAAGAGAGAGAAAAGTTAAACTTGTCTGAGTTTTCTTAGCCAGAAATCCGAGCATCTAAATTTAGCTTTACTAGCACTTCAAAATGGGATTATATCTCATTATAATTAATATGTTAGACTTCCTTATCTAACCAGAATGGGTTAAAGGACTTTACAGAAATAAGAAAAATTCAAAATTCCTTTTTTTTCTAATCCTTACTGCATAACGGGGAATTCCTTTTTGCTTTCTGTGTCTCTGTGTCTTCTGCCTTAGAGGACTGGACCATAATTCCGGATTGATGAGAAATGGAATCTGAAAATTTAGCCCAAACTAAAACCAAATTCAACAAGTAAACATTATCCAGAGCAGCTATCGGCGCTCTCACCTAGGTCAGTCTTATTTCTTCATATGTTGTTCTTGTAAGACTTAGCAATATTATTGTAGGCTGATTTTATGATAGACTGGGTTTCTTTGGTTTACTTGTCATGAAACCTAAGATCCTGATATTTGCTTCAAAGAAGCTAATTCCTGAAATGTTTTTTAAGAGTTTTCTTGATCCGCCTTCCAGTCTAGGAGCCAGAAAGAGGAAAAACCAGTCTTTCAAGATTCCACATGTGCTTGCTTGTTCAGAATTAGACCTGGTTTGCGCATGTGCATGGGAAACTGGGGCATTTACCTGGAGAGAAGGGCTCTCTGAATTTGACGTTTGCTCTAGGAATGGCTAGTGCTTGTGAATTCATGTCTGCCTGCCGTCTAAGAATGAGGACTTCCAGATGTTACAGCGTGATACTTGCAACCAGACATGACGTTTCTTTTAAACAGATTGCAGAACAGAGGAAAATGATTGCCTAACTTTGCTTTTGTCACACACCATTAGGTACTTAGCTGACTCAAACAAGAAAGACAAATGGAGCCTCGTGTTCAAGAAACTTTTAATATTTACGTTTGTTACAGTTTCAGACTTTGCTGCCTAAATGATTTGTGTTCTGATGTTCTTGCCGTAGTTTTCCGTACACTTCTCTAGCGTCCTGAATGCAGGGGGGAACACAGAAGTGGGCAATTCCCTCGCTTTTGACATGGTGACTCACAACTCATCCTGCTGTAGAGATTCATTTCTTCATGGCTTACTTGTCCTTGTCTGCTCCTGAACTGCCAAGTGCTGCTTTATTATTTAAGTAAAATTTTATATTTTTTTAAAATCAAAATGCCTGTGGAGTCTTAGATCAAATTACTGAACAAAAGTTTCAGAAACCTCTCAGAACAGCAGGAATCTGGTGGATTTGATCTGGGAGGTCTTAAAGTGGTCCTTGTTGTGTCAGAGTTGAAAACAAAATGCAGAATGTAAAGCCCATCTGAACACATCTAACTTTCAAAAGTATTTGTCTTTAGAGTCCTGGTGTGAACCCTCATTAGCTGTCTGTGATGTTCACAGCAGATTTTTTTCTGGGTGTCAGAACCATACCTTGAATTAGTTTGCAACTAGATTTAGTTAAATGAGTTTAGAGATTGCCACTCTTGCTATGATTTGACAAAGGCTTATTTTAGACTGGTTTTGTTCCCAATGAATTAAATTTAAATTAATACAATCTAAGTTTAAATTAATTTAATGATGTCTCACAGCCCTTTGTATGGGTTTGGCAGAAGTGATTTGTAGTAGCACTTCATTTAAGTCTTCATGAATCCTGGATTCCAAAGAAGGGTAACTAAGCTTTTCCTAGTGTTGGATAAGGCTGTACCACCAGCAGGGCTCCGTGCTGGTGGATTCACCCAGCTGCTCCAATACGCTGTGCGAGCCAGAGATAATAAATGATTCAGGCACCTCCAACTCCGGCTGAATGTTCTGGGTATAGACGGACCTCCCCTGCACATGGGCAGAGAGTCCATCCAAGAAGGGAGCTGGGATAATTTCCCGGATGCTCCCACAACATCCTGTAATAATATGGAAAGATCGTTGTGAAGGAAGAAGGTGCACAGGCAGTCCCTGTGGTAGCACCAATACTGTTGATCAAGGACACACTGTTCTTACAAGGCAGAGGTGGGCGTGCATGGCCAGGCTGTGTGGATGGCGTGAAACCCATGGAGTTCTGCAGAGAGCCTTTTGCCAGATGGTCACTCTTTGTTCCCCTCTGTCAGGCCTTTGCCAGTGCCTCCCCCAATCTTATGCAATTGCAGGAGGATACGGCATGCTCGTTATGGCAAAGGAATATTTCATCAGGGAAAAAATTTACTTACTTTATTTTTTACATAATTAACTGAAGAATAGCTTATTTAAGTGAAGAAAGGAAGATGAGATGGATTGGCAGACTGAGTATTTAAAATTTTACTTAAAAGTTATTTAAAATGGAATCTTTATTTAATCCATTCTTTTCAGTTCGTTCCCCTCAGAGGTGAAATGGAGTTGGGAAGCTGGTTCTCTCACTGCAGCTGTTGTGTCCCTAGGAGCAGTGAGGCCTTGGCCTCATCCCTCCTGCTGCCACCAGCCTGTATGGCACATGGCTGCTCAACAGTACGACATCCTCATCTCTCCCAGTTTGATTAAGACTGGGTTTGGCTCTTGCTATGAGCCATCTACATTGTCAGAGGAACGACTGCAGGTTTTGAACAGACTTCAGTCCTCCTACATCTTTGCCAAAATGCCAAACCACAGTTACTAGCAGAGATTATAGAAAAAAACCACTTTTAACAAGAAACTTCTAACCAGAGAAAGATATTTTCTAGGAAAATGTTTTCTATTTTGCTAAAAAATGCTTGTCATTGGAAATACAAACTTTCTTCATTAAAGACAGTAGTTGGAGAAGTCTTAGCTAATCTAAAGTACCCTGCTTGTGGGGTTTTCTATAAAAAAAATCTTAGTTTTTCTTCACAAAAGATCAAGCGAAAAAGCACACCTCATGTTTTCACATGATAAACAACTGCTTTCCTGATCATCTGGAGTTCAAACAACAGCCAGTGTACAGTTTTGCTGCCTATGGCTAAGAACTTTTAGTATCTCTGCTTTATCTAGAGATCCAGTGCAAACAATTTGCTGCCGTCTGAGGTAAGAAGAGCATTCACTGAATAAAAACCAGGCCTGGTCTCGGAATGACAAACTTTTGTCTGAAATTGTCACTTTAAACTCTCTATATAAGATACCTATGGTTCTCAGCCAATACGTTTTTGTGATTTAGCTACATTTTCTGCCAGATTATTTAGCTAGATACAGATCCCCTGTCCTACAGCATGGAAACCCGAATAATCATTTCAGCTGCAGAAAGCCCTGGTGAATCGCTGGCCCACTTTGCTCTCCCAGGGGAAGGTGCACTTCTCTGATTCAGGAGCCCGTGCTTTGGCAGACGGCTCTATTTGTTCAATGAGCAGGTCAGGACAAAAGGAAAAACAGAACATAATCCAGCAGTATCCAATTAAAGGTAGCTCTGTGCAACTGTACGAAAGTCATTGCTGGCCAAACCTCCAGGGAGTGTGTTCATTTTTTAGTCTTGTTCGCAAGAAAATGAGGCTGTCTGCCCATCTATCTTTCTGTCTATCAGCGTCTGTCCTCACCAATTAATTTATGAATCTGTTTGCCATTATCAAGGAAAAATGGCTGAAGAGGAGAGCTTTCAAACATATGAAATTCCAGCAAAGTTAACAGAACTTTGCAGCTGAGCCAGAAGGAGACCCGAAGTGCCTCCATGCAGGGCAAAGCAGATGGAACAATATCTAACCATTCCCAGACTGGAATACAGGTCAGAGCTGCTGTCCTCAGCAGCCATACGCTGCCTCACCAGTTTGAACCAGGACAGTACCTACTCCACAGCTGGGGGATGTGGGAGCAAAATGGGGAACTCTCTGTGCAGGACAAGGTGATAGAGACATGGGAAGGGATAGAGTGTGGGAAGGGAGGGGGAGAAAGGAGTGTACACAGTACCCAAATCAGTAATAACTGCATTTTGTTAGTGATGTTATTAATGGAGATTCTTGCTAAAATATCAAGTTCTGGGCTAGATTATAACTCAGCAAAGCCACAACTTGGGAACCTGTCACCAAAGGACACCACCCAGCATGCTAGCATACTCTTGGCCACTGCATCCCTGTGAAATGAAGAAACTGGCCAAACAGATAACATTGATGTTGTTGTTAAAGCAGCACATTGCCCTTGTCTCCTCACCAACAGCGCAGCCATGATCCACACACATTTAGCAGAGCTGTAACAAAATCATAGTGTGCAAGTCTTTCTAGAAATAGATTTCTATAGCACAGCCACTCATCTGGGTGCCATTAGAGTGCTATTAAAATGCTATGCTGACTCAATACCCCAATGACTGTATCGGGGGTAGGTACTGCTCTAATAATCCCAATTTAGGTAAAGTAGTACCAGGTTTGGGGACAGAAAAGCTCTTAGGAAAAAGGATTTGAAAAACCAACCAAGGAAACATTATGGTTTCCCAAATAGTTGAACCTGGTGTGTATTAAATTTCATCTCTGTTTTGACTGAAGGTCAAAACTGGGTTTGGAACCAGATATAGACATTAGTATTATTATGGCTTTTTTAATGCTGAGCAAGAAAAATATCATTTGCTTCAGTTTTCCTGGAACTGAAAGAACAGTGAGAGATGGCAGAGCAGGTTCAAGTTCTAGCTGATTATTGGATTCATTAAAATTGGGCTGTTTGAAGAAAGCAATATATGCAAACCCTGGAGAAAGCAGGGTGAGAGGGTTTGGTTTTTTCCTTTGTATGATTTCCCCCCTCCCCAGCAGATCAGATACTTGGAACTATATCCAGACATTTTTCATTTTGTTGGTAAATAAGCATGCACTTGTTCTGGGATTTTAGTCCCTAACTGTTCACTTTATCCAAGGGAGGAAGGCAAAAACATAAATGAAGCTCAAACAATAAAACCTCAGCAATGGGTCAGGCCAGTTATTATTACATGATTTCAGGCTTTGAAAGGTCATTTATGTTTTCCAAGTTGGATTTATTTTTTACACTTATTTGTAATATTACCTTGCTGTGTTTCATAATGTCAGGGAAAATGTCTGGTTTCAGGCTGAAAATGTCAAAGCAGCATTTTCAAAATCACTCAGAACTGAACTGAGTGTTTTTCTGTTGGAGTCAGGGGTACCAGCCCCATTCACCTCAGCAGCTTGGGGTAGTGCTGAACATTATGGACATGTACCTTTGTCACCATTGCTGCAGGCTGCACTTCTCCATATTCCCCTTCTTTTCTTCCGTAGGCCGGTTCGGATGTGGCAAGATTTCTAGTATTAAAGATAAAAGCATGACAGTTATGAGTCATAGATTCACTTCCTACCCTTCCTAATGACTATAGGTTCTGTCATAGAACTGGTTTATGCCTCCGTTTACGCATAAGTGACATATAAAATCCCCATCTCAGAGGGCTTCACAGTTCACCAACACCTGGGAATAACAAAACTGCTGCTTAAGCAAGGGCTAAGTATAATCATGGAATAAACTGTTCCTGTGGTGTTGCAAGAAACAGTAGCAATGAAGCTGACGCCATGTAGACGTGTCTTCATCTATGCCTCCATGTTAGGGAGTTATTGTGGTGATACTGACTGCAACAATCAAGAATTTCCCTAGCAGGGAAAATCAGGCTTTAAACAATTTGATAAAGGGAATCTGTTGCTGATATACCCTTCTGAGTGCCTTTGCCATTGGCTTTGTCATGATGAAGACAAAAAAGGGGGTATAGAATAAATTAATTTGCTGTTCTAGTAACTGATTCAAAGTAAGGGTTTTTTTCACGACTCTTCTCCCTGTCGGTGCACTACTGAAACACATTTTGCAGCTGCAGCACTAGATAGAACATGTTCAGTGCCATATTCTTAAGAATAGCTTTCTTTTGCCTACTCTAGGGATCTGTTATGTCTTCAGTTGTATCGCCAGATAAAAAAGCTGTTAGTACTCAGATTCTCTAATCCTCTAGACAAGATAAAAAAATCTGACATTCCCCTGTCATTTTCTGCTCTCTCCTGTATCTTCCCTTACTATCACATGAGCTTAGAATAAGCTGATAAGGGAAGTGTACAATAAATGTATTCTCTCCGCTACTTCTATATGGCAAGAATATTTCCTTTGACTTGTATTCAATACCTTGGTTTATGAACATTATCTTTCTTCCTAATAGCCTGTTTTATTGCAGAGAAGAATTGCTGTGATATAAGAGTATGATTCATATGTGGGGGTTTTTCATGGTGAGTGTTTGGTAGCATAGTGCCATTAAGCAATATTATTCTTCGCCCCAGACAGGCGTGCAATACTGGCTGGAGCAGCTCACACACCTCCTGAACTCCCAGAACACCTGATCAATTAGAATTCCTAGAAGAATGTTATTTCTTCTTACTGTAGTACTTGTACAAATTCCTCTGTCGTGCTAGCTGGAAGCAGGGAACAGAGAAAGATTTTGACCTCAGGATGATGAAGCAACAAATAAAAATTGTGATCCCAGAGCACTGATTGTAGTGAGGGTAGATGTTCAGTCAGTGTATCTCCAATTGTGGCATCCATTTGTGGAGGAAGGTAGGACTGCTGATTCAGGGTCTGAGATCTCACATGAGAGAGCATGGATATTTCTTTAAATTAATTGCATGTCTTCCTGTTTTTTAAAAAAAATAACTATTTGAATCGTACCTTCTTTTTCTTTGCTTAGGGACATGATCTAGGAAAAGGCATAAATTAGAACCATGCTTGATTGATATTTTTTATTCTTTATTTGTTGTTCATGTTTTCATATTTCTCAATTAATTCATATCCTCATTAAACATTGGCATTAAACTGAGAGGCCAAATGGCTCAGGTCTCCCAGTTTTTGTCAGCTGCTCCTGGATAGCACCTGGAGAGGTAAAGAAATGGTAGATCAAGATCTCAGTCTCTATACTATATAATTACTTTCTTCTTTCAGGGTCAACTTCTATTAAAAATCTGCTCCTTTATTTTGACTTTAAAAGGGAGGTAATTTCACATTCAGCCTTCTCTCTTGGCACTTAGGGAGAGATTTTGAAAGGTATAAATGGCAGATAGACACATAATTCCCATGGAAAGTGTCTGTAACTCCACTGTACTGTCAGTCAAATTGTGCCAGATATAAGATTGCTCTCTGCCTGAACAAAACACTGCTGTAGTGTGGGTGTTTGCACACCAGGTATGTGAGCCACTTCCCAGTGATTTGTATCCTGAAACGGGCAGGAGCTCCTATTGCCAGTGATGACCCCATCTGAGACAGCTGTGACAAGGGTCAGGTCCAGCTGGGTGTCCTGCTGCAATGCACACTTCTTAGTCCCCCTAAGGTGATTCCTAGAAGTGTAGGATAGTAGTTTTTTTCCCCAGAAGTGTGAGGCTAAGGGAGGGTTTGTACCACCTTCTTGCTCCAGCTGATGAGCTGGCATGTCAGGCACTCCCAGTCCCGTGAGGTGGTTGCCTGGCCCCTAAATTAACCCAGAGCCTCTTCTACACATGATCTTACCCCTGAGGTTACAGCCTCTGGCATCAGGTGGTGGGAAGCTCATGGCAAGCTGGGAGCACACAGAAATTTAAACATACTCCCATGCTTAGAGACCTCGTAGAATCAGGGTCTTCCAACATTAAAATGAATTGTTCTTCTTAAAGAAGACATAATTACCTAGTCTTTACTGAAATCAAAGCAATTAGGAAGGAATAAGTCAGCAACAGCAATAATCCTTCTTTGAATTGAAAGCAATTTAAAAGCCATATGTAAAAAATGCTTGGAACGGTTGGCTCCAGTCCTTAGAAAGCCCCATGGAACTATGTTGGTGTAAATCCTCACTTGGAATGTGCTGAAGCTAGTTCTTGCCCTGGAGCACAAGACAGCCCAGAGCAGCCACAGGCATGACACTAGATGCCATGTGCGAGATCTGCTGCAGCCATTGCCATCTGGTGCAGGAACGACAAAGGGTGAGGAGGTGTTTGTTGCGGGCTGTGAGTGATGAAGCAGGACCAGGGCTGATTGCCCCGTCTGTTGAAATCAAACACAACCCAGTCAAGTGCACATTCCAGGGCTATTTATGAACCTTCCCATCTCTCCAACTCCCGCCTGGAGCTGTCTCGCAGCTCTGTGCCTGAGGTGGGAAGGTGTTCCATGCAGAGAAGACCTGTTGGGCTTTCCACTCTCTGCCCTCTGGTGGCTTTAGGAGCCTGCTGAAATATGTTGTGCAGATAAGCAAAATATTTCTCTCTTGCTATTGTATCAAAGCGTCATGTATAATTTAAATAATATTTTTAACATTACTAGAGATGGTCAAATTGCTTTTTCTTTTTTAAATCATGTAGAACACAACAAAATCAAATGAAATTAAAGTGAAAAATACCCTTTAATTTCAACCTGTACAATCAGATGTAATAGTCTGTGTGCAAATGGATTAACATGACAAAAACATAACTTGAGGCTAGAAGTGTAACATCACTCAGTAAATTAACATCAATAATTATAAGCTGTAAACAGTAGCAGATATAATTAAGATTTGAGGCCCAAGGGTTGTATGTGCCTGGCTGCAACTGACATCATCAGGCACTGGGATCTTGATGTTCAAGTCCCCTCCGGAGACAGCAAAGTTCCAAACATTACCCTACATGGAAATAAAATGCCCACATATAAGGAGCATTTGCAAAGTTCTTCTCTCTCTCTCTCTCTATTTTAAAGACAAACAGGGTTCTTTCTAAAAGATGAAAATAAGAGTTTTCAGTTTTCCTCTGTGTGATTCCATTGTTGCTGCTCTCCTTAGAGCTGAAGGTGTGTCAGAACATCATGTCAAAACATTATTTTTCAAAAGGTTCAGTTAAATGAGTTGTTACAGTATCCTGCAGATAGAAAACTGTCCCAAAAGAGTAGAGGATATTGCTTTGTTAAATTTGTGAGGAGGGAAATAAAGAGCAAAGAGGGGAGGAGGAAAGGGGTAACTCCACTGTGAGATTCTGAGCTGTGTGGAAAGAAAAAAACAAAACAGGTGCTTGTGTTTGAAATATCCTTTCAGAGCTCTGAATCATAATAATAATAAAGAAAAAATAGCCATGGTAGGGGTTTCAAGGGAAACTATTAGTGTTTTTCAGGATGTGGAGGTTATTGGTACCTTTAAATGGAATGTTCAGAACTTTACAGAAAAAAAGAAATTAAAGAAAGCAATTGAGTATTCCTCATTATGGGGGAAACCCCCAGTATGTTGTTTAAGAGCCAGTGCTTCAGCAAAGAAGGCAGCAGCAACAGAGAATTGGTTCACATTTTGAGCTAAGGACTAGAATGTGATAGTATGTTTTGTGGATATTATTTTCCTTTAGTGTTATAATTTTCAATGAAGTATTTGTGTCACTGAAACTCCTTCTTTGGAAGTCCTTAAACAAAGGGCCTTATGTTGTGTAGACTTTTCCCTTCCTCTAAGAACAATTGCCTGTGGTATTTGTGCACTTGGAGGAAGGTGACGTGAAGGCCAGGCTGCATTGGTAGGGCTGGGTATTCCAGGTCCAGAATGGCCCTTGTTTCTGCACAGAACCCATGTATGAGACATGGGCCAAAGAGGACAAGTTTAAGTGCTAGCAGAACTTCGCCCTGTTCTGGGACAGATCGAAGTATGACTAGTTAGTTCTGCTCTTCCTAATGATAGAATTCATTCCCGACAATGGGAGCAGCCCTGTTGGTACCACTGTGAGATAGTTTTGTGGAGGGAAACCCTTAGATGACACTTATGCTAGATGCAATTTAGCTTCACATAAAGACATCTGGCAGAGCAGTAAAAAGTAGCCTAAGTGTCCGCAGGAAAAAAGAGCAAGAGCATCATTTTGTCCTTAAGGTCAGAGAAGCAAGTGTGTGCCAGCAGTTCTGGACCCCACACTGGTGTGTCTGGGTCCTGGGTGACATTAGGGTAGTGTTTCCAGTGACTTCAGTGTCTGCAGCCTTTCAATGTCTGTAGGGTCTGCTACTCAGGTGTCTTTGAAACGGTCCTGTCAGTGTTTCAGCAGACCTTGTGAAATTCCCAAACCGTTACAGGAACATATTGCCGACACATTTCTCCTACAGAGTGAGATGTTGAAGTTTCTCTCCAGTGAAATGTGAGTGCAGTAGGTATGTCTGCTGTCCCCTGGGAGACTGCACAGCGCTGAAAACATGATCCAAGCTGCTGGCTGGGCGGGGGGGAACTTCATTGTGCATTGTAAGAGTGAGCCCAGGTGGATACATCCCATCCTCAGGGGGTGCTAGTACCAGCCATGAGAACCCATGGAGGCTTGGAGCATTGCCCTCTCTGTCAAGTGCAGGAACCCCCTGGGGACCACACCAAGTGCGGGACCGGCACTCGTTGCCACACAGCACCCTGTTTCAGCCATCGCAGAGCCTGGCCTGGACTTAGGGTAAGCCTGCTTTTACTCACATCATATAGCAGAGAATAGACAAGTCTGATCATAAACAGAAATGAATATAAACTCTCTCAAAGAAAACAGCCTTTGAGGAGTGTTGAAGTCAGCCTGTCAAGCAAAACAGAAGTAAAGCTTTCAGTTCTTGGCTTAACAAAAGAGCAAAAAACAACTGCAGCTTAGCAGAATTGCTTGCGTGTTTGTAGTGATCCTAGTAGTTTGTGGGGAGACCACATCTTAGGAAGTTGTTGCTGGTAAGAAGCACATACAAAGAGGAGGTTGGAAAAAATGGTGTAACAAGTTTGGCTCAATCCTTCTGAAATAATTTTGTTTCCACAAAAGATACAGAAATGGTCATTTCACAGTAAGAAACTGCTTGGCCAGGAAACTATTATATGAGGAATTTTGCTTCAGTGCTTGACTTTTAAAAACAAGGCAACCTCAAACCAAGGCTGCAGGCGGGCTGCATTCCTCCTCCTCTCAGGAGCCTGTGCTCAGTGCCCGGTGGAGGCTGGAACATGGCAGTGTCACAGCACACAGTCACTGCGTGGCTGAGGAGTGACTTGGTCTAGAAGCCCCAGGCTGTTGGGAAGAACAGGGACTGAGAGAGCTGCTCAGCTGTTCTCCCCTCCGGGCTGATGTTAACATCCTCATCCTGCCATCTTCAACTATTTATTGCTGCTCTACCCGTATCATCCTCCAGCCCTGCCTGGGAGTCAAACAAGGTGAAGTGTTACTCTAACTGGCAGCACCTCTATAAATCTCTTAGTGAAGAGCCAGTGTAGTTTTACAAGTGCAATGTCTTTTTATTTTATTACCCAGCATGCAGTGCATGAAGTTATTTTCCCACAATGTATAAATGTAGCGAGGAAGAAAACCCAATCCTTCCTACCTCTCTGCCATCAGCTGCCTTTCTGAGATCAAGTAGCATGTGGAAATGCTTCCACTGCCTAAATTCCACTGCCTAAATTCTGCGTACTGTACTGTACTTTGTACTGTAGCATTTTACAAAAGTTTGTTTTGTTTGACAGGACTTAATAAAAAAGTATTTTAATCTCTGTCACTGTGGGTAGGTGGGGAGGCCAAAAAGTCTAAATGTTTTAAAGGAAAATTTTAATTAGTATGCAAATTTGACTTCCTGCATTAAAATGTCATTTACTAAGTAAATGTTGTTGCACTGGAAGTTCAGATATTTGATCATTTTCTGTCAAGGTGCCTTTGCAAATTTCCTGAATGTAATAACAGCATTTCAAAAACAAAATGAAATTCTCCTTTTGTTGCAATGCATTGGGTATGCTCCGCCAAAGGCTATGTGACTAGAATATCTTAAATCAGCCCCCAGCTCATAGTGCTCTTTCTCTTTCCCACAATTTGCAAATTCTGTTCTCCTCTCAGTGCCACAGAGGTTTCCTGAAACAGGGGAGCCAAGAAATACACCCCTGCATGTCATAAATTTAAATCATTGAAGCATACCAACAAAGTGATTACAAAAGCTGTTGTAGTCATTAACATCAAAGAAAGTAGTCATTGAGTTATTGTCAATTACCTCTGAAGGTTACAGCAGTGATTAGCATTTACAGTATTTGGAAAAGACTTACGCACATTTTGATGGTTAACTAATTGTCTCAATAAAATACACATATTCCTGTCTGCTGAAGGACAAGATCAATGGTTGAAGGTCCAACCTTGCTTTTAGCATAGGGAAAAATGATGGTCTAATATAAAGCGATGGAAAAGTAATTGGGAGCCAAAAAAAAAAAAAAGGGAGAGAAAATTTGATAGAGGCAGGAAATTCCAAGTTTAGTTTCTTTCATTCAGTGTGTGGGGTCAGTGGCTGCTTATAGATGTTACAGAAAACATGGCACGTGGGAGCCATATGTTCAGCGCTTGTCATCATTTATTGAGAGTGGAGGTTCAGGGCTGAAAACATCCATATTTAGAGCTCTATGCATAAAATAAGGTACAAATTCTCACGAAAGTTGAAGACAGAAGAGAAGAAGCTGTGACCCAGTATAGAAGTGGTTTTGAAAAAAGAAGGAAACGGCTGGGGGAGGCCGGGTTGTAGCGGTGCTGCAGAGTCCACCCTGCTACCTACGTGGTGCTTACTAACGGCTGCGATGTGCAGGTCTGACAAGGCTGGGGAACGTAAGGGCAGGAAGGTTTATTCTGGACTATGTGCTGTATCTGTCCAAGGCCAAGGGAGAAAGAACCTCTCTGAGTGTGGAGGCCAAGGGACTGCTCTTTCCACCCTTGCCTTATTTCACAGTGGTGCAAATGTGCCTGTCACGTCTACAGTCACAGTGGAGCACACAAGTATGTAGCCCCTTGGTAGACCCTTCAGGTTTTGTGTATATGTCTATAGAATTTCATGAAATGGGTGTCCCACATGAGCATAAAATGTGTATTCCTGGTCTGGAGGCTTCTCGCAGTAAATCTAAACATTCTATATAACCCAATTGCAGCTGTGGTGAGGCACTCTCGGTGTTCCTTGCAGTCTTGCGCTAATTTGGTCATATACCCACTCTTACTGTCACCATGGCTGGAAGCTTCTGTGGGTCCATGGAGAGTCACTAACCTTCTGATCTTGAAGCAGACATTCACGGCAGGGCTGGAACATGCCCCGTTGATGCCTGTGCCTCACCTTTCAATAAACACCAGACATCAGTTCTTGCTGTTGTTAATTTGGCCCTTTGGATGAGCATAACATTTGTGTGATGAAAGAACCTATAGTGGATTTTTCTTTTACATTTTGCTGGTAAAAAAAGCCCCAAACTCCATTGCATATGAATGTTTTCACTGTGTTAGCCATTTTTATATCTTATTGGCAAAGTTCTAAAGCAATGAAGATCCAGACTGTTCAGTTCCCCAGACATCCTTGTAATTACAACAATGACTGCTGGAGCATGAAAAAAAGTCATTTGGCAAAATGGCCATCTTGGCTTCCTCTGTCTCACCCTCCCCTCTCTCTGACTTCCAAGAGAGCCCTGTTCACTCAGTTTACTAGACAAACACATTGTTTGCTATTTGCCAGGGCAGATGTTTGTTTAATTCAGCACCTTATGCTTCCTTCCCAAGTCTGAGAAAAGTCATACTGCTCACTGTATTTTCTTTTCTGTTTACAACACCTCTCCACCGCGAGCCAAGGTGTGGAAAAGAGGAAGGACAATGGTCGCTTTGAAAATTATTTATTCAGCTCATGGAAAGTGGTTCCATGTGCTAGCATTTCTAGGACCTTAACCACCATCTCCTGTGTTCTATAAATAGCACATAACAAAACACAGACAACATCTAACTGGATTGTCTCACTGTGCAAAGACAGTCTCCAGCCATTGAGTATTTTTATGTAGAGAACTAACCCTTTTCTTTTGAAAGAGCATGAAGATCCCAACTTGAGCTGACTCATGCTCTGACCATGCTCTGATGGTCCAGCAAGAGCTCGCCTGCTTCTGCCCACTGTGGGACTCGCAGAGAAACAGTGGGCTACTGATGTCCCCAGTCTTCTCTCTGCAAGTGTCCCGTGCCTGTCACAGCTGTGCTGCCACCGTTCCAGGGGGGAAGCACAGGCTCTGTCTGTCATCCTTCGGAGTGAAGCTGCTATCTCTATTTGGACGCCTCCCAAGGTGACTCCCACTTGGACTGACAGGGGTCTCCCGTGTTTCTGAGGAAATGTAAATTTTTTCCTAATTTTCCTTCCCCCCCACCTTTATTTCTTACAGAAACCATTCTTTTTTACCTTTTGCTACCAAAAGCAGAGCTTTTGAACAATGCAGGGCTGTTATTAGCTGTTCTGTATTTCTTTTCCTCTTCAAACTATTCTTTTATCTTGCTCCAGCCTTGGGTTTGGATTTTTTTAGACTGGTCCTCCACACCTGCCTCCCTCCTAGGCTGTTTGTGTAAAACAGTTCTACAATCTGCTGGTGCTAATCTTCACATCCTCACTTATTCCCACTGGCCTCTGTTGCCCTTTCTCCTATTGGGATGGATTATAGTTGTATCCTCTCCAGTCGTTCTTTAACTTTTTCCAGCTCTGTGCAGTTTTCTGGTGCACTGTAGGACTCCAAATTGAAATTCCTCTGGGCAGTTCACATTTCCTTAAATTTCCATAAGGTGAAAAGCATTTAGGATTCTTGCACTGGGGAATATTTCAAATGTGACGATAACCCTGTCCCAGATATGCAGAGGTCTGTATGAGGGGAGCAGTCAGAAGATGAATGCAGCGCAGACATGCTTCCATGATTATTAGCCCTGTGCAGACGCAGGTATTTCCCTGCCTCACAGGGGTGCCAGAGCACTGCTGAGCAAGCTGCTGGAGGATTCACTAATGGCCAGGACTTCTCACCACAGCAAAAGCCTTGACTACTAATTGAAGGGGTATGACCTCTAGCTGCTTGCTGTGGTCCAGCTGCTGGAAAATATGTTAGCCAGCAATTTACACTCATGTTTTACTCAGTTCATTTGCTCCAGTAAGTCCTAAGGATCATTTTTATTAATCCTTAAATACTAAGACTAAACCAGTGCAGATTTTGATGCACGATGCTACTTTCAAGGAATTCAATGGCAAAAATCCAGCTGAAGTCAGTGGGTGCAGGAAGAGCATCTAACACAAGCCAAGATATTCACAGTCAGAACTAGAGCTCTGGCCTTCTAGAGCTTGATGTTTGGAAGGAGACAGCCATCACAATGTGAGCAGATGCTCTGTCCTTCTTAACCTCCCATTTCCTCTCTTTTGTTCATATGTGCCAGAGATTCACAGAGATTTCTTTCAAAGGCAGGGCTTTTTTCTTCATTGCTTTCCGGTGTTGTGCTTTACTTGTTTCTTTCACATCTTAAAAAAAAAAGAGAAAAGTAAAACTAGTTCTATGAGACCACAGAGGGAGAAAAAAAAAAATTTCTCTCGAGTCTCTTTAGGATCTTGGCTAGAAGCACAGCAAACACCATCATTATGGTTAGCAACAAAGGACACAGCATTGCTTCCAGCGAAATCACCACTTCAGTGTGAGTAAGATTAGGCCAGGAAAAAAACCAGCTGAGTTTAACAGAGGAGAAACTGACTTCGGCTGAAACAATAAGCCACAGTGCAGACCTGCAATGACAACTGTTTAGATCCAGACTCAAGGATCTTTCCTCTGTTATCTTCCCCAATGGATTCTGCTCATTACCTCAACAAGTCTAACAATCGTTCTGTCCCTCTCTCTCTAGCAAGATCTTTTGTCCATCCTAATTCAAACTACCCCCTTAACTGAAGCAGTGGAGTGCAGGTCCTTCAGATAAGCACAAACTGTAATTACATCATATTCTGAGTTAATAATATGTGGGTGGGCAAAGGAAGAAAGGCGGGAAAGAGCAAATGAAAGAAAGAAGCAGGGTTTTGGCAGGGCTACAGAATTGCTGAAAGCTTCTTCTAAGTCTCAAGCTAAAAATGGGAGAGGTTTGCATTAAAAAAGAGCTTTCATGGGTCCTGCAAATTGACATTTTTGGTGATTAGGCAGACAGGCTTTTTTTCATTTTTAATAACTTAATGCTGAAACACTGTTGTAACTCTTCTGTTACAAGCCTGACTTTCAAAGGGCAGCATAGGAGGGAACCCCTGGAGCTGCAGGCCTGGATGCTCTGGGGAGCGTTAATGCAAGCGTTAGCATCTATTTGGCTTTGCAGCTCAGTGCTTAGCCCACCCTAAACTGTATTTGCACACTGCTGTGCAGTTCACCTCTTGTGGCTGCAGAGTTTGGGCCAGAGAGAGCGCACCTTGTGGGTGTCAGCTATACCTGACTCTCCAGAGAGTGTACCTTATGGCCATCAGCTAGATCTGCCTCTCCAGAGGCCACACCTTGTGGGTGTCAGGCAGGTCCCTGACCCTGGGCCATCGTGGGGTTTTGCACTATGGTGGTCTGTAAAGGGCAGTCACGAACCTGCCTGTGCTGCCAAGGTGAAGAGAATGCTGCTCTCACTCTTCGCTCAAATATCACTAGGTGCCTACGTGAAGAATGATTGCCTTGATTGAAATAAAAGGCAGCAACATGTCAAGCAGTAACACCTTCAGTAACTTCAGCCCAAACAAGAATTACATTCTCTTCACAGCCCTCAGGCAAGCTGGCCCCAGGACTTGAAAGGCAACGTAATGTCTTTTTGAGGGGCTCAGCCCTATCTTCTCACAGACCTATGTCTGTATTCATTACTGGCAAGATCTTGGGTCTTCTCATTCCAGGATTCAGGCCCACCTAAACTATCTGCTGTTTTCAACCTGCTGCTCCTGCACTCAGATAGACAGACATCAGCCTCTTTAGAATTCCAGTTCATTCTCAGGTATCTTCCTCTCCCCTGTGCTACCTGGCTGAGGAAGCCTTTTACTGTTTGAAGGCAGAGAGACAAGAGATAGTAATGAACTTGCAGGCTAATGTCAGCATTGACAATCAGTGTGTGCCTTTGTCATCTGAACTGCTCAATATGTTACGTGACCGCCTATACTGAAGCCTTACAAAACTGCCATCTTAGATACCCTGTCTAATCCCTTTCCTTTTATTATGATGGTAATAATGATGAAGGAAACAATAAAAAGTGGTAACTTTGGTTCAGCCATGTCAACGTGTTAGTTGTTTTACAAGATTTTCATATCCTCTTCCAGCTACTAAAGAAGGAGTGGGAATAGTACTGCTAAACAGCATTAATCCTTTTTCTTCATAGCCTTCTCAGATATACATATATGTATGTCTGTATGTGTATATATATCTCTCTATCTCTGGCATTTCATCAGTTTTTCTATGAGGATGTTACAGAAGACAGCACTGAAAGCCTTACTGCAGCTTTCATGGGTGCATGCCATCATGTTCCCTGTTTGTCTAAATGTTCCCTAACCTGACCAGCCTGCACCCAGGCTGTCTTCCTTGATCTGGAGTTTCCCACAGCCTCAGAGGCCTGGTATTCCTGAAGACGAATCTTAAGTAGACAGAGGCGAAGAAGACAGTCCCTTGGTATCTTCTGCGTCTTTTGTCACCAGGTCCCCTGCCCGACTCAGCATTAGGCCCACATTTTCCCTAGTCATCTTTTTGCAGCTTAGTTTATTTGCTACTCAACTGATGAGTTTAGCAACACCTGGGAAAAAGCTTTCCTTTACATGGAAAACAGAGATTTTTCTTGCAAGGTCAAAAACTGCCAAACCTTATGAACTGTTTTGGCTGAAAAATTGCCAAAGGACACAAAATAATTCCTTTATTTGCATCTTGTTTGTTTAGGTTTTTTTGTGATTAAATAACAAAAATGTTTAAGGAGAGCAGACTCTTTCCTAGAAAATCAGTGTTGTTGTCCTTTGACAAAGGCTTAATGGAAAAAGCAGTTTGTAAGCCCATCCAGAACAGAACTGTGTAAGATCACTCTTGGTAAGATCTCTCTTGGTTAGAGAGAAAAGGTGCCACCCCCTCTGCAGCTATCACTGTGAGCAGTGCGAGTCTCTCTGAGGACCTGCTTCTGATTCAAGTGGCTCAAAGCAGGGCTTGTTTAAATGCCTCAGAGGAGGCTGTGGGACAGATACACCCAAAAGAAAGAAAAAGCTACCTCCAGAGGCTGATTCTGGCTATGGTCAATATGCATGTGTTTCTTGTCAGTAGAATGGCTTATGTTCTGCTTAAATTCCATATATGAGATTTTGGCTTCCATTGGAAATTTACAGGTTACCAAGAGTATTAAATTCTACATTATCAGCTGTGGGCCCCAGATTCCAGTCTTAAAAAATTAATGTCTAGTTTCCGCATGCTGAATTGGCTGCACATGTCAGCTTTCTGTGTTCTGCTTTCCAAATTCAGTGCTTGCCTAAATTTTACTTCTTTTGAAACATTTTTGTTGGTGTAATGAATGGAAAAAGTTTACCAGTCTGCTCAGTCTGTAAATCTATGCTACTCTTTCTGAAGGGATAGACAGTTTTCTTTACAGGAGACATCTATTTTCAGTATGATTCTGATCCAAGAGCCTTACATAACATTTACAGACTGTAAGAAGAGTCCCAGAAAAAATGTTTGCAAATATACATATATGTAAAACATGTATATATCTACATATATACCACTGTGCAGAGGCATTTGAACCCAGGGGAGATCATAGAACCTTCACAGCAAGCCCATGCTTGGCTGGTGTGGCCACCTTATTTGCCCTAGTCCTGAAACTTCTTCCAAGAGTAAAAAAGACAAATCACAAGGAAGGTAGTTTGATGTTGACAGTTACTTTGGGCGCTACTGACCTATTTGATTTCAGTAATGCCTCTTTACCCAGCCGGATGTCAGTGCTAGCAGCCATCAGGTCAGTACCTCAAGGGTCCATGCTGGGGCCAACACTGTTTAACATTTTTATCAATGATATAGACAGGGGGATTAAAGGCACCATCAGCAAGTTTGCGGACGACACCAAGCTGTGTGGTGTTGTTGATACACCAGAGGGATGGGATATCATCCAAAAGGACCTGGACAGGCTGGAGAGGTGGGCCCAGGTGAACCTCATGAGGTTCAACAAGAGCAAATGCAAGGTTCTGCACCTGGGCCGAAACAATCCTCACCATCAGTACAGACTAGGGGGTGAGGTACTAGAAAGCAGCCCTGAGGAAAGGGACTTGGGGGTGCTGATGCATGAGAAGCTGGACATGAGCAGGCAGTGTGCACTTGCAGCCCAGAAGGCCAATTGCATCCTGGGCTACGTCAAAAGATGCGTTGCCAGCAGGTCCAGAGAGGTAATTCTTCCACTTTGCTGTGGTGAGACCTCACCTGGAGTGCTGCGTGCAGGTCTGGAGCCCTCAATATAAGAAGGACATGGACCTGATGGAGAGGGTCCAGAGGAGGGAGGGCCACAAGGATGATCAGGGGGATGGAGAACCTCTGCTACGAGGACAGGCTGAGGGAGCTGGGGTTGTTCAGGCTGGAGAAGAGGAGGCTCCGGGGAGACCTAATAGTGGCCTTCCAGTATCTGAAGGGAGCCTACAGGAAGGCTGGGGAGAACCTATTTACAGAGGCCTGCAGTGACAGGACAGGCTTTAAGCTGGAGGGGAACAGATTTAGATTGGACATTAGGAGACAGTTCTTTACTGTGAGGGTGGTGGAGCACTGGAACAGGTTGCCCAGGGAGGTGGTTGAGGCCCATCCCTGGAGATATTCAAGGTGAGGCTCGACGAGGCCCTGGGCAACCTGGTCTAGTTGGGGGTGTCCCTGCTGACTGCGGGGAGGTCGGACTAGATGACCTTTGGAGGTCCCTTCCAGCCTGGACAACTCTCTGACTCTATGACTACCGTGCTCCAGAGAATGCTTCCCTGCCTCCAGAGGGATTTTGTTGGCTGATTTATGTGGCCTGGTGTAGTGGTGTCGCTTGGACAGTAGGTGCTACTGGAATAGCCTTGAGCAGCAGAAGCCATGACTCTGGAGACTCAGGTTTCCTGCTCTTGTGAAATATATCTTGGAAGAGTTTTTTAGTAGATTGGTGGTTTCCTTAGATTCAAATAGTATTTCAAATTATGGTCTAATCAAAACATTTGAGCCGGTATAAATTTACTTCTTTAATTCCGTTTTCCATTGGGAGGCATTTCTTCCTCCCCACAGTCCTGACTGGCTCTCATTTGCAATGTCCCAGTTTTGGAAGTGATTCTGTGACTGGAAGATGGAGGCTTGTGATCGCTGAGCATCCATGAGCCATGGAAAGGTTAACAAACCCAAAGCCTTCCTGCTGCTGCAGAATCTGGCCTGCTCTTTTGAGAAGGAGAGGGAACGAATAATTAAATTTGATTTATTTTGCACAGGCAAACTCAAGACAATAGAATTTCCTCTGTTTTCATCTGTAAAACCAAGAGACAGACCAAAAAGGAATAGAGGTGAAGAGTTATGGAACTCATATTTTTCTACCTTCTGTGACTGTCTTCAGTATTTCTTGTTATCTGCAGATACTGCTTTCAGCACAGTGACCTTTGAAATAACAGGATTGTGGTGTCCTAAAAGAAGTAAAATAAAAAGCACAGACAACTTTGAAAACAGAATCAGGTCTGTGACTTCTTTTCAGCTAAACTGGATACTCAGAGTAGCCTTCAAATATTAAAATAATAAAACATAAAAATCTAGAGAAGACCCCATGAGAATCTCTACTTTAACTACTAATCTGCTTCTGCTTAATTCCACATGGGAAGAATAGATTCATTGATGGCCTTCTCATGTGATTTTAAGAGTGAAAAATAAACTCACTACATATTTAGCAAATATTCTAGCCATGCCAGAGGTGGGGGGGACAGGACAACAGAAAAACTTTCCAGAGTCTGTATAGTTGTTGCAAAGTTTATACCCAACTTTTTCTTCTGTAAACATAAATGTAGCCTACATTTTACTGCTGAAACTAATAATTTAAGCAACTTCTCATGAAAGATTGAAGAATTACCTTTCCCATCTGTGGCACAGAGCCCGTGGTTCCTATTCTTCAAGTCAGTCAGTCAAAAGAAGGGAAAATATCTCTGCATCTGCACATCCCATTAGAACTAACCTCTGAGTGCAGAAATGGCATTGAGTGGTGCAAAGCTGTTTGGCCATTGCTGAGAGCCTGCTATGGCATCTTACGAAACCTACCTGCCTACCTTGCTGCAGTTTGTCATTCTTTCCACATGAACAGCTTTCAGAAGGACCACTTAGTACATATCTGTCCCAGGGTGAGCGGCGTTATTTCCTATTCTAAGCACACTTTCACATTACTCACAAACTTTCCAGCTGCCAGACAAACTTTGTTATAGTCCATCTCCTTCCCTTGGAATATGGCATTGGAGGCTGTTTTCAGGGTTCCTCTACATAATAAGCTGTGACTAGATACATAGCTATTTCCTTATAACATGAACAAAGCAAACACAAATTTAAGGCAAGTTGTCCCGAACCCCGAGCCTCAAGCCAGTCTTTTTCTATTTTCTCATGTGAGGTTCTGATTGGAAGGTAATTCTGGCAATAGGGAGAAATTCTTCTGAGGTGGTAATTTGCTTTCTGTCTGGCCACAGTGGTATCAAACCCACCTGGCAAACCTGCAGACAGCATCTCCTCTGGAGCTGGGTCTGAGAGCACACCCCGTGACCTCACCATGGACTGTGAGCAGGAAGTCTGTGAGTGTGTAGAGAGGCTTGGAAAGGAGGGCAAACGTTCTTCACTTCATATATCATCACTCACAGCTCGCTGCTGGGATTCCACCAAGTCAGCCAGTGCTAAAATGTTGTGGAAAATGAGATTTCCTGGGCTATTGGTTTTGGCAGTTCTAATCACACTGGACAATTGGGCACTGGAACTAACACAAAAGCTCCTCATTTTAATAAGAAAAAGACATGTGTTTAGTAGCCTGCTCTGGTAACTAAGAAGAAAAGACTCTTTCCTTCCAGAACTGAAGCGGATGCTGAATATTTCCAACATCCAGAACAGTGTTTGCATTTGTCTGTAAAGTGCCATCGGTCTATGCAATACTGCAGCAACAATCAGAAAATGCATCTCTTTAGGAGGTCCCTTGAGCAATATAGGCTTCACAACATGATTTAAAATGCCAGGCTCTGATGGATCGAAGTGCTGAAGGAATGGGAGCAGTTGCTTCATGACAGACTGCTGTGTTGCTGCCCACATACAGAGAGAGGTTCTCTCAGAGGAAGTGCTGGAATCACTTGGTTCTGAGCTGACATTGAACAGTGTCATCTCAGATTTCCTAATGAAAATAATTAAAAAAGAAAAAGGCAAACTCAGTCCCTTCTGTTGGAAGCTGCTGATGTAGAGACTGCATTTTCTACTAATAAAAAGCTGGAAAAATCCTGATATTTGCTTTGAAGCTTCAGCTCTGAGAGCGATGACCATGTTATTTAATATTTTTGTTGCCTTCCCATCTCACGTCATAACACTGACTGAAGGACACACAACAGGAGCACTTGGGAGACACCGTCGTGGATGGCCTGCACAAACAATCTGCATTCGTTTGCAGGTTCAGTGCTGATTTCTTTGTTCTCTTCCAGTCTCCTGACACGGAGCTGTGAAGGGTTGGCCTCTGCTTCCACTAGTTTTAATGCTTCTAAACATGAGCTTAAAAATACAGGTGACCAGAAGGAGAACTGGCTTTTTCACAGAGAGGTAGCCAGTCCCCAGGGCTCAATGCACCAATAAACCTAAAGGTCATAATTACCAAAATCAACACTGGGACCTATAAATTTTGTCATGCACATGTGGCACTTCTGGACTTGTCATCGTACGTTGATATGTATCTGAAGAAGATCAGGGCACCCTGTGCCATGTGCTTTGTCAGGCAATACCTGCCAAAGGGCACTGATAGTCTCAATAGATAATTTCAGTTTTACTGAGAGGGAAGTGCAGCCTAGAGGGATTGCTTGCTTTCACCAGCTTCTGCTGGAAGTGTTTTACAGATGCAGAGCACAGAGAGTTGCCTCTCCCCACCTGGGCACTCTGGTGGCCAGAGTGGTGCTGGTCTGTGCCACTGGGACCCCAGCAGTCTGCGAGGTGGGGAGCACAGCAAAGGGAGAGCACAACATGAGCACCTTCTTGCCAGAGGCTCTGTTTTCTCTCCAGTCTTCACTCCCATGGAACACGCGGACCAGTGGAAAGGTCCTGCCTGACCCCAAAGAAGTGGAGGTGTTTTCGGAGTCACTCCCCTGTCTGGGCTAAGAGAAGGATCACAAACCTGTGGTGTTTGGTGTGGGGCAAACAAGTGTCACAGCATCTCCCCTCAGACCCACCATATAGGTACGGCAGTGTGAGCTCAGGGCGAGCATCTTCTGTGCCCAGTACAGTGCTGGGGACGCCAGATACTGTTCTGTGGAGAAATGGGAAATGCCACTGCTGTTGACTAGAGCAATAAATGTTGAACAGGAGCCAGGTGAACAGGAGATCTGAAAAAAAAGTTCTACATTAAAAACATACCAGAGTTTACAAACTGTCATTGAACGAGAGCACAGGATGTACAGAATGCTACCTAGAATAAAACTGCAGAATTGTTTTCTAAAACTTTTCTTTTTTTTTCCCCAAAATATTTGCAACAATAATGCTAAAGAAAACCTCTTCAAGCACAAAATCATTTCTGTTCTTGTAGAATTTTTTGAATGCCAGATACCTGCTGAGTTAATCTTTGGAAGAACAAGAGAAGTTTGTTCTTTGTGTACGTAGATTGTTTTGGGGTATTGTTTGATTCTGCTTTTGATAGGGGTCATGTTTCTGGGCTTAGCTGGATAGTTTGTTTGTTCTTATTCATTAAAAGGGACCCTGCAGCTATTTGGGGAGGGAGTGTGGTATTACATTATTATTGCTCCAGAAAGTATGGACAAAAATGTATTGTAAAAATACCAAGGTTTCTAGTAGGAGTTCTCTCAGTAGTAAGGACTCTTAGCCTGCTGGAGTGTAGTTAATGTGCTAACATTGTATTGGGCTAATTAGACAGATAGGGTACAGAATTGAAATGTACAGATAATTCTGGCTATAACCTATTGGTACAGCACTTGTGCAAAGGATAAGGAGAACAACAAGCTTCCAGAGTCAGCCTTTACTTTGGTCACCTCATCCCATAGCCCATGTCATACCATTGCAAATAACAACACTTGTGATGCTGCAGGGATCTGTCTCCCTGCTGCAAGATAAAAGTACATTGATGCTGATAAAAGTTGTTCATTCCCTGGAGACAAAAGCCCTTGGATCAGACTTCTTCTGAGAGATAAATTTCACTTGTTCTACTTTGCGTCAGGGCTGGGGGCGTAAAGGACCTTGAAGGGTTGTGGTTGATGGGCTATACTTCTATAAAACAGAAAGAAAAAAAAAAAAAAAGTGAAATTGTGAAATTGTCTTCTTTCTCTCTTTCTTAAGCTACACAGTTTGTCTACAGAGAGATGTTAACTGAACTATCTTCCAGAATAAAGTGCCTGTTATTTTGAGTCATTGAGCCCTCCCAGAGCAGATTCCTATGATTATTTTTTTCGCTTGAAGAAGCTGTCATCATTGGGGAATTATTCCAAGAGAGCCAGTTTGTGATGGAATTGCTAATCTGTAGCAAATTCTTCTTGCTCACCTTCTGGTCAAAGCCACATGGATTGCACTGAGGCCAGTATTTCCCTTCCTCTGAGAAGTCTTACTCCATCCAGGCCATAGCTGGCCTTTCAGAACCTGTGGAGCACTGCCATGATTGTCACTGGCTTTTCTAGAGATCGGCTTTAATATTTTGGTCCCTAACTCAGAAGAGAGAGCAACTGGCAAACTCTTTGGCTCTGTCTGTCTTCATTCTCTGTAGCTCTTGAGTCACTGATGGGATTATCCCACACTGCCAGAGGCATGTTTCCCCTGCCACAGACGAACTTTTCCATGAAGAAAGTCACAAGAGATTTCAGCTTTGCTGTAATGCAGAGTAATGACAGCATAATAGCATCTAACCTCCTACAAAGTGCTCAGGAAACAGGGAGGGTGGTGGAGATTATTCAGTGCTGTGAACTGCACTCCACTAGGCAGATAAAAACAACTGCCTAAGAGCTCTGAACTGATCAGAATATTCATGCCTCTAATTAGAGAAATCTTTATAACCCACTCTTTTTTACTGTGTTCCAGAGTCACTATGAAGAAAGTAATAAAAAGACTACAGAATCTGTTCGTTTTAGATACCTGATTATTTTTGCAACCCAAGGTGATTGGCAGTACCGCATGTGTGTACAGCCAGTACAGAGCAGTGTTTCGTTGACACACTCAGCGCGTGGAACTTTGTCTGTGGGAAAACGATCTCTCGCCAGCACAACACAGAGAGAAGTGAATGAAGCAAACCTAGTACATCTGGGTCAAAATAAATCCTTTCTACCAAGTAATGTCTGTGTTTCAGGTAGACAAATCTTGGCATTAATGTCATTTGGAATTTTTAATGAAAACCTTGTGGCTTCCAAGGGTTCATTAATTTGTTCCTTTCATAGTTGTGCCATAGTTGTGCCTGATTCCCCACTCTCTGTCTAACCGCTCGCCTCGCACAGGGCGCAGCACGACCCCTCTTGCTGCTGGGTCGTGCTGAAGGAAAAGCCAGTCCAGCTTGCAAAGATGGCATAGCTCTTGTGGCAGTTTTTCAAATAAAAGTTGAAAAGGGGCAATATGTTCAAAACTGCAAAGTCTCCTCTTTAATTTTTGAGGTTTTCCTTCAAATTCAGAAATCCCACGGTTTTGTTATTTTTTCTTTTTTCAGTTTTGCTTTTCTCCTCTCACTGATTCTTGTCCCTAAAAGCAATGGAAGAGCGAGTGTATTTTGTCATTCCTTTCTCTTTTCTATGCCACTCTGTACATTTAAAAAGAGATCCAACATTTGTCTAATGGCAAAAGACAAAAGAAATCTCTATCACTTCATAAACTCTGAAGTTAAACAGCATAAAAAGAGAAAAGTGAAAGTGAGATAATTTAAAGTAGAACAAAAACTGTTCAAAAACCAAAGAAAAATAATCTCTTGATTTTACTGTTTATTATTAGCAGAATCCCATCTTCTCTTTCTGTTCCTCTTGTATCTACAGTAAAAGCAAACTTCACCACAGATTAAAACCTCATCCTTGCAGTCTTACTCCTTTCAGCGCCTTCCAGTGCTTAGATGAGATTTTAATACTGGATATATAGTTAGCATATTAATAATTATCATTACCAACCATTATCATAACTCATGTTTCATTAGTCAGCAATGCTCAACATTCCTTTGGGAAGTCATTGACAGGGCCACATTTGTAACTTCAGCGGGCCATACTTGTAATTCCGTATTTCCCTTTGGCAGTGTGTGAGCAAATAGCACCAAAGCCATCTCTCTGACCAAAGGTTAAAGCCACTCAGTTTTTCACTGAGTCTGGATATTTTGACAAATATCTTCCACTTAAACTATTGAAAAAAAAGCTCTTTACTGCCCCTGACCAACTGTGAAAATCAGCATCTGCTCATACACTATGAAGGCAATTAACCACCGAGATAACCCCTGTCCGAGGTGCTCTCTGAAGGCACGGTTTCAGCAGCACGTGGGGAGATGCTGTGGCCTGTGCAGAGCTGTCAGAGCCACTCAGCATGTCCCTTATGTCCTTAACCACCAGGGCTTTTTTGAGCTCCCTGCAGGAGCTGGGCAGGATCTTGGGCACTGGCTTATCCCCCCTGAACAAATAGCGCACTGTCAATTCATTTAAGAATGGCGACTGTGACAGAGTTTTGTTCTAAGCAGATGTGAAGAATAGCAAACTAACAGAAGATAGAAATATAGCAAATTCTGGTAACAGAACAGACTTTAAACTGGAAGGCTAGTCATAAACAAGCAAACACATATGTATTTTTTTTGTATGTATAAAAAAAAATTGTGAAAACACACCTGCTGTTGGCATTGGCCATTCAGTTTCATTTTGTATCTAAAATTATGTTTACTCTCAAGAGGATTTCCTGTCCATTGCAAAACTGAAACCCTCCTTGCTATTCTGAGTGTCTGTTGAAAAGAATCAGAGCTGCAATGGTATATATGTCAAAGGCAAGAAAAAAGATAATTTCTTAGATCTATCTGATATTGTAACCCACATGTTTTTTGCAGTTCTTACCTTCCTGGTTGCATCTTTTGGTATTGCTATATTTCTGTTAAGACCTAGTCGAGTCTGATGGCAGAAACACTTTTCAAAAAATGGTGAGAAATAAACCTAGGAGTAGACATCATCAGTTCTATTGACTCTGTTGTGCATTCCATGCCTATTTCTTGCCATTAATGATACTGACACCCAATTCTCTTCCACAGACATCCAACTCGGGGGATGTCAGTCTTCCCTCTATCTTTTCATGAGCAGTGGTTTCCACGTGGTGGAGGCATGGGGCAGCACTGAGTAGGCGACATCATTGTCTTTGAAGGGGACATGATATGAGATATCTCTCTCCTTGCCATTTGTTGGTGGCCAATACTACTGCCACATCAGCTCCCTTCTTGTTCATTTTGGACCTTACCTAAGACATTTAACTCCCCCTGTGCTCTGTAGGCAATCTGTATGTTCTGGAGGACTCTGGAATTCTCTTGCGGGCCAGGCAGCTAAAGTGAGACTGTGATATCTGCAGTCACATCCAAATCTCTTCTTTTTATCAGGCCCTAGATGTCAATGGGTCTGGGCTGTGCAGAACAGCTGTGGGCTCAGAAACCAGAACTGCAGATTAATTTTGAGTGTCACATGCTGAAATACTAAATTTTTTATTAATTTACATTATTGCTTCATTTTGCCGATAGCTAAAGCATGGGAATTGGAAGCTTTTGACAATTCACAAATTCCAAGATACCCAAATTCTCCCATTTACCTTGCTTTGCAATTCACATCATGCTGTTCTCCGCATGGGATGCAAAGATTTTGATCCATTCCACATGCTGCACATCTTCCCAATGAAGCAAAAAACCTCCCTTACTGGCTGGTACCCTGCTGACATCCCATTTCTGCTAATTAGGACCCTGAGTAGTTAGCACAAAATACAAATGTGGCAGGATTCCAAGCTGCAAAAAGAAGAGAAAGTGGGGAAAAAAATACTTGGACAGCTAAGGGAATATGTAAATGTATTTAAAATAGATGATTCTAACTGCCATGAACAGTTGATTTTTTTTTTTATTCCAATTGGATGGCTTTAATCAAAAATGATAGTTCATACATCTGCTCTTTGAAGATAAGCCTGCCATTACACAAAACACTTAAAGAAAGACGCTGTGGTGTGCTGATGAGACCTCAAAAATTCTAACCCATGACTGCGAAGATTATAGTCTGGTTACTTCAGCAAGTTGCTAATTCTGAAATATTAGACTGAGTTATTTGTCCTGTCTGAGGCATGAAAGGGATGCCTGTAAATTGTGCTGAAGCAATTAAGACATTTTAGAAATGATTAGTGAATTTCTTGATTGAACAGGCGTTTCCCCTCCAGCCTCTCCCTGACTTTTCTGCAATTGTTTGACCTCGAAAGGCAGCTCTCCATCACCCTGGCATTTATTTTATAATGCAAGGTAAAGATTGTAAACTAAAACAAGCCTGCTTTTGGGTCTTTGAAATCATAGAAATCATAGAATGGTAGCCCTTCTTTTCCAGTTTCTTTTCTGGATGCTTTGTTGAGCTCTTCCCTACAAGAGCGTTGAACTGAGAGGAATCTGGGGGTTGGATCTGTTGATAAAACGCTTCATAGCTTTCTCTTCTGCACTTGCCAGGGTTATTCCTATTTAGGGTGCAGGGATGCCCAGCATGAACTGTCTTCATTTGCTGACATTGTTTTCTCCATGCCCAGATGGTCTTTCATCCTCCAGGTTCTTTGGCTCTTATGTTGGAGGCTGTTTCTCTTTTATTCTTCTTGGTCCTGTACATCTCAACTCTTTGATGGCATGGAGATGCTGCACTTACAGAAGATAACTTTCCAGAAACAGCAATCTGCTTTAAACTTCCACTAATTGCTTAAGACCAAACCAAAGGGAATACAGTGGCATTTGTAAAGTTGCTCCATATCCAGCTTGGCAGTGAATAACCTGTCCTGGTCAGAATGACAGCAAGCGATCTGAGGAAACAGCAGTGTTTAACATGAGGTGAGCCTTTAGAGAAAGTGAGCCTCAGAGAATTGTCTGCTCTGGTGCACTGTAGCTTTCTGCTATTCCCCAGGTTTTTCCTGCAGAATAAAACTGCACTCCTGATCCAGACAGTTCACCCCCTGGAGTTCCAGAACACTGTAAGAAGCTGTTCCTCTGTTGAACAATGGTATTGCAGTTGCTGCAATTCAAATTATTGCATTTTTATCCTGTGCCCAAGCTAACAGTTTGGTTTAAGACCATGTGGAGCAGTTGCTGGAGGGTGGCCCACCTGAAAGTCTGTGTGGAGCCCTCTGCGCTGCAGGTCTTCGTGACCCTTCGTCTAGTGTCTTCTGCTTTGAGAAGGCCATTGGTGTCTCCAAAGCCACACAACTACTTCCTTGAAAGAAAATTGTCAGTTTGCCAAGTGATTTCATCCAGTTATTTAGTAGCTTTGATTCTCTAGATTTGGACACTTGCTTTTCTCTTTTTAGAAGTTTTTGTTAAGAATTGGATCCAATTCAGTCATGTAGGAACTTGCCTGAGCTTTGGCCCAAAGACTGCTTTGTCTGCCAGGGAGCAGATGCTGCAGAGATTCACAGCCCAGAGCCCTGCAACCTCAGTGGGAAAAGCTCCCCTGAGCCCAGCACCTCCGGAGAGAGCTCTGCGGGAGGAGGTCTGGGATATGAATGGTTCATACTCAGGGCCACCTTTCCTCTGACACTCCTATTTGGTCAAATGCCAAAATACATGATGTTTGAGATCAGTCAGCTCAAGTTCTGGGCACTGATCCTTTTTGAGGTTTTCTTAGGAACTATTCAGTACCACTGTCCTGAAGAGTGAAATACAGGATATTAGTTGTCCTGGATGCTATCTGTAAAGTTAAGATTTTGAAATTCCCTTTTACTATGTAAACTTAATTGGTCATTGCTTCAAATTAATTATCATATGTACGGGTTCTAGAAAGAATTCATTAGGGACCCAGCAGGAAATGTTACAAATACAGGATTCACATGAAAATTTGACATTATCCAGATTCTGGAGACCTGTGGAAGTGTTTTCTCATTTGATTGTGGTCATTTTACACTACAGCTCTTATAAGTAATTCTTAGGATAAAATGGACTTCATGCTTCTCATTTTACTATGAACTATTTAGTAGGTTTCTTATTCTTACTAAAATTAGTAGGGATTTTCCCATCATTGTGGTTAGGTGTGGGGCTGTGCCTATTGCTGCTGTTCCCAAGTTGTTTCTGCAAATATTCATTGGGATTGTGTGATTAAGTAAAGCAATTCAGTAAGTTATATAACATTCTCTTTCACTTATCAGTCATAAAGCTGCTAATTAGTCCTATGATTCGACAACTATTCCAATTCCTAATAGAATCATCACTGTGTCTTTATTGAAATTTGTGTTCCAGAGTATAATTCTTCCAGCTGGAAGGGAACAACCAGCATCATGTTTGTTTCATTCAGTCTACCTATTCTCAGTTGTGCATTGAATCTCATTGTAATTTAGGCTCTATGATTCAACTGTATTGTAGCAACTAATAAATATGCAGATGCTGGGACTAGAGCAGTCTTTGTGCTGCTATAAATGATCATTTAGCTTCATGCATTCCTGTTTATTTATCTATATTGCCCTGCACCAATACAAAGGGAGCTACTAATTTCATTCATTTTTGCAGGACAGTGTTGCTGCTGGTTTAATGCCCATTGGCAGTGAAACCACCTTGAGGTTGATACTCATTCCCCCTGCCAACCTCATTTCAAGTCATCAGGAACACTGTGTCAATTATAGACTAAAAAGAGAAAGAAAGTTATAAATCTGTCAAGGGGCTTCCGAGGAGCTGAATAGGCATGCAGATCTCTCTGCTACATGTAAAATTTGTCATTGTATTTCTGCTGCTAACTTGTTTTTCTATTTGTGTCACACAGGGATTCTTAAATAACTTAATATTGAATCTGGTGAATTATAGGCTGGAAGACCACAGTGTTTATTATGCACTGACAGAGGATGGATTGATCTAGTGCTTGTGGGGTTTTTTTCCTCCCCTGCTTTGGAGTCTGTTTGCCTCTGGTACCACTTCATTAATCATTCCTGGAATTTACCTTTCCATAAATACTTGGAAAGGATTTTTAATTATTTTTTTTCTTCACCAACTGTATTTTTACTGTGATAAGGGCAAAACCAAAACAAAGCCATGCAGTCGCTTGTTTGCTCATACCAAGCGGCATCCTGCGTCCAAGATCAATCTCAAATTCCATGTTGCACTTCTATTAAAACCATGCCATTAAGTATATCCCCAAATTTTGCATATGTTTACATGCTTTTGGCTTCAGTAGGCCTGCAGGGAAAACATTTGCTAAACAGATTAACTGAACAGAAATGTACTTAATCATGTGCTTAATTCATTTGCTTAAATGGAGCCATGGTGCTTGAAGCTAATAGAAGTAATTTTAATAATTTAAACTCCACTTTTAAGTTTAATGTATTGCACTCACATTTAAAATTGATCTACTTAGAAATAACAGTATTTGAGTGTAAAAATGAAACACTAGGAAATGCTGTGTTTTGCTATTAGTGTTGGCCAAGAACTAACTTTGGTCTTTTCAGGCTCCCCAAACTTCTCCGTAAAGAGTTTGATCAGCCTTAACTGCTTGGAAGAGATTTCTTACACTATTACTAATGCAATGAAACTTAGCGTAGTAATAAAAGAATATTTCGTACAAGAGAAATACTGATAACAAGGATGTTTATACCATACTTTTAATTTAAATGGTCGCTCTTGTATTTCTTTTTAAAGTACACGGATTTCTTTAGCTGGGATGCCACAAAAAGACACTGTGCTGTTAGTGATTTTCCAGTTGCTTGGCCTCATTTTGTTGTACAGAGTTTTACCAGCTGGTGTTTCCTGAATACTGCATTGTCAGGTCACCAGTTCATTAATTGAAATTGCATATGTAGCCATTTGCAATTTTCTGCTGGATACTCCTGGCCTTACTCATGCTCAGGGCCGTCTGTGTGACACGTAGTAGGAAGAAGGCTCTCAGGATATGGCCCCATCTCCATGGATTTCAGAACATTTTGCAAACACATGAACTAGTCAGGCTTTTTTTTTTCTGCACAGAATTTCAAGACATTTCTTCAGTGAAGCTATAATATATATATATGCTATAAAAATACAGTTTTTCCTTTTTAAATTAAATTCTCTGTTATGGAAAATGGAAACAAATCTCACTTTCATTTCTCTATTTGTTTTTAAATGGAATCAAATGGGCAGGTTTTTTTCCAAAAAACAATGTGGAACATCAGTTTTCCATCCACAAATATTCTGGATGCAAAAAGATTGACCAGCCATTAGAGCTGCACATTGTTTTATGGTGGTTAATGGTACCACTTTACAAATGACAGAGACAAGTAGAATTTTCTATTTTAAAATATGAATGCTAAAGTTTTAGAAAGTAGATTTAGCAGAGCAGGTGCCTCGTGTTAAACTTTTGCCTACAGAGGTTCACCTGGATTTACGCAGTTACCACTGCGGGGTATTACAGAAGCCAATATCATGGTTGTCACCTAACACATGCATGTACACTTAGTATTAGAATCACCCATGTAATTAATGGCTATGAGGGCAGAAAAAAAGAATAATTATCTACTGGAAAATACTCTCTTTCTTGGCATAAGCTGATATTGATTCACTCCAAGAGGAATATTCCTGTTACACCTTCTATAAAATGCAGAAATTATTCAGTAATTGCTAGGGCTGAAAATTAACATTACATGGCTATAATTTAAAACAGAATGCCATGGAAGAGGGGTGGACGTTTGGGTACCAGAGTTCAACCACCATTACATAAAGGAAATGTGCAGGGATTACTTTAACGCAGTTCTATTTTTAAGAGTTAGTATAGTGGGTGGCATGGAAGGAAAAACTCCCAGCAGCCCACAGTATCTTTCTTTCATCCCCTTCTTTCCTGCAGTGAATATTTGTGTTTGCAGAGTCCAAAGAACTGGCAACAGAGAGAAACCAAATTTTCTGTTGACATTTGGTCTTCCCTTTGCAGCACTGACAGTACCTGTCCCAGCCCCGAAGCCTCAAAGTGCCCTTATCTGCTCTGTCCCAGAGGTAACTTTGAGAAGCCATCTGGTGGAGGGTGTCTCTGGCAAACAGTCTCCATCACTACTATGGAAAAAGAATTGCCATTTTAATGGCAGGATTATTCAAAATGAAATGCGATGGGGTCTTCTGTCTAGTAGGTAGATGTATTTAACTAAGGATTCTGGCTGACAAACTTTCCAGTTTATAGGTACTGATTCTTTTGTAAACATTTAGTACACTGATGTCTTTAAAAAAATAATAATCTAAATCTGGATAAGACTATTTCTCCTGCTTCAGAAAAATATAAGATTTGGGGAGGAGCGGGAGGATGTCTGAGGTCTTAGAGCCAGATACTCATTGCATGGGACATCTCATGAGACACTGCCCAGCAGATGTGTGGTAAATGCCTCCTCTCACTTCCAGCCTTGCCCAGTGAGCTCCCTGGCACGTTGCATGGCTTTGCCCTTGTTGGCCAGTTGGGACTGGGAGGAAGAGAAGAAGGATGATGGGGCAGGAACATGCCCCGGCACATGGTAAGAAGATCCACACGCTGTAAACAGTGATAAAGCTGACAACCCTCCAAATGGCATTGCCTAAGATCCACTTCTGATGCTTCCAAATCCATGGGTGCAGTTGAAGCAATTAACTTTACACAGATACAACCTTTGTGTTTGTGGATGGGAAACTTTAAGGTCTTTTAAAGTACAACCTTTATTCAAGAAAATTTGCTGAAATAAATAGGGCATCACATATCTTTTAATAAAGCGGTAATTAACACTTGTTTCTTTGGCAAGTTCCAGGCAAATTTTGCCATACTTCAGTAAACTCTTCAAATATTCCACATCTGTTGCCAGGGCCTGAAAAATTTGCAAGCACCCAAAGCACTGGTGATCTAACTAAACCACTGCTGATTCCTTTGTACCTCAGTATCTGGGCTCTGGGCATTCATGTTCTGGCTTGGCAAAGTGAGAGTTACTTATCATTTCAGTCATCAGTTTTCAGTGTCTAGTTAGAACAAAAATCTGATGAAACTTTCCCTTCAAATCTGTCATTTTGAACCTACTCAGAGAAATGAAATCAGGCACTTTCTTAATTAATACAGTTTTATAAACCAAGGAATATTTTACTGGGCTTAATTTAGGCATCAAACAGAAGTTAAAATACAGAGCTCTGTTTCAGCATGCTAGGAAAATTGAAGTGTGTTTATATCTTGCACCAAGCATTGGCATTAATGTTCAATTTTGTGCTGTTTTTCATCCTCTAGAAAGTTTAAAGTATCCAAGCAGATTAAACTGAAAAGGAAGCTGATGAGAAAATGCTAATTGACCCACATTTCTCAGGAAGCGTTATCTTTTTTGCACAATTAGAAGCAAAATGTCATCAGAAATTACCACTGATGGGTGCACAGAAGATTTAGGGATGCTTCATAGGATTTATGCAGGTTTCCAAAATGAATCGGTGTAACAGCTGAACCAAACCTCCATACCTGTCCTATGATCTGAATAAAGGTGTCTTGTTGCCAGGGTTGGGAGACTTCTGCCACTGGGATGATTTTGGGTTGTTTCTTATACCCAGTCCCAGGAGTTTTTCTTTTAAGGAGAGCTGTTGCTGAACTAAGCCTAGAGTTTGCATTCAGATTGGAGCTTTTCACTCAGAGTAGATTCACTGCATTAGAGATAGATCAGCATTTGGGTTTGTTTTTTTCAGTGGGTAGGATATACTATATATATTTGTGAACAATAAGGCCACTGGGCAGTTGTAATTCTGGTCTGTTGAGTGCCGCCCGCACTCGGTCTCATTGAATCTTGGGAACAAGCTGTGTGTCTTGCTCAAGGTCACACAGAAAGTTTGTGGCAAAGTCAAGAATCAAACCAGTCTGACACGTGCTCATAACAACTTCCCTTCAATGCAGCAGAGAACAGCATTCATCTTTAAGAGCAAGCCGGTGCATGGCAGTTTGTTGTCCTCTGAGTCATCACTCCTGCTGAACGCCTCCCTTGGGAAGGTTGTTAAACGTCTACAACACTCACAAATTCTTAATGGGTTTTACCAAATGAATTAAGAGCCCTTACAGCTCTCATGCTGTGTACCATGGATTTTGAAAACTTATGTCAGTAGAGCAGTAAATCTCTTGGAAGCAAGAGGAGGCAGTGAGGAAAATAGGACAAAAGGTGAAGAGTGCTGTCACATTTGCCTGAATGAAAATTATAAGAAACCATTTTGGTGGAGAATTGAATTAATCAGTGATAAACAATTGAATGAAAATGAACAATTTGGGAATCTTTTCAAACTGCTAGAGCCCAAAAGCAAGTCAAAGAGAGGTTTGTTCCTTGTGCTTCTGAAGCTGTGCTACTCTAATGATTGTTAAAAGCTTTATTCTTAAGATCAAGGGAAAAGTTGCTACTGCAGTTTCCCATTGGGGTAAAAAAGGGCTGGATCTATTACATTCTTGGACACTGAGTATTCCCTTTGGGAGATATTAATGGTTATGTGTCTTTTTTTGTTTCATTCTCTTTCTTAAACAAGCGGGCTAAAGGATGGCACCTCTTACATTTTGTACAGTGACAACAGATGCATTTCTGCTGAAATGTGCAACTGAATTTTTTTCCAGACGCTGGCTTAAAGGTGTCATTGCACAAGCCTTTTTATTAAAATCCGTATTTTTCAAGGCTCTGTAGTGTTACTCAAAAAAGCTGGATTGAGACTGAAACTGAGCATCTGGAAGGTCAGTTTAGTGGTGGGTATCTTTTTTCCTTCTTTTTCTTCTATTTTGTTTCTACAAATGAAAAACAGCTAAAAAAGGCAAAAGTGAGAAAGTGAGAAAAGAAACAACAAGCAGAAGTGGCTTGAACTTCTCAGGTCTATGGTTCAGTTTCTGGGCTGAAGCAGATTTGGATTTTTTCTTATCCAGGTCTACCTGCTGACATGTCAGTGGGATTCAGATCAAGCCTTCAATGCTAATACTTATTTTTTGCTTCTAACCTCAAAGCTCCAGCTTCCTGATCCAACCTGGACTTCAGATACTGACTTTATTATCAAAAGTCTGTTATTTTTTCATTTATACTTTCAGAGGAAACCTAGTGAAAACAACCCTGCCAGACCTAATAATTTGAAGTAATATGTTTTGATTGCCTATGAAAACTCTTCCGTTCAGACCCCAAAATATCACACTGCTCCTCCCTGTCATCAGCAGCCCTTGAGGACTGTTTAATCTGGAGTTTACAAAGACACCCTACTAATCTGTTGCCCGTTACAATCTAGATTGGAAAGGCGATGTGAAGCACATTCTGCTCAGTGTACGTGGGTAAGCTGTGGCTTCATCATTAAATATCAGTGTGATCACTTCATGAGGATTCATGCTTTCTAGAAGAAAGGATCTCTTTCTTAAAGGTCCCAGGGGCCAAATTCACCTTTGCTGTTGACAGTCATGGGTTTAATTGTAATTTTATGCATCTTAAGACTTTATGATGTCCATTAGGGCTCTCTGGGTTCACTGTAGAACTTTGTGACCTAATTCCTTTGACACTCCAAAAGGGAAAAGAGATTGCATTTCTTTAACTAATTTATCAGCGGCTTCCTTCTCTTGCATATTGAATTTCTAGAACTTAAAGAGCCTGTATAGCGTTGATGGGAGGCTCTGATAGGTGAGGTGGGAACTCTGGCTAAGGGCTAGAGCATGAGTCTGGACCAGGGAAATCGAATATCTGTTTGTGCCCTTCCTTGTGCAGTCATTTGCACTTGATATAAACTGCATGAGTTTCCATTCCATGAAGGAATGTCATGCCCCTATGGAAGTCAAAGGGAAAACTTCAGAATTTTGTACTCACTTTCAAGTAACAAAAATAACCTTGGTATGGTGGGATGCCCCAACACACACTTCCAGCCTTTTTTGAAGGCTGTTAGTAAATAATGACTCTTGTTTCTTCTACTGTCAGATCCTGCCAATAGGATTCAGTCAATAGGTTGATGAAGAAAAAGCCTGCACTTTCTGTGGGCAAAGAAAATTGGGATTTCTACTAGAGTTTCTCCCGCTGGTACTTTCTATCCGAGTGAATTAAGGTTTTATAGTTCTCACAGCTTTTCCCTTGAATAGAAAATTCAAAATCATAGTTAAAGTTCAACTTAAGTAGATACTAAATCTAATGCAGATTTCTACTAACGTAAAAGCAAATTGATTATAACATGGGCTTGCCTGGCACTGGAGCAAGCTCTGTTTACCAGAGGCAACTGTCAGCAAGTTCTATTTACCTAAGTAGTGTTCAATGAATAAACCTGCCTCTTGTCAAAATGTGTAACATGCCAAGGTCCTATGAGGTGCGCCTTCAGTCCAAGAGTCTGAAATGCTAAAAGAGTCCAGCAAAATGGTTGTTTTATCTGCTCCTAGTCAAGAATTGATGTGTTTTTCTTACCCTCAGACATTAAAATGGCAAAGCTTATCTGCCTCTAGCCAGGCCTGTAGTGAAGCTTTCATACCAGGGAAGAACCTTGAATCCTGTCCAGCACCTTTGATGGATGCTGCGTTGCAGTGAGGTGTCCACCTTCCAGGTGGCAGAGACCTTCATTGTGCTTGTGTTATGTGCCTTGATTTGCCTGAGTCCCATGCCAAATCTGACGTGGTGACCTACCCACAGAGGTGCTAGACTGGGCTGAATGACCTCATCTCTCACTTCTCTCTCTGACATGTTACAAACATCTACGTTCATCAGGAGACTCCAGCTAATCATCCCCATCAGGATGGGAGTGGGAGCTGGACAAAGGAATTCTTACTTGGAGTTGCATTCCTCTGAAACTCTCCTCTCATGGAACTCTACCTGACCTTTAGCTCCAAAATGTTTCAGGATAAGTTATTATCCCAGCCCTTGCCCCGCTTCTCCCACTTCCTGCATAGTAGAAGGTGAAGTAAACAGTTGGGGGAAACACAGGTTCATTTGGCTTCATATCCAGTGTGGCAAAAGAAGCTATGAGACTTCAGTTTTGCATTCTAGTGTGATTAAGCTGGATAAGATTTTAGTTTGTGTTTGGACTCTAGAGATCTTTGGGTCTGCAATTTATATAAATCCAGAACGGCCTGCCTGCCCCCCTGCTTGTTGAATTTTACCTACTTCTTCTGCCATCTTGTCCTACTCAGTAGGCTAAATGAAAGTACTAATTAGACACTGGTGCCAATTTCCTGATGCACCATCTTCTGTTCACCCCATGAGAGAGGGATTAGCTAAACATGACAGCTCTTTGTCTGAGTTACTGGCATATGATATTTGTTGTAATTCTGTCATGAATGATATCTGCATAACATGCAATTATAGCCTTCTTTCCATATTGCAATCTATGTAGCATTCTTTCATTTCCCTTGAAGGACAATCATACCCTGTGCAACTATCTTCATAGTTTTATGGCTGCAGGAAGTTTCTAGACATATTTTTATGATGGGTGGGAGAGAGACATTGACTTTTAAAGCCCCATATAGTTTTTCTTCCTCTACAGAAAGACATTGTCATTGCAGCTATGGCTATAGAGAAATTTGTTATGGTAAGATAAGCTGCACATGCAGTTCACTGTAACAAAATTTAAAGTAATGAGGTAAGGGAGTATGTTTGCAGTTCTAACAGGAGCCCACCACAGAATACAGAGTAACATGGGAACCAGAGTTGATTGTGAATAACCCGTTTTATCTTTCTGCAAATTATTTATCAGCAGCGCATAGGAAATTAGTTTTGAAGGCATGGAAGCTGTTCTGATATAAAACACGGCAAAAGCAAAACCTAATTTTAAATATTGTGAAACTCTGTGCATGATCTGATAAGGACAAGGTCAGAATGCTGCAAAATACAGTACACACTCAGTTCTCATACTGCAGGGACCCGAAAGACCCCAGCCGAAGACACGACCATTGTAATACTGACTGTACTGGCAAATGCCAAAAAGAGCATCTCAGGCCCAGCAGTATCTGCTCAAGACATGGCAGTGACAGAAGAGGTGTGATCACACTGACTATCGCAGGGGTCTTGGCAATGACAAGTGATTCTGAAGGCCAACTGCAGTTCACTGATTTTCTTTGGAGTAGCTCATTACATGCCAAATTGGTCAGTGGGCATTTTATTCTCACTTTATATTTGGTTCTGTATAGACCAGACCAAGGCAGATGAATCTGCTGCGTTTATCATTGTGGAGCTCTAGTGGATAGGTTTTAAAAAACTCTTTTCCTCTGCTGCCTTCTGAAGTTCACTCGTCTCAAACAAATCCTCTGATCTTAGTGACTTCATGTTCCTGTAATGAGAGCCCCAGCAGAAGTGAAATTCACCCATTCAGTGTTCTGCAGAAAGGCACCAAAGCAAATCCATCTTCCTGTTTAAGGGATGTTATTGTGAAGCCACTTTTTGCTATACCCCGACTCTCATGCGAGCACGCAGTTTGCTGCCTGATATATCCATAGTGTGCATAGAGGTTATGGCACAAACGAATAGAAAAATAAAGAACTGGGAAGTAGAGCCAATAGCTAGATGTTTGTTCTAAGATGGGAAGCACATGTGCTGGTTTGATTTAACCCTGAGCAAAGTCAATTAATCAAAACACAGAAAAAAAAAAAAAAAAAGACTAAGGACAGGAACAGCAGAGATTAATACATTGTCCTAGCAGTTGAAGAGAATCATAATAGAACCAGAGTTTTCTAGGATCTTGCTATGGAATTTTTGTCTTTGAATTTGCAGCGCTGGAAGGTTTCTGTTCCCCACACAGTGATAAATTTTCTTTTTACAAACTGGACTGAGAAAGAAGAGGGAGGAAACTGGGTGGAATCAATTACAAACCATATCAGACATTTAAGTTTAAACACAAGACCTTGCAAAGGCTTGCATGAAATCTTACTAGCAATATAAACAGGACTGGTGCCAAACTAAGCACCAGAAGTATTCAATAATAAAATACAGCTGTCTCCATTGGCACCTACCCATGAAAGTTTGTCATTTTTACTGGTAGAAATGCTGACAAAGAGAAATCTAAAAAATGAAAACATTTTTTTCAAGAGACAGAGGTTTTCATGAACTACAACCTAAATACTCATTTACGATCAGAACATTCCATAAAAATAATTTATAACATAATTTCTTCTTAGAAACGCATTTTGACAGAGTTCTTTTCAAAGACTTTGGTTGAGCTTGGCAATGCTAGCAGCTTTTCTTTCAAAACCATAATTCTTAATTATTAAAATACTCTCTATACGCTTTTCTTGGATTGTAGCGAGCACATCAAAGCAGGGGCCCTTCTTTGGTCTGGCTTCATGCACTCTGTGTCAGCTGGGAGGAGGCACGCAAACATGGCGCATGGACAGCCCGGGCCCGAGGGGGGCAAACCTGACACACAGCAGCAGTCCTGGGAGACCTCAGACATATGAACTACTTCTAGGAGAAAGGCTTTGCAGAGCTGGACCCTGCACGGGCGCTGCGACAACACTTCTGACTCGCTCCATGAGCTTTGAGCCTCGGGAAACAGAAATGGACCAAGACCTGTTACCACTTGCCACCTGCTTTACAGCTGGGTTGGTTGTGGGGGACTTTCGCAGGAAAGTAGGTTTATGTCCTGAGAAGTGAAAGTCATATGTGCACTCACGCACGTGTTCACACACAGATAAACACGTGCGTGAGTGCGCATATATGTGTTTGTGGCTGCCCTGCAATTCTCATCTGTTTGTGTTTTGGTAGGGAAGTTCTCTTACTCTCTTACTTTGCATTACTTCTAAACATCTTCCCAGACAGCTGGGCTATACGTACCAGTCCATCCGAGATAGAACACTATATGACCATGTGTGAGCACCTTTCAAGACGCCTTGGGATACTTGTACTTTAATCAAGCAAAGTGTTTAATCTTAAGTGTTTAGTTGTGTTTAATCAAGGAAAATAAGAACATTATTTGCGAGTTAAAGAAGGATTTAGCCTTTGGATCGTACACCTTTATTTACAAGTATCTTATGATTTTGGTGGGGGAAGTTAGTCCTTCCCTGCATCACTCCATGGGCTTCTGGTCCTTAGGAACTCAAATTTCTTCTTTCCACTGATGTAGCTGCAGTTTCTGCTCTCCAAAACATGTCCCCCAGCTTTGGTCAGGTCCAGTCTTGGATTCCTGCCACGACTTGGCACTGATCACGGTTAGCTGAAGGCTAAGTAACTGTATTACTAAAGATAATTTCCAAAAAACATAGTAATTTTACTTAAATTTTCTTCTCCCCTTTCACCCCTTTCTGCCCCTGCTACTTCTTTCTTTGTCCAATGGAAGTTGCTTTTCCTCCAGATGTAGCTGATAAGAATCTGGTTCTAGTGGCCACGTGCTAGCCGAAGGGATAGAAACCATTCTTTTTGAGGCAGATTACTGCGTACTTACAGGACAAAATTAACCAACTGTATCCACAGAGAGCTTTCCCTCTTCCATTTAACATGTAAGGTCTTCCACAAATCTCCCCGCCTTGTGCTTCTAGTGTCTCTAAGGTGTCAAAAGGAAATTTAATAGTCCCACTTCAGAATTCCTTAGACTTCTCTCTGACTATAATAGTGTATTTTTAAGGCATAATAATACTACCTAATTGGTTTTCTGAACTTACAGTCACAACGAAGTGATGTATATGCTTGCTCTTCAGTTGACCTACTCTGAATAGTGTATATTAGTTTTCTTTGTACCAAGACTGAGGTCTTTAAACTAAGAGACTATTAAGTGCATAGAATTCCAGACTAGTGCATAGGAAAAAAACCCATAAAATGTTCCTCTTGTTAAAATTACAGTTACTGTACTGTTCTGCTTAAAATACTGCACAGTCATAAAATTCAGCTTGAAAATTATATGATCAGTCTCAAAGCAACTGCCATCAACAGTTCTTCTTGTCAGCCCTGTACAGTTTAAGTACTGATTAAATTCTACAAAGATGGTCAAAAATTACATTTCAGCATTGTGGAGCTGGGCTCTGCGATTGCTTTGAGCTTGCAGGTAATACACAGGCCAGCAATTAATTAATGTTTAACTGAATGACATTGCAAGTAATGAGAAGACACTGAAACTTTAAAAGTTAATTTCTTTAAAGGCTGAGGGTGACTGTTACCTTTTTTTAAAGTTCTATATTTATTCCAGGTTAGTCCTTAATTGTGAGCCATGCTATGTAATAATAATGGAACTGCTCAGACAGCAATTTACCGATGTGCTTGAGGCCCTGTCAAATCATGGAGTGATGCCATAATCAAATTTATAATGTCTTATCGTTTTCAGATAAAGTAATCATCAGAGAAGTGCTGGCATGAACAGAGAAAGAATTCAGGGCTCAGACATGCTCTAATGTAGTAAGCTGTGACAGAAATTGGGCTGTCCCTATTTTGCCTTTCTCCTCTAGCTGTGTTTCCAGTTGCTCTGCCAAAGAAATGCTTATGGCTTTGTGTCATACAGGCTTCTGAGACAATGGATCTTTATAAAGAAAAAAATACTCGAAAGGGTTAAAATTTCAGAGTGAAGTGTTGGTGTTTCCCTCCCCCCTTTTTTTCTTTAACACAGATATTGTGTAGCATTATAGAGAGCAGATCCACAGACTTGAGATTTTCAGTTAAATCAATAAAATACTGTTTTAAAAAATGTAGTTAAGTGCATTATCTGTCCATTACTCCATTATGGTTTGCCCTCAGTCATGGAAGTGAGACAAAGGTTCCCACAAGGCAAATTACATTTGTAGATAACCTAAAACAGCTATCGGGGAGCTATTTAAGGTCTCATTTCTACTTGGTAATTAAGCACGTACCCATCACTAAGCATATTCATAATATTTGTGAAGTCAATGATTTCTTTGTTTTAGAGGGGTCCAGTTCAAAAACTAGTGAAGTCATTTCAATGTTTTTTAGCTTTGGTTTTTTTTTTTTTTTCTTTTCAAATTTATATCCCTGATATTTGGCGACGACCAACTCGAACATCCCATTGATTGGCTTGTGCACTTGCTTTGTTTCTGTTTTAAATATTTGCTCAGGTCTTGATGCCATATCTCACTTGATCGACCCAGTGATGTATATGAACTGGGCTTTTCAACAGCCCATATTGTGGGCATTTGTGGATTTTTATGAACTGCCAGGCAATTAAATCCTAGTTCTCCAGCACATTGAGCAACCTCAGCTCCCCCAGACAGCCCAGAGAATGCAGTGGGTGCTCAGCACTCCTGAGGGACCCGAATCTGCCAGCAAGGCTGTGTCCTTGTCAGTATGTTAATTTTATATTTATAGGAAATATCTGTTTTCCACAAATGTATTACAGAAACAATTAAACCATACAATGTTTACAGTCCCAAGGACTTCTGCACCTGTAATAAGGAAAATACATATGAGCCAAGTATTTTCAACCTTCCTTTCTAACACTATTATGTTTGATTTTGGCCCCAGAATTGTTGTCACTTACATTTTTATTTCCTAAAATGAATAATCCTCCTTCAAAAGTTGCAAAAAAAGTTAGATAATTAAGGGGCCCAAGTGTAGATTTTAAAAAATGTTATATTCAATCTATTTTAAGATATGTAGAACCCACAAGTGTACTATTCTGATGAGGGAAAAACACACAAAAAATCAGTATGAAAATGTACTGAGACACTACAGAATACTAATCACTCCTACACAGAGAGAGCCTTCATTTTATCTGCTTTTGCAGGAGGTTTTTATAAAGTCAGATTTCAGAATAACTAAAACCCAGTACAACTGAAGGAGACAAAGCTTTGCACTTGAACAAAAGAATGTTTTCTCAAAAAATAACGATGATGATCTGGTTTGTGCTTTTATAGCTGTGCATATTCTAGATGATGGATAGATGGTTACGCAATGAGAATATATAGTGAGCTGATTATGCTCTCCATTAAAAAAATCCCAGGCAACTAAGCTTCAATGCAAATTCATATGATGTGACTGCTGGCAGATTTGGCTGAAGGATTCTGTGGATTAGGGTTCCTCCTGCTCTGTAACGATGGCCAAACACCATTCATAATTCACCAAAGAGAGAATGATCCCTCCTGGATTCTGGCTTTAAAAGTTTAGGGGGTGGCTTCTCCCTCTCTTTTGACCCTGGAGCTACCAAGAATTGGAGGTCCAGTTGCCGTTGCCACAAGTGGACTGGTGTACCACGGGCTTTCCCCTTGTGCCAAGAATTTCCACCCCTTTCCTTCCACTCTGAGTCCTCTTGGATGTCTTCACTGAGTCAGCTCCGGGTCTGATCCATGAACAGAATAGCCAGGTGGGAGAGATGGCAAACAGCTTGTCTTCCCAGAGCTGGATCCTTCCCCAGCTGTAACAACCTATGGGAAAGGGCCGAGCCAGGACAAGGGAGTCCAGCCTCCGTCCTTGTGCTCTCCGGGACTGTGCAGGCATTCCATGCACAGAGAGAGTCACAGTCACAGAGGGACACAATCTCACTGCCTTGTTGAGGACTAGGGAGGAGTGGCCCAGAATTGCTCTGTGGGTAGAAGTTTATTTTCTCATGGCACTGATAGCTCCCAGTGAACCAGAACTGGACCACTGCACCCCAGTCTCTGAAACCTGGATTGTCCATTTGACCTGGACTGAAGATGAGTACTTCAGCAGAGAATCTTTCCTGTACTTAGGTTTTTTTGGAACACTTTTGTCATTTTTCTCTATGACTTTACGGGACACGGTTTCTGACCCAGCCCTCGGATTCCTTGGCACTACCGAGTGCCAGAGTTACTTGAGTATGAGTCACTGGAGAATGTGCTCCAGTTTCCCGCAGAGGGCAATTGTCATTTGCCACTGACTGTAGTTTATAAGAGAAGCAGTACAAGGGTAGGAAGAATGAGAGGCTTTAAAAAAATTTAGTTCCTAAACTTTAAAGAAAAACCAAAGAAGCCTGTTTTGAATTGTTTTGGTGAAGTTTTAATCATTATTCCCTTTATCCCATCAATACTTAAATAGTGGGTTTTTCTGTCAGTAGCTCTTCTGATATTGTGGACGATAAAACCCATCAAAAGGCTTTGGAGGGATTTTTTTAACTTTTTGCTGTTGTTGCTGTTGTTTTGTTGATGACAGAGTTTAGGCATCAGGTGAAGGACTTCCCATGATGGGGTGGATTGACTGTTTTCAGGAGCCTGTGAGCCTGCTCCTGTCTGCAGTGGGATAACTGCATTTGTGCTGTATGGTGGTGTGTGGAACCACTGCCTGCTCTATGCTCACCCATGGATTTCACCCCTCCATTGCTGACAGTTGTCTTCTCCTCATTACAGCCTTATGGGAGGTTTCTGTAGCACTGTTCACTATGGCTGTTCTTTCCTTTTGCTTTATCCAATACCATCCATCAGATGAAAAGAAAGAAAAAAAACATATCTTCATTTAATTCTGAAATGTTTTGTTCATACATCCTAAGTACTGGCTTCACATATTTCATGGTACTAACTGCTATATTCATAGGAGAGTCCTTGATTGGAAAGTCGTAACATTTATACTCTCTGGAGTAAACGAGGTTGAGGTGGAAGAGTGGAAGCAACACTGTGTCACTGGTTCCGAATTAGGAAGTGGAGATACTTCTTCACATGCACTAGTTGATTTCTTCCAATTGTGATGTTTAAGGAACTTCAACAGTTACAATAGAGAACTATGGTGAAACAATGTGACCTGCACATATTTGTCTAAGTGGCAAGGGTTATTTTCCTTGCACATGTTACTGAAAACATGATCAACAAATAACTGAGAGAAAGTGCTTGGCTTTGGAAAATTCTGTCCTGGCACAATGAGAGTATAGCTGACCTTACTTCATCATGTTTACCAGCAGAATTTAAACAACCAGGATAAATCATCGTCAGTGATAGCAACAGGAAGTTAATCCAACAAACCTGAAAACATCATTATGATTTTTCACACATTTTCTATCTTTCAACGTTGAAGTGAAATCTTATTTCTGTGCTGAAGTCCTCGGGGCTACAAAAGCAAAACTATCAAAGACACCTACATATCTCCATCTTGAGCAACAAATAAGCAGACACAACAGCAGAGAAGGCAGATAGCTTTGCAAGTGCCCTGAAGAAGATCCTCCAGGCCACATTTGGTAGGTGAAGAAAATCCATTCTTCAATGAATTACACCTTTTGTAGACATTGTCTTCCTTGTGCTTGTCTTAACAGATGCTGTGTGGTACCTTCTGAGTCTGACTCCTAATGTTAAAACTACTTCATATAGAAACATGAATGCTTAGCATAAGACATCAACAAAGCAGAAGTTCTCTATCTTCTATTTTCTGCCTTATTCTATTCCCTTTATTGCCAGTGGAGAGAAATAGGATGCATCTGACCTATTTTAGATGCCTACCATAAAATAATGTTGCATCACACAAGCTCCTCACCAGTGCCATTAAAGGAAGTTGTGATGACGGGCTCAGACAGGGATTTCAACACTGTAGATGTTTCAGACTAGGTGAGACGAGTCCTGGCTGCAGTTATGTGGATATGGCCTTCATGAATCACAACCACAGAGACTTCTCCAATATTTTTAGAGGTGGTAGAAATCTGATGGTTTTGGTTTCCTGGCAATATTTGAATGGGAAATGAACAAAATGAAATTCTGTGGTGTTCTGAAAATGTTTTTCAAATTTTCACTGACATAAATTTTTTTAAGCTTTCAGTTCTCTGGAGAGTGTAATTTTGATGTTCAACTTGGAGCTTTGTAAAAAGTGCATTTTAAACCAATATGTAAAAACTTTGAAACAAAACTGACCTCAAACATAAAAGGGGACTGTTTCATGTAGAAATTTATAATGGTCCTTTTTTAATTCTTAAGTTTTATTTTAAATGAAACTGTCATTAAAAATTAATGTGTCATTCTGGCTGGATCCTGCCTTTTCACAGAGAAGAGATTGGATGTGAAAAATCTTCCCACTCTGAATATCTTGTTTCTGGGTGGGATGGTGCTTGGGAGAAAGGTGCAAGTAATCAGTGCTGGGAATGATCCTCGCTAATGTTTGTGCATATATAACTAGTTCTCTGTTACACTCATAGGCTTTAGCCCCTTGATTTCCTGAGCCAGAGTATGCTACAAGTTAATTATATAATTTGTTAAAGTGTTAATGCAACTCCTGGATTTTGCTTTACGTATTTTTCTTTTTCCCAAGGCTCAGAACTACTAATGAAACTGGACTGAGACTGAACTAGGTTTCAGACAATCCGTGTCCCCAAACTCCATTTCTGTTCAGGCCCAAAGATTTGTTACTTCTCTGTTCCTCTGCTTCAAACATCTTCTAGAGGTGGCACCCAGCCAATTATTTATAACTGATTTTTATTTAACTAGCATTCTTTGGAAAAATAAAACTTAACTAACTTAAATATCTATTAGCTGTGATCAATGAAGTTGCAGCTGGGAAGCTCTCCCACTGTTCTACTGCTGCAGCAGAGCCCAAATCCTGAGCCACATAATGCTGCTGCTCTTGGCCAAGATGCACCCGAACAATTTAATCACACTGCTGAAGAGTTCTACAGCTGTTATGTCTCTTCTCCTTCAGTAAATAAACAGCCAAAGGGACGTGAAACTACTAGTACAACATTAAACATGTAGAAAGCCTTCTACTAGTCTGGGCTAGTGGAATAACTTTTAAGTCAGAGAAAGACTACGCCAGCTGGCTGGTGTCCGGAAATGGTCTCTGGGGAGAACTTTATGAGTGGTAACTAACCATAAGTACCCACAGCCTGTCAATGTTTAGCAGAATGTTGGCAGGCACACTCTATAGCACTAATAAATTAGTAATGATAATTAATTAATAATTGTTTGCATTCACGTGACACATTCCTTGCTGCAATTTACTTCTTGTCGTGCTAAACACACGGACATGAAGAACAGCTTATCTTCTAGTGATCTACCTTTGTGTGGTCTGCTTTAGTGTCTTCCTGCTGTCTCTTCCTCTCTACCCTGAGCAAGCTACATTCTGTCAAGATTTCCTCATGCACCTGAATTTCTCGTCCTTTTATCCAGCATCCACAGTCTTCTGGAAGTGCCATAATGAATGCAGGGCTCAAGGTGAGGCTTTCTCATGATTCGTAGACCTGAAAGATTGCCTCCCATGTCCCAGAAGTGATGCCACTTTTCAAAAATTCATTTGATGCTATTAAGTCTTGCTCAGCTTGTGATCTATGGGAATACCCAGATACTTACTCGATCCCCTCTTCAGTCTTCTACCTGTGTAACTGGCTGGTCTTGCCTACCTGTAGAACCTTGCACCTCTCCTTATTAGTTTCTTCCTTTTCATTAGTTTGTCAAAATTCCTTTACATTCTCATGTCTTTGTCCAATGTGCTTACAGCTTTTTTTGGTGTATTCTCATCAACAAAATTAATAGCAAAATATTGACTAGTACCAGATGAAGGACTGCACCCCACTTATTATATCATTCCAGTGAATGTCACTACCTACAGGAGATTTTATGAACAGTTTTTAATTAATTTTATAGACCTAGACTATGTTTTCCCCATTTGCCTTTGAGATACCATACAAAACAGTGACATTATTAATGTCAATAAATTTTTTCTTTATCTGGACCAGAGCTGGTCCATCAATAAGGATGGACCAGCTGTAAAGTAAGCAGTAGGAATGCAGAGAAGGGAGAAAAAGGTAGGACCTCCTCCTTTGATGCTGACAAATCTCTGGATCGGGTTAAATTTCACCATCACCTTCTTTTTCCACTTAGATGCCTATAAAAATATATTTGGTAGCTTATTTTAATACTTCTCTGGCAATTCAAGATGACTGACCTATTATTTCCTCGGTGCCCTCGCCCTCCCACCCCTCACCCCCACCCCCAATTTAAAGACTAGATGTTAGGATTGACCTTTTTTAAACATCTGCATCTTGATCTACTCCATAGAGGGCAATATCTCCATGATGCCTACTAACAGCTCTCAGGTTGCTTCAGCCAGTTCATAGCACACCCTGCTATAAAACAAATCAGAGACATGGGAAACCTTGAACTCATCTCCAACTGGCTGTAGCTGCAGGATCTCGGCATTAAGGGAGGAAACAATTCATTGTCCCAGCTCATCTACTAATTGATCTAATCCATCTCCAGATCTCTAGTTTCTAATTCTGTTTGGCTGATGTTATTTCAGGAAAAATATTTAGGATCCTTTCCTAAGTTTTAATGTAGCTTTATAAATATGGCTGTTCCTCAGCCAAGACCATGTCACAGATACATGTGTGAATTGAACCCTCTGGTGGTGAATGATCTGTAACAAAAATTTTAGGCCATAGCGAATACAAAGTAAAACCCATTAGCCTAAACATTAGCTAAAGAAGCTTAGGTTATATGTTTTATCTCATGCTTGTGGTGGGCTAAAACGTGCACTTGGCAATTGAAAATCTTTCAGATTCACAATGATTTATTAAGATGCAAGAACCCATTTATGAACCTGACCATAAGATTTATGAAAACCAAAAGAAAACTATTAAACACCAATATGATGTTTATACATTTTGACAAAACTTCTTTTTTGTTTTACAAATAAAAAAACTAGAGAAAAAGTGTTGTGAGTTCAAACAAAAGTGATCTTTTCAGGTAAACATTAAAGTTGTATTTGATCAATTGGAAATATTTTGTTTGACCTGAATTGAAATATTTCACTTCATTTTTGAGCAATTTCGCTTGTCTTAAAGAATGGCTGGTTTTTATACATTACCTGAACTTTTACATGAAAAATACCAATATGAAAAAAGCATTCAATTGGGAAAATGTCAAAATGAAAGTTTTTGGCATTTCTGAAACAAACATTTTAGATAAGAAATGTCAACATGAAATGTTTTGACATTTTGAAAAATGTCTTCCTTTTTTGAATCTGAAAGTTTACCAAATTTAAATTGAATTTACTGTATGTCTAGAAAATAAGATTTGCTTCGTTGGTAGGTTTCCACAGGTAAGCAGCTAATCTTCCTGCCAGGTTAGTGTTAAAACATCAGCCAAGCAACTGTACAAACATGTGTTATAAAGCAGTTCTTCCCTTTACTGCAGCTCAGATGTAGACTAGTTAGTGGTTATCTGTCTGTTCTTTACAGCATCCAGCTTCCAACCTTGCAAGCAATTCTGTGGTCCACAAAGAAAGTAAGAATGAGAGAAATGAGTACTGTTTAACAAGTGAGAGATTTCCCATTACATTAAATTACATTTTTGTTTAAAAGACTGATACATGAAAGTTCATTCCGGAAAAAATGGCTTATTCATTAAACCACAGCAAGCTGATAATTCATTCAATGAGTTTTAGAAATTGTGATAGCTAAATTCTTAAATTAAAACAACCCCTTCTAGACCAAACTCACAGCATTCCAAAATAAGATTGCAAGCTGCAGTGAAGTGGCATCATGGAGTAGCTGATGCTTGCGCTGCATTTTTGGGAGGTTATAGATGCTATATGCTAACCATATTAATTATACATAATTATACAAAAATTAATCTTATGGCTTACTGAAAAATAATGTTTTACTCTAGCTGAGAAACTTAAGCTGTGAAGCAGTTACAGTTCATATGAAGAGCTACTTTCTGCAGCAGAAGGAATTTTGCTTTCACTTGATTTCACAATTTCCTCAGCCAAAGCCCAAGATAATGCTATTCTCACAGCAGTGCGAGATGAAAGGAATGCTAAGCCCACCTCAGACCAAGACTGGAGTACGATGTGGACGCCCAGACACCAAGCTCTAGATGCCGGCCCTTCGGTGGGACCCACAGCTGGGCGAGAGCCGCAGGAGGGGCCCGGGGGACGGTGCTTGAACCAGCCCCTGGGAAGGAGAAGGCTCTGCCTCAGCCCCTCGCTCAGCACTCCTGGCTCATTTCTCTTTCCCTGCGGGATTAGCTCTCTGGAGCACTCTTTTAAGGGTATGTGCTCCAGTCACCCATTTTTCCCCCCTTACAATAAAGCAGGGCTTGCCCTATCGTCTTCAGTGCGAGGGGGAATCTGGGAATGGTTCCTTTCCTGCAGCAGTGCAGGGGTGAGGATTCTCACCTCAGTGGGGGGGACATGTCCAGGGAAGCGGGTTTGAATTCCTCCAAGCAAAGAAGGAAGCTGGATCCACGTCCAGACCAAGCTAAACATGAAGTGATTGTACGAAGGGGGCTCCTGGCCTTGTTTCTAACAGAAAGCACTGGTTGGACTGTAATGTGGCAGCTCGCACTGAGAAAACCTACTGGATTTTAGGGGAAGCAGGTATAGGAATGGCTTGGTTTAGAATTCCAGAGTAGCTCGTATGTGGCATAGGTGCTTTGCTTCTTCGCCTCTCACACTGTCACACACATTCAGCAGGAAAACTGTAGACACTTGGGAAGTTCCTGTCTTTTTGGCCTTGGAAGTCCCTTGTTTGGAAGGCAGTTGAAGAGGGGTTTTGTTGAGCAGAGACCAGATGATGTGTTCTACTCCAGTGTCCCTTCTGCTGTCTCCTTTGTAACTGGGATGTCACACGCTGGGCAAAGGAGGGGACATGTAGGTCAGTTTGGGCCAAGGAGCTGTGGGAAGGTGTTAGTTCCCCCTCGGGCATGGGGAGGATGCAGCAACACAGCTGCCAGCCATGAGAGCAGAGACCCACCAGCTGCAGAGAATTAACAACCTCCCACAGAACACTATAAGAGCTGGAGGTGGGGGAGAGGAATGGGTTTCTGCTGGTGCTGATGCCTTGGTGAAAGACTCTCCAGAGACATGCAAAGGCAAGTGGAACGGGCTGAGCTGCCCTCCTTTCTACTCTCTCCTATGTGCTCTAGTGTAGAGTAGCCTGTCGGTGTTTGGGAAGAGGCAGAGTATGTTTAATATTGACACTTGCATTTCTAGATGGAGTATAGCTGAAGATGATTTTACATCTCTTAACTCTGATTTCTTCCACTCTTCTGAGTTAAGTGTCTGAGGGCTGCTTCTTGGACTAATGGGGGATTTCTTAACTCTGCTGGTTCTAGTTCAAGTAGCGCTGGGCTTTTGTGTTTCTTACTGGCTAATTTGAGGAAATTGCATGATGTGAGGTTATTAAAAGTTTTCAAAGATTTTGATGAATGTAAAAAAGTATGTCTACTGCAATAACTACTGTCCATCAGCTGGGCTGTGTTGATTTCTGCTAGCCAAGGTTTGGCCTGTGCTGTAGCTGTGTGTAAATTACCTATTTAAATGCAGTGAGGTGGCAGAGCCACTTCATGCTGAGTCCTGGATTGACACTGAAAGGGAAACTTCTGTCCAAACTAGAAATATAAGGAAATTGAGCAGACTAACAAGTAGCACAAAAAGTTCTGAAACCATAATGGCTGTTAAATAAAGCCAATTTTTCTGCAGACACTAAGCCAGTGTTTAAAAATATAAGCATCTAGATAATTAGAGGAACTTCAAATTTGTCTTCATAGTGTTTCAGGCAGGATGACATTGTCAGCTATTCTATTTTGTATTGATTCCCACAAAACTCAGTTATTCCCAGCCCTCTATTTCAAATGCAGCACCTTGTTTTCCTGTATCTCGAAGCAAAGAAATTAGATAAAAAATATTGATTAGCAAGGCAGAGCGGGGAGTGATGTCTGTAACCTTCCTTTGTCTTGCAGCTCTGCAGCTGAGGCAGCAGTAATAGGATTCTGTGCAAGTGCGGCTGTGATGAGGTCACACTGCTGAGAAGGGAATGAAAACACTGCAGTCAGCGAGATCACTTGCTTCTCTGATAGATTTTGATATTGTTTGTCAAATTGTAATTTGAAGGTTATTTCTCTGGTGGCTAAAATTGCTGCCTTCTCTCAGGCACTTGGCTGGGCTTTAAAAAAACATTCATTCATATTAAGACTCTTCTCTCTCAAAGTTTCTGGCTCTTATTGGGAGCTCCCAACAAGGAGCAAAAACACAAGTCTCTCCAGAAATTTTCTGTCATTATGAGATTAGAGCAGTTATTTTTTTAGAATAAATTGGATTTGTTTGATATCTCTATCTCTTCTTCCTCCCTTGTTTTTCACTGGGGTGCTGCAGTCCTCTTCAGTTCAAAATAAGTTCAATAAACAATTTCAAGGCACATGAGCCGTGAAGGGTTATGCTGATTTAGTACATAGTGGCATAGCGTTTATTGGTATCATTACTCAATTGCTTTGAGAAACAGGCATTTTGTGACCTACCTAGGGCAACTGCAAAACTGTACAGAAAGTTCAGAAAAATTAATAATGCTTTCTCATTCTGAATGGGCTCTACCACTTTCATTCTTACATTGCTTCATAGCAGCTTGTTAAGGTGACAAAGAGTAAACTGAGGCACAGAGGGTCAGTGATCTATCTACTAGGAGAAGTTGTCAGGTGGTGTGAAATACAGGATAAACACTTGAGATTACCTGGCCCTGAGGACTCTACTTTTGGGGTACAAGGCAGGCTGCATTCCTCTCTTCCCGCAGAGGAAAAACCACATGGAGTGTGTGATGTCTTCCACTAATCAGACCTTGAAAAGTTCCCTTGCCACAGTTCTCTGGTAACAAGACACTGGAAGATTGGTATGGAGATAGTTGGCTAAGAAAACCCTCCAAATAAACTTCTGGAATTGCATGGCAGTAACAGGCTGCCTTGTCTGTCTGAGCCTCACTGTGCAAAAACAAGTATATCAGGTCAAGCTGCATGTTTTGAGGTTTGATCTTCCACCCTCTCAAATAAGTGATGTGGGAAGAAGTCTTCTGGGAAAACTCCTTCCCTAGGCTTATTACTGTGGGGTTTTCTGTGGGAAGCAGTGATGCGTTCTCATCCCCTCCTTTACCCCATGTGATGCTCTGTGATCATAATATATGGAACTATCTCATGCTTCCACGAGCTCCTCCAGTGCTGAACAAGCACGCTCTGGGTGTTTTTCTTTAGTCTTTGTTCTATTCTGTATGATCCTGCAGACATCATTCTTTGCTCCTTGTTTTCTTCGTCTGTGTGAAGGTGATATTTCCTTTCTTGAAGACTGTTGTGAAAATTCTTTTTTTTTTTAATTCCCCTACCAGATTGAGGGTGCTATGGGAGAGCAAAGCATCTGGCTGTAATTGATTTGTTTGTAAGGGAAAGCTGATGCTGCTTTAGAGATCTTTTCTTTTCCCCCCTCTCTGAGTTATCTACTGGAAAGACTGTTCTCTCATTTGCTGTTGGCATTCTACTGTTTCTATCTTCCTCTTCATGTGTATGGCTATGCTTAAGGGACTGACACAGAAGTCCCCCAAGTTTAGGAGCTGGGGGAATACAGACTGGCCACTGAAGGAGTTGCTAGTGGCTGCACAGCCAGGATCTGCAGTGCCTGATGAAGTACCTGTCACTGGTGCCTCCTGAAGGTATGGAATTAGGTCCTGCTGGTCCAGAGTTGCAGTAGGTACTCTCTCATTAGCATTCAGTATCACCTGTGTGATCCCAGAGGGGGATTAAGAATGGAGACTCAGAAAAAGAGATTAGAGGAAAGCAGTGAGTGGGGAAATGGCTTGAAATTGCATTCTTCTTTAGAAAATGGGCAATTGCAATGTACTAAATAACACAAACAGCTTGTTCTTTAAATCTCCAGAGGGGCAAATCTTGGCTGAGATTTTTTTTTTCACCCTGACTTGTTTCAATGGATAAGTATTTTCTTTTAGTTCCCACTTATCTTTTCATTTGACAGATTTATTTTTTCCACCCCCACCCAAAATCTATTGCTAAGTGTGGCTTACTCACAGGGGGCGTGTGACTTGGCCATCGGAGAAGCGTCTGCTGGCTATAAAGAAATGAAGCCCCAGTCCAGAGTAATGACTAACATTAGGATGGCACATGAGTAGGCTTCCTTATATCCAGAGAGAACCGCACAAAAAAAATTACTTCTACCCACATGACTTAACAAAATTTTATATATATTCTGTTAAATATTCTTGGCCACTATTTGGCATATTTTTGTGGTTGGTCATCTATCTCTTAGTGAAATCTAAAGGACTCAACCAGGTGCAAAGATAATTGTTTCCTTATTTGAGCTGGCATCTACTCAGGCAGGGGGGAGATCATAGGTAAGAGGGGACAGGCTCAGGTGGCCACTGGCAAATCCTGCTTCCTGTGCCAGGCAGTGCTGCTGAGAGCCCATGTCACCCTGTGAATGGAAGGCAGTTCTGCTGGGGAAGGGGGACAGGGTGAGCCAGCTACTTATGGAAGCAAGGAGGAAGGAGAAGTTTGGTTATCGAACGGAAAAAGATAGCAATATCAGTCTTCCATGTTTTTCTCTGACCCCAAATTACCTTTCCTTCATATTAAATGCTTCTGTTTTCCCCATATATTGTATTAATCTCTTGTATTTTACAGGGCTGTTTATCAACAGCCTATGTAAGTCTTGGCTGCCAATTCTGCACATGTACCATTAATGAAGAATCATGTATACTGTTATTTTACTGGCTTCTGTGAACTGTAACTCACCATATTTGGTGCTGGTGACAGTCTTCTGCCCTGACGTTATGTTCTTTTAGCAGATGGTTTGTTGGAAACCGTTTTCTGAAAGTCAAGGAGTGGCAAGAATATCTGGCAGGGCACAGGAGGGCTGAACACAAGCCCTAGCATTCTCTGGTGTGTAGCCCCCTCCTGCACCCGTATTCCTGAGCCACAGTCATATTGGAAATAAAGAGAAACAATGTGCTTCTGATGGAAGCAATGAGAGATTTGTGTACAGTGCAGCCAGAGGACCCAGGTCATATGTTGTTAGATTCTATTACAGATTTGGAAATGTGCTACTTCTTCTTTATAGCTCTGTTGCTAAACAGACACTTTCATTTCTAAGTGCTTTCTTTCTTTCTTTTGTTATCCCAAACTGCCAAAATTAGAGGCATCTGACACAAGAAAGGAAGTCAGTTATGTTTAATTTAGCTCAGATTTATTTTGTGACATTTCCTGGATACATTTACCCATCATGTTATTAAACAAGAGTTTATTTTCTGGAGGCTAGAGCTTCAGCTTTGGCTATATTTCAGTAGGACAGGAATTTAAATAATGTCAATGTGCTGAGATATTAAAAAGTCTTTCAGGTGTGTTCTGCAGGAGAAAGTTCAGAGCTCCACTATCTCTCCTAATAGTTGGCCTGGGGCTTTTTCAAATGTATAACCTTATTTTTCCACTCATTTGAAATGTAAACAGAGAATTTTCACAGAAGACAGAGGAATCCATCTGCAAATAATATTTCTTTTTTGCAATTTCTTTCTTTATGATGATAAATTTCCACTATTTGGCAGCAGCATAAAGAAATATGCTCTTGCATGTCTTTGTTCCTCCAGAAGGAATGGATAAAGTGGGTCTTGTTCAGAAAGAAATTCCCTGTCTAGTCACAGAATTCTTGTAGTTCACCCCAGCAAGTTATGAGAAACCCCTTCTTTTTTCCTCTCCCATGGGTAGGAAGTTTGGCCATGATTCGGAAAACTTCTCTTGCTTTTGAACCAACCTTGACTGATTCGGGACAAAAACAGAGTCATGAGGTTGTACAAAATTCTAAGATGAAATCTGTCTTTTTCTCTCAGAAAACACTCAGGTGTACTGAGAAATATACTTATCTACACATTATTTGCCAGAATAAAGGTACACAATTCAGAGGTGCTTATGTGCCTGTGGAGGAGCTGACTGAGATTCAGTGGTGTTCACAACTGGGAGACCTGATATCAGGCCCAAGGCAGCAATGCCTCAGATGTGCTTTTTGGAAATGATGACTCAAATACAAATTTTGCACCTTGAATCCATCTTTAAAGCAATGGATGTTGCTAGGTTTTTTAGATATTGTCTTCGGGGTTGGGTTTAGAAAATTCATGACTTAATCTTAAAAATCTCTCAGTTTTGTAGCAGTGCACACAAGCTTGTTGTTGTTTCTGCTTCCTAGGAAACCAACAGCCACCAGAGGTGGGGGAGAATGTAAGGGCTGAATCTGAATCTTTTTAAACCTCACATGCATTTACTTTGCCTCCAGACTATGAGCCAGAAGGTCTCCTCTATAGACTTAAAATGACCTCTCCTATCCGTATCCTGTTAAAATCCACATTCCACAGTACATGTGCTAATGTTGAGCGAGTTGTCTGTTTCTCAGTGTAAATATAAAGTTTGCATTTAGTACTGTCTTGGTGGTTGCTTTTTAGGATAAAGCTTTAAAGCCTTCTTTTTGATCCCTTTGTTTTTTCTTCATTTTCATTACAAAAGAAATACTTATATTTCTAAATCTAGTTATTTAAACCGTATACTATGCATTATGCTTTGGGGCAGATATTTTATGCTTTGGAGAGAAGAAAAAGTATTTTCAGGACACTTACAACTTGACATGTAAATATCCTCTGGATTCTACACACTAAACACTTGTATTCGTGGGACCACTGGTGTGAAGGGGAAAAGTGTGGAGTTTTCTGCCTGCTTTGACTTCTGCACGCCGGCTGCACTGACCATATGTGCTGATGAACTGTCACTGAAATGCTTTCTCTTAATGCTTTTAGCAGGCAAGGGAGAAACCCTGAAAAAAGTAAACATGTAGTATATAAAATGTTTTGTACTCCTTAGGCTCCTGCAGCCTTGTTCAAAATAACTCTAAACGATGTTTCACAGTCAGAATATCTGAATGGTTCTGGATAGGGGGGAGGGAGCAGAAATGGATGAACTGGATATATTAAATACTTTAATCAAAAGCTTTATCCCTTTTCTGCCTTTGGATTTCCCATGACTGAATTTTCTTAGTTTTGCCTCTGCTGTATTGTTTGGTGCGTGCTTCATGCAAATATACTTGAATCACTGGGCTGGTCAGAAGCCCTTAACATTTGCCTGTTTTATATTTTAGCTAGCTATCTTAGCCATGTGGTGTTTCTTTGTTTTTTTTTATTATTCTATGTCTGCTTAATTGTAGCTTTTACGAAGAAATGGAGGAAAAAGTCATAAAGAAAATAAGACAAATCATTCCTGAAGCAAATATAATGAAGGAAATGAGGAGAAGAATTGGAGAAATATTTACATGATTTGAATTTTCTGTTAGTGTTTCTAAAAATAGAACAGAAAATTAAATAAAGTACTTGGATGATTTGTTAGTGAAAGGAAAAAAAATTGTAAACATGAGAACAAATGTTCATTTTTATTCCAAGAAGTAGTTCTTGGCAGTATTCAGGAAGCTGTAATAGAGAAGATAAATGTAGATTTTTATCCTACTTGAGCATAAATCAGTGTATTAGACTAAACAATATCTATTGTACAATGCACTGAATTCTTCTCTTTTACAAATGTTCAATTAAGTCTGTAAACTTGACAAAGCTACATAAAAATATATTTAAATGACTCAGCAGGTGCCTTTTATACAACGTGGGCAGTGTATTCTTTTTAGGATGTAAAACATGATTCCCATCAGACTGCAACACTAGAAATGGTGTGGTCGGTGACTCTGAGAATGCATTCATACACATGCCGTTGCATCACAATGCTAATAACTTAGGTAGAATTCTGGGGATATTTCCTACAGACACCTTTACGGGACTTGGAACCACCGCAGACAAAGCCCCTGGCTTGAGTGGGATGTGGTGGGAGGCGGTTAGTCCCTTCTCACCAGCCCAGTGTTCTGTGGGTCGCTGCCACCACTGCCATCCTCCTGTGTGCAAATAAGTGCGGCTTGGGAAACCTTTCAGTAGCATTCAGGAATAACAGCAGTTACGTAATTATTGGTGTGATAGTGTTAGAGGTTATGTTAATAGCCACCAATGCTGATTGAATAGGAAGGCAATGGTGTGAGTGAAATCATAGTTAGTGTAGCATGAGGTAGGTGTTATGTTAAGCATCCAATAAAAAAATTAAGTGGTGCACAGGTGGACTAAAATGGTAAATGTAGAACTTAGTTTGCAGCAATCCAGCTCCCAGAAGGCAAGAAAACTCAGTGCTAGGAGCTGAGACAGGAACCACAGGGTGAGCAGTGTTCTTGGAGGCAGTGTTCTGTCTGCCAGGGCACGACTGCAGGTTTCTTTCAGATACTTCAGTGTGAGTTTCTCAAGCTGCTAATTTTAGGGGACTTTGATTCTCATTCTAATGTGGGATTTGAAGAGAGATGAGTTTATTGCTGTTAAGTAATCAACATATAATTCAGTTACTGCAGCACATATGCACATCTGACACAATTATCTCAGGGTGAGAAGTGCCACTGTTGTGGATGCTTGGTTGTGCCCCTTGGCTGTTCCAATACAAATGTCTCTGGACTCTAATATGGGCTGAGGCTCTGGTAGTTTGGATTCCCTGCCCATGTTTTCTCCAGTCACAGACACTGGTGCCTGATTGCCTTGGCAGTGCTGTTGTTTCCCAGATTGTCCATGTGTTCTGATATCAGATAACTCCTGTTTAGCTCTTTCTTCACAACAGTCTTATCTCTGGGATAGGAGTAATATGGTCAAACGTTTTGCTTCCTTAGGTCCCAGGTGAGGGGTTCCCTCACTTGTATATCTCAGGCATGTGCCTTTCTTCCATATTTGTTCACTTGTGTCATTGAAAAACATGAGATAATGGAAATTCATGTTTGAATTCCAGGCCACATCTGCTAATTTCTAAACATAAAGGGCTTTTAAAAGTATCACTCTTGGAAGACTGGATCACCAGAAGCAGAGTTCCCAGGTGAGAGGAAGGAAGGCAGAATTGTCAATGAATGCTGCTGTGACTTCTTCCATTCTTGGTAGCATCTTGTGTAAATGAGTGTTCGCAATCATGCATCCTAAACTGATGAGGGTGACTTGTCATGGATGCCTCCTCTTATCTTCGATGTCTCTCTGAAAAGCACCTTTGGCAAGAAGCCCAAGTGCAAATGAACAATTCTTCTGTCTTTGATCAAACTTCTAAAGAATCTGAAAAGTTAACAGGCTCTACTGACTGGCTGTTAATTCTACTCCCTCCTCTGCTTTCTAGATTATTTTTTTAATCTGAATGTCTGCTGCTCATTTTGCTGATGCAAGACCTCTCAATATCCAGCCAGAGAAAGGTTCTCATTGCTTCAATGGTCTTTGGATCATGCCATCAGCTTCACTGAAGCTTTGGATCTGGCTCTGCACAGTTCAAAGGATTTACAGTCTCTCAAGTCCTTATCCAGTTTTTCTGAGTTTGCTTAACTCTAGAGGTATGAAGGGTTCTCATCTCTTCACCCAAGTATCAGCTGTAGCTACTACTGACCAGTAACATAGACATTTAATGTAGGAAGGAAAAAAGGATGCTGTATTATGTTTAACTTGTGAAACAAGAGGAAATGTCTTCAACCTGTGCTCCATTTGGGTAGCATAAGCTATGAATGAGGTATTGCTAGATGGATATTAAATATACATGTATATATTAAATATTTAACTTTATCTGTGTTCAGCTTGCCTTTCTTGTAATTCCTTTTCAGTGTTCCTAGAAAACAGACTTGATTGTTATACTGTTTGCCAGTAGTGACCTCAATTTTTCTGTTTGTGTTAATAGTATCAATTACCTGCACACGAGTCATGTTGAACTTTCTATTGAAGGAGTACTTCTTGGAATATGTCCACACCACTTCTTGCCATGAAAACACTTCGTATTACTTGAAATAGTCTGTGAGTGGATATATGGGTTCATGCATATATACCCCTGGAAGTTCTTCATTCTTAAAGCTTTTCAGCATAAAGCTTGAACGTGCAGCTGTTCCATACCTTAGGCCAAGATGATAAAAACTCCAGAGAAATGCTGTTATCAAATACTGGGATGAGCACAACCTGGAGGTTCTTTTCACACCAGCCCCCAGTATCCCCACGTTTGCCACAGAGCACTAGTATATTTAAAGCTTAGATGAGTGTGTACCCACAGCCTATCCCTACAGCTGTGAATGGCTCCTCTTTGTTCAGGGCTGGGCAAACCTCCAGTGGCCATGTTCTTACAAGGAATGCATTTTCCAGTGTTTTGATTTAATGACTATTATTCAAGCTGAAGTCAGTTCCTTTCTCACACTATTTTAGGCTGTGTGTGGTAAACCTTTGTGCCACTGTTCTCCTCAAATTCTGGTATTTTCTGTCTGCTAAAACCAATACAAATTGTACCAGGCTAGAGAGCTTATGAAAGAAATGTTGGTTATCTTCATAATGAATAAATCCTGAATTTAAATGAAACTTGCACTCTGGTATTTCTGCTGGCCTACTAACCCTCCTATTTATTGCTGCTGTTCAGTGCAATAGTGTCAGGAATTTCCTGCTTTGTGTTTGGTGATACACAAATAGAGAACAAAAGGTCCCTGCCTCAAAGGCTGACAGTTTAGATATTTCTATTGATTGAATGAATATTGGACATTTGTCTTGCCAGAATGTGGTCCATTAGGGCAGCTGTTACCTGGACAGATGAACAGTGAATTGTGAGGATAGAAAGGAACCAAGTGTGGAGGGAGGCTGCTGTAGCGGAGCGGCAGTGGGGCTGTGTGTGGCTGTAACATTCTTCCTCTCTTTATCCTTTGTTGTTATTTTGCATCATACTTCAGTAATTGGACTTTGAGCAGACCTGGGGGTTTTCCAGCATTCAATCCATCCTTGTGTACCTCTGAAACAGCTTCCCACCCTTGTTCCCAGGGTGAGGGGAGGGTACTGGGAGGCTGCAGCCTTTTTTGCTCCAGGACTCTGGGAGCATCCTCTTCCTCAGGTGCATTGAGGACTTCAACTGAAGCCAAACTTGTGCAGTGAGAAACCCTTTGGGAAAGTGCCCCTGATAATGGGCCAGATCTACCACTGCATTACTCAAGACCTACATGCAAATCTTTCAGGCATTTTAGTCCTAAATTATCATTTAGAGTGGGCTGAAATTTCCATTTTATTTAAAATTAATAAAATGGAACATTTTATTTTTTGAAACTGTATAGGGAAAAGTTATTTTTTATTTCCATTTTGAAGTGAAAATCTCTTACGATTTTTATTTTTAGATCTTTCTTTACACATGCTTTTCTTTGGTAGTCTTAGCTACACAGATAATTTTATTTTGGAATTTTAGAATGCCTTTAAAAGGAGAAGTATAGTTAATAATATACCCAGGTTATAACATACCCAGGGAAAACAAGATGTTTAGTTTCATCTGAAGGAAGAACAAACCTAGTTATGAAATCATTACAATTAAAAAAAAAAAGTATCTTTGACCAGTTTTACTCTCCGTTCTATGACAGCAGCTCTGATAAAATGTATCTAACACCCAGCAGATAACAATTATCTTGTATGATTATGATGAGCTTGTTTGTTCTTTAATTGACAGCTTAAGCAATGTTTTATGATGTTTATTTGACCTTGATGATAATTTGCACCCTACTCCTGTGAGCTGCCCAAACGCGTGGCTGTTTGGGTTTCCATCTCCACCACTCACCCTCCCTGCTTGTCATCACTGTCCCTGTCATTCCCTGGTGATGTGTCCCCACCATCTCCAGGGACGGCTGCAGGGTCCTGCTGATCCCTCACGGCTGCTGTGGGGCTGCACCCTCTCTGCTGCCTGTCCCTCAGCAATCGGTGTGAAAGAGCTCACCCTGAGGGACCCGCGGGACAAAACACCTGGCATTGCCCAGAACCAGGTAAAAGATGTTCCCTGTTAGAGACTAAATCACCAAGCATATTTGATGGTTTTACATGGAGTTGATAGAGATTTTACAGTAGACCTGTAATTTGCTTTCTACTGAAAGGTACTGGATAGTTCAGTAACCAGCCATCTGTGCTGATAGAACACGTGTTTGGGTTTGATACAGCCTGAATACTTTGAGAGGATTTTAATTCTCCCACAAAGGCAGAATAAAATGTCTGTGCTGTTCTGTAAATAATGAAGTCTTGTCTGTTGGTACCTGGCTGCCATAATTTTTACAGTAATACTGTATGATACTCTACCTACAGCCTCTCCTTTTTATTAAGGGATGTCTGAGACAAAATTTCAATTTAATTTTCAAAATACATTTTTCCCTTTGGAGAGAGGCAGACCTAATTAGATGGGCATTGTGGAGGGAAAGTTAGAGTGGAAAGACAATCACCTGCCTCATATTCAGAGGTGACAGAGGGGGCCTTTGGTTTCAAGCCCAGACTGACCAGATCACTTAATCTGTGAATTGATTATTTATTTTTCACTGAAAAAGTGGGGTTAAGCATGACTATTTCCTCCCCACTTTTCCTGTGTGTTTTATTGGGGTTAAAACACTGCCTTCTTGCTGTGTATATTTTACTGCACTGCATCTTTAACTTTTAGGATATTAGTGCCTTCTAATTAAAGGACACTTCTGCAACTCTGTTTCTGCTACAAATAAGGGAGGGAAAAGTCCTTCAGAAGACTGAGCTTGTGTGGATATTGGAACTGTATCCACAGTGGTGGTGTATGTGTTAGTGTTTGCAAACGGGATCCTCAAAAAGCTGACCAGCAGATCAGTCGTCCTGGCACAGTGGCTCTTAATGAAAATCTTTGTCTCAATTCCCTCATTTGAAATGGAGCTATTTCACTTAGAGCAGTGGGTTTCCATCTGGAAAGGAGGAAGGAGCTATTCCCTCAATTCTTTTAAGTCTTCATCCAGAAAGCTCTGGGTTTCTCTTTTTTCTTTTTTTTTTCCCTCCTCTTGAGGAATCCACCCTTTCTAGTAGCCACCAGCTTGGAAAGCAAGTTGAGTCTACAAATTCTCAGTTCTAATTTTTCATCTCCATTTTTTTTTTTATCATGAGTGTTCTGGCTGTTCACAAACTCCTGTAATGTTGGTTATACTGCAACATACAGTAATTAGGTACCATCTTAGCAAAATTAACTTCTGTATGCTCAAATGATGTGTGGCTTATAAAGTAATCAGGGAATAGCTAATGAACAAAGCTGTAGTTCCCTCATGGTGTCTCACTATCCTTGTCATTGGAGATTGGGAATGAAGGGGTATCTGAAATGTGGAAACTGATGCAGTCTTCCTTAGCACACAGTGTACAGTGTGAGCCAGGTTTATGTTGGGGGTTACTTATCTGAAACCAATTTTAAATTAATTTAGTGAGGAACAAATGGGAAACATCCCTAAAGCAAGGTTTTGTCTGAGATTTTGGGGGATCCCATTGGAGAGGGCAATAGCCTGGGAACAGCTTTTCTTATAACATCTTGTCCTTTTCACTTTAAGGCAGCCTTAGAAAGTGCAGTGGTGCATAAGACTTAGTAATAACTATTATTATTTGTTAAGCATTGTCTTCTACAGCACTGAGAACACTGGGTTTCTGTCCTACATGGATCATTAATTTGGGTATGCAGGATTTTTCAAACAGTAAGTGTCCTTGATGATTAGAGAGAGATTATCACAAAGTGCTGCATTTTTATTTGTGATTTTTTTTTTATTCCTAAATGAAGGAACTGAGCTTCAAATTGAATATAATTAACTGCAGTAGACTTCTGGTTTTAGGATGAGATAAAGTATGTCAAACCACTTAACTAGGTCCTCTCTCAACTTACATTGATTGTTTGGAAGGAGATATAAAAAAACCTTCAGCACGGGCTATCATGATTTTGTCCTCTGCTGTATCGACAACACCACACAGCTTGGTGTCATCTGCAAACTTGCTGATGGTGCTCACAATTCCTCTATGTCATTGATAAATATATTAAACAGTACTGGTCCCAGCACAGAACCCTGAGGGATGCCACTTGTCACTGCTCTCCATCCAGACTTCAACCACCCTCTGGATGCGACCATCCAGCTGATTCCTTATCCACTGAACAGTCCACCCATCAAATCCGTATCCCTCCAATTTGACAAGCAGGATGTTGTGAGGGACTGTGTCAAAGGCCTTACTAAGTTCAGATAGATCACATCCATCAGCTACAGACCTAGTCACTCCATCATAGAAGGCCACTAGGTTAGTCAGGCAGGACCTGCCCCTAGGAAAGCCATGCTGGCTATCTTGAATCATCTCCATGTGCCCAAGCATGGCATCTAGGAGGATCTGTTCCATGATCTTCCCAGGCACAGAGGTGAGGCTGACAGGTCGGTAGTTCCCAGCATCCTCCTTTCTACTCTTTTTAAAAATGGGTGTGATGTTTCCTTTCTTCCAGTCTGCAGAGACTTCACCTGACTACCATGACTTTTCAAATATCATGGAAGGTGGCTTGGCAACCACATCAGCCAGTTCCTTCAGGACTCTGGGGTGTATTTCGTCAGGTCCCATGGACTTGTATATCTTCAGGTTCCTCAGCTGATTGTGTACTATGTCTTCACTTACAGTGGGAGGGACTTTGTCACCTTGGTCACCAACTTGTGGGCCATCAACATGGGAGCTAGGAGGAAAGGGGTTGCCAGTGAAGACTGAGGGCAAAAAAAATGTTGAGAACTTCTGCCTTCTCCTTGTCTGTTGATACAGGTTCCCCACTGTTGCTCATCGGGGGGGTATGTTTTCTTTAACCCTCCTTTTTTGGTTAATGTACCTGTAGAAACCTTTCTTGTGTTTTTTTTACTTCCCTTGCCAAATTCAGTTCTAGGTCTGCTTTCACCTTCCTGACCTCATCCCTACACAGCCAGGCAACATTCCTATACTCTTCCCAGGATGCCTGTCCCTTCTTCAATTTTCTGTGTAGCTCCATCTTGCCCTTTAGTTTGACCAGCAAGTCACAGCTCAACCATGGTGGTCTCTTGCCCTCCTTGCTCAATTTCTTACATGTCAGGATTGAGATCTTTTGTGCACTATAGAGAGCATCCTTAAAGATCTGCCAGCTTTGTTCTGTTCCCTCGTCCCTGAGGGCCATTTCCCACGGGGTCCTATTTACTGACTCAGATTTCTTAGGACAGTGAACTGCACTAGGGCATGATCACTGCAGCCCAGGCTGCCTTCAACTTTGACATCCCTGATGATATCTCTAGCATTTTTGACCAACAGGTCCAACAATGCATCCCCTTGAGTAGGGCTGTTAATTTCTTGTTTCAAGAAGTTGTCATCTAGGCACTCTAGGAGCTTCCTGGAGTGCCTGCAGCCATCTGTGTTGCTTTTCCAACAGTTGTTGGGGTGGTTAAAATCCCCCAGCAGGATGAGAGACTGTGATCGTGATGCTTCCTCAAGCTGGAGGAAGAAGGCATCATTGACAGGCTCTGCCTGGTCAGGAGGCCTGTAGTAGTCTCCTACCACAAGGCTCCCTTTGTCCTGATCCCTAATTCCTACCCACAAGCTTTCAATCTGCTCATGGCTATTCTTTAGCAACAACTCTTCACACTCTAGCCAATTCTTTACATAGAGGGCAACACCTCCACCCTTCCTTCTTCTCCTGTCCCTTCTGAACAGCTTAATATCCTGAAGAGACCTTTTATTATTTTCTGACCTTTAAAGTAAACCAGAATTTACTCAAATGCCATAGGAACAGATTATATGTTTTTTGCCTTAGAATTCATACAGTAACTATTGATAGAATTAATACAGAACAATTTTTCAGAAAAGAACAACATATGGCTTGTTATTACAGACTTCAAGCCACAATCAAACATTATCTACATAATTCCCGAACACCAGCAGTACGTTCCCCAGCATCTAGTACATTAGAGCATGACTCCCTGAACACTTTGAGACTGTGTGTTCCAGTGTCGATCTCTAAAGCATTATCTATGTTCTGGCTCCAAATCCCATCAAAATCCTTTATACTGAGGATTTTATACAGGTGCTGTAAATTTTAAGTGGGCTAGAGGTGACATTACAAATTTTTAGCTTGGCAACATTATTCAGAAACTGAAAAATGAATTAGTTTTAGTCCAAATACAAGAAATTTTTTGTCTTGTGGTGTTGTCTCTCCTGTCACTTAATTGGTCTGTTTCTTTTTCAGTGTAATTTTCCAGTCCTTTTCTCATGTTCCTTTAAATCTTCATGAGTTGAGAAAATAAATGCAGTGGGATGAGCTGAGAAAACATAGAAAATGTTTCCCAGTCACAGGGACAAATACTGCAGCTTTTCTCCCTAAGTTTTCTGCTGATTCTAGTGACCAGGCAATTCCCAGCCAGCCCAGACTAAAGATATGTTGAAATGTTTCCAGAGACAGGAGAATACTGTCTGCTGGGCTGCTTCTCCTGGTCTGCCCTGTACCTCCACAGAGGGAGAGGAGCAGCAACCAAGTGTGCTGGGTGGGAGACTTGGAGCACCAGGAATTTAAATGCCTTGCTCATAATTTGGCTGCTAGCCATTTTATTCCTTTCCCTTTGACCCATGGGTCTGTTTCAGTGCTTTAAGAACTGGGACTCTTTCTCGGTAGAGGTTTGTACGGTACATTGCATGAGGGATCCTGACCTTGTCTGGGGCCTTCTGTGTTTCTGAGAATGAAGTAATAGTATAATAAACTCATATGTTGAAGGAACATTTTTAAAAGGTTGTGTCTAACAAATGCAGTGATGAAGAGTTGCTATTGCTCCAAGTTAGGAAACACAAAATGGGGGCTAACTGCAGTTACCTTTCTTGGTCTGTGTGCTCAGAGGAAAGAGGAGAAACTGGCTCTTTGGGAGCAAGAAAGAAGAAACTGCCTTTATTAAAAGAAAAGCCAAAAAACCCCACCCACCCCACCCGAAACAAAGAACAAAACCAGAAAATCCCTAGGCTCCACACGGTGGATCACAGAATCATAGCTCTTTGCTGAACCCCACTCTGCAGAGATTTCTGGCTCCGTGCTGCATTTTCGAGCTGTCTTGCTATTAAAATTATCCTTAGGAGACAGCCTTGTGTCTTTACTTGGCTGCCTTTGCTTTTTTTCCCTATTTCTTTTTTCTCTTGATGAGTCATTCTACCAGCTTATACCCTATCATCAGATAGACCAGACAATGAAGTCACTGGGGTTGCCTGAGAGCAAAATTGGCCCCATTATCCACAACCACTGTGTCTGCCTTGTCGCTGATCATACACCGCTGGGGCTGGCCTCCAGTGTGGAAAATCACCAGGGACAAGAAACCTCCTACCCAAACAAAAATATTTGTTGAAGTTTGGTTTGGGTGTGGTGTTTTTTGAGGGGGGAGGGAAGTGTTTTAAATTTGGTGGAATGCTTCCAGCTGAAAACAGGAAATCACACACAAATAAAATTGGTATCATATTCTGTCAGTGTAGGAGGGAGAGTAAGTTGTATGATAGTGTCCCTTTACTTGTATGCCTCAGCTTCAGCCTTCTGAAATTAGCAATGGCAGGAAACATTAGTCTTCTACTATAAACTAGAAGATTTTATATCAGAATGTATGGGAGCTAAGAACGATACTTGACAAAAATAATGGTTCATTAACTTATTACAGAAGCAAAGTTGAAGTAGTGTTTCTAGAGGAACACGGGTAGAGAACTAATTGCCCCAGAGAACTTCAATTTAGAAAAAAGACACACCAAATATGACAAGGAAAACAAAGCAAGGATGAGGAAAGTGACTTTTTCAAAGTTGTATGCCAGGTCAATAACTGCTTAGCAATAGTAATAAGGTTTTCTGTTTCCCAGAGAAATGTTCTTTCTGCTAAATCACAGCACCCTTCAAAGCCAGCATGGACTCATGGCTCTGAGAGCACTGATGGCTTGTGGTCTGCTCAGTTGAAAATACAAATTGAAATAACAAAATGCAGCTCATCTTCTGGGATCTATAGTAATCTGATGAGGAATTCCATAATAACTGCTAATATTAAACCTTTTAAAAGTCTAACTGCTTGCATCAATAAAGGACAGAAGAGAAGTAGAACAAAAAAGAAACTAAGTCTTCCAAAACCATAGTCTCCATAGAGACTTCTCTTCCTCCCTTTTGGTATTTTTAACAAGAGAAAAACTTTTTTATTGCTTAGCTAGCCCACTACATATGCCTGTCAGTGTGCTTTGGAGAGGCTAAAATGGCTGAGTTTCGTCATCTGTCAGGAATGATCATTCTTTTGATTCCAAACTGGTGCACTGTCATTAATTATTTTTTGCATATCTCCTGGTGTACCAAACACAGCCAAGCCCCAGGCACTGTGCAATGAAAACTTAAGAGCAGGAACAGAAAGCAGCCTTTATGCTATCTCCAGCCCAGGAAGCCTCCACGCATCTCTAAAGGTGGCTAAAATATGCCAGGAGCAGGGGAAGCAGAGCTACAAAGTCGCCTGCTCAGGCTGCTTTGTGCCTCCTGAGTGCAGGGACCATCCTGCTGGTGCTGGGCGAGTGTCAGCTCGGTCCTGCACAGGAGGGAAGGAAGGAACCTTATGTTTGCAGACTGGCCCCAGGATTACAATCCAGAAGGTGACTAGTTTTGGCTTGTGAATAATAAGAGAATAAGCTCTGTGTGGTTTTTTTTCCCTTTTTTTCCTCCTCTCATTTTCCCAGTGTGGCATTTAGGAAGGAGGCTGAAAATATTGAACAAACTGCTGATGTCCCCAAGATTCAAATGTGTGAAAAAGACTCGCAAATGAGTCTAGCACACTCAGAAACATTCTTAACATCTGTTCAAGCAGGAGTACCAATTCCCTTTCTCAGAAAGCACAATTTGTCCTCCCTGTTATTTAAAACTTCACATTTATTTGGATTTGAATAATATCAAAGTGAAGTTCAGGAAAATAAACTCTCAGATCACGGATATAGCACTTACAATTGGAGGTGTGGTGTGGATAACAAAGAATTACAGAGTTTTAACCTCTGGCTGTCCTCCTCTTCTCCTATATTGTAAGCCGCCTCCTTATGTAGTGCTATGGAATGCCATGCAGTTGCAAACCCTGTGGATTATGGTGGGTAGTCATGGAGTTAATGACTGTTCTTATAGAGCAGAAAAATGGCAAGTGTTTTCTCTGAAAATGTACATCTTATTGGAATGAAGATAAGGTGCCTTAGAACTCAATAATTTTAGCCTTTTTTAATTTTCATATATATTACTGATGAGGCAAAAATCTCATTAATTCACTTTAGTTTTGTCTGGCAGTATCCACTTCAGGATTCTGTCCCCAAAATACAGTTGCAAAATTCTCAATGCTTCTGCAGTTCAGTGAGAGAAGGGCTATAAATTGCCAGCCAGCCTGAGGCACAGCAGGGAGAATCCAGGGGTCCAAGCTTCCTTTCCCCTTCTTTAACCACAGTAAAGAACTGCAGGCATAAAAATGACAACTGAAAAGAAAAATTCAACTGGTAATTCTGAAAATTAAGAAAAAAAAGTGAAAATAAATGCTACATTTAAAACAAATGCTGAATGGTCTCAGCAGCTTCCTGGGCATTAAGATGCTGCTGCAGTGCCCATCTCTTGCTCCACAGGGCTTGGGGCAGCTGCGCTTGGGCTCTGCTGGGGGGCATTCTGCTGCAGGGTCACGGAGAGCTGTTATCCTGCTGTCGGTGGCCAAATCCCACTGCTGGCTGGGACTGCAGCACGCTGTGAATAAGTTTTTGAGAACAGTTTTAATGCAGGTGGATGAGAAAAGTGTGCAATAGCATGAGCATTCCAGGGAATGGAACAACTTTAATCACACTTCATCAATTAGCATCCCCCATTCAAGTGACATCTATTGCTACAAATGTCTTGTGATGGTAACAATAGTGACTCTATTGCAATTATTCCACCTTTCAGAATCCATACCACTGTGTTTAGTTCTTTCTGACAGAGAAATTATGTAAGTCACAAGTCTTATTGCTGATGCAGTACTGAAAGATGAAATGCTTTTTGTATGGAAGGTTAATGTGCTGCAAGTCTCCCCGTGATTAGGAACAAAAATATACCAGCAGGTGGGACACAACAGAACAGAGTTCTGTGAAATTCAACCTTAAAACAGGCAATAAAACTAGCAATGGCATTTTACCTTAGAGGCCTCATTCAGGAATGATTTTTTACTACTAAGAGCAAGTCCCCTGGAATATGCCCGTTGTTTCAAGAATGATGAGACTCTACAGCTTTGATAGCATTTTCCAGCTGCACGTTGGTCCTAAAATCCTGACAAGTGTTCTTTCCTGAGAAAGAGGAGTTGCCCTCTAGCCCAGCACAAGGGCAAAAGGTAAAGTGGATTCTATTTGTTAGTGTTTAACCCATCAGGGAAGCTTGGAATTTAACAAATTCCAAGTAGAAGCTCAGAAAGTTTTGGTTTGGGTACATGTTCTAGGCATTCGTGATTTTGCCTATTCTATTTATTTTGGACAGATTAGGAATTCTGTTCAGAACCAGTTCTGCAGTTGGCCAGGGTTACTGTGAGTTAAATCTCCAGGTACAAGCATCTGGTGTCAGTTTTTATTCCTGTGATTTGACTCTCATCCCTCATCTTTCCTGCAACAAACTAATACCTCATTCTCTATCAAGCTATTCCAATTGTGGGTGCAGCTTGGAATGAATTTAATACTGGAGACTACCTAAAATCTCCTGGTGAACCTGGTAACAGTGCTCAGCGAGTATTTTTGTGGTGGCAATTTTGCGGTGGGATGGAAGAGAAGCTGTTCTCTGTGGAAGTGTATATTGGGTGCACTGGGTATAGGACACTGCTCATGCTGTCTGAAACACTGAACGTAGTAGTAATAGTAGTACTGCTTACACAACTCTGATTGCAGCTGTGTGGGCTATTTTACTTAGGAGGAAACAACTTAGCATTTTTTTGTTTGATAAATGCAGCAAAAACACACCTTCTAACTTTCTCTTCCATAAATCTCTCGTTTCTCTGTCCCAATCACTTGTCTTTATTTCCCAAGCAACCTCTGCTTCACGTACAGATGCCTCCTTTGGGGAATAGACTCTTTCATTCAAATTTCCTTATATTAAGCTAGTAAAAAAGTGAAAAAAGTCCTTTGTCTGCGGCTTGTTGCTTGTTGTGCACCTTTAGCATGGCAGGAGGCTGAAGCAATGAAAGATTACCTGTGTTCAGGTCACTCTGCTCTGTAACTGCTGTGAGCTGGGCCAGCAGGAACTCTGGACATGCCTATCTTTTTTCATGAGCTTTGGCCGACTAAATAAGGATTATCCCGTTTCTATCTCCTTTTGATGGCAAGGTTTATTCAATACATCTTCTCGTCCACTCTGTTCCATGCAGCTGCAAACACACACCCTCAGTCCTCATAAAAACAAAAAAGGCTTATTTTATGCAGAACTGAATGCAGTGATGCTGAATTCCTTTTACAACGCAGTGTCGCAAGCGAGAGGAAGAGCTAGAGAATAAACTTCGCATGCATCCTACTTTAAAATTTTTCTTTAGAAAAAATGCTGTATAATAACAGCTTTGCTTTTCTATGTGTTTTTAGTCCAGTACATCTTTTTGGTTTCTTTTTTAATTCGTATTTCATACTTGTAAGTCTGTCATGGCAAGGTGCGAGTGGGAGAAGTCAAACTTTTTAGTGTAAGACAGGTTTGAAAATAACCTCAGTATTTCTTAGTAAGAGGAAATCAATAAGGCCAGCAGGAAAGAGAAGAATAGGTATATTAATAAACTAAGACTCTGAGTATGGTGGGGTCATGAGCTAAATGTAGCTATTCCTGCAGCCTGAAAAATCATTCCAGGCACCAGAGACTGTATGTGGTAGAAAGCTTATAAACATGGCCTACTTGTAGCTAGACAAAAAATGTGGGTTGCTGCATTCTTTTTTGGGCCGGGGAGGGGATTTTCCCCATTAGAATAGAAAAATAATAACTCCAGAAAATAAATATGATTTGCAAACAAACTTCCAGCTCAGACTACTAAATTGCATTTTGCTAGGTAACTAGATGCTGTAAAAGCACCAAAATGCTTGGTCAGAGTATCTCTGATACTGAAAATATGCCTTGATCGAGGGCAACGAGCAAAGCTCCTATAGGTATTTTGGACTGGGGCATGTTGGTAGATGAGAAGCTCAACGTGAGCTGGCAATGAGTGCTGACAGCCAAGAAAGCCCCCGGCATCCTGAGCTGCATCCCCAGCAGCGTGGCCAGCAGGGTAAGGGAGGGGGATTCTGCCCCTCTGCTCCACTCCCCAGTGCTGCCTCCAGCTCTGGGGCCTCAGCACAAGAGAGACACGGAGCTGTTGGAGCGGGGCCAGAGGAGGCCCCGGAGATGCTGGGAGGGCTGGAGCCCCTCTGCTGGGAGGGGGGGCTGAGAGAGTTGGGGGGTTCTGCCTGGAGAAGAGAAGGCTCCGGGGAGACCTTGGAGCCCCTTCCAGTCCCTCAAGGGGCTCCAGGAGAGATGGGGAGGGACTCTGGATCAGGGAGGGGAGCCCTAGGACGAGGGGAAAGGGTTTGACCCTGAAAGAGGGGAGATTGAGATGGGATCTGGGGAAGAAATTCCTTGCTGTGAGGGTGGTGAGAGCCTGGCCCAGGTTGCCCAGAGAAGCTGTGGCTGCCCCATCCCTGGAGGGGCTCAAGGCCAGGTTGGAGGGGGCTTGGAGCAACTTGGTCTGATGGGAGGTGTCCCTGCCCAGGGCGGGGGTGGAAATGGATGAACTTTAATGTCCCTTCCAACTCAAACCATTCTGTGATCTGGGGGAATAAACAACTTTCAGGATCTTTTTTCAATATCTGAAAGTATTGTGGCTGTTACCTTGTTGGGTCTGTAAATAGTTGCGAAAGTAATTGTCCATTTTCTGTGCACAACCACTCTCAGAAGTTCCCCAGGATGCTCACATTTACTCTGAAATTATAGCATGCTTTTGCATTTTCTTTTAATATATAGTTATACAAATTCTGATTTCCACAGTTCTCATAGCCAAAATACCTAAGACTAAGAATAAAATGTACTATAAATCCGGGAGTAAATTCACAGAAATGGGGTGGAAAATGTCAATCTAAATATCAGCACATATACTGCACTTAAAAGATGTAAGCTTTTTAAAGGAGATAGCTGGGTGGGTGTTTTCCCTTCATACAAATGGCTGTGTCATCCTTTGAGTTATGTCAAAAAGTGAGCTAAATTTATACTAGATTACTGATGCCTAAGTGAGTTATTGAAAAATATTGGAGTATTAAATAAACAAGGCTTGATGACACATATACAAAATGTCTGATCAGTATACTAGCAAGTTGAGTTCTTTTATCTCTAATTTCTCATTGGGCTGTGTCTCCTTTTGATGTCTTAGTCGGGCTAGAAAAGAATGTCCCTTATTTGTCGATACTGCCTTGAATATTAATGCTGCCTTCTACACTGCAGTGCTTGAAAATCTGTAAGGAAACATCTTAAAGGAAGATTACCCAGTGTGTTGAAATTACAGGGGGAGGGAAAGGAATAATCAGAATTGCATGGAAGAGGGACTATTAAGTATACTTTTGGTGTGTGTTGGAAGGGAGGGAGCGGGAAGAAGGCTCTCTCGGTAGAACTATTGTTCTCCCCATCATTCAAGGCCCAGACAGGTGGCTTCCTTGAACACAATACTTCTGTGCCTTAGTATATAACTTCTGTAAGTTTTTCTAATTTCCTTGGTTCTTCTGTAATAGGACAACCTAATTAGACATGGTTAGTATTCAGATTGCATTAAACTTGGTTGTGCGTACAGAAAACACTGCATCCAATTAGGGGCCAGAGCTGTCAGCTGAGAAATGTGGGGCTAGGACAGTTATACATTAAAATAAAAATGCCTGCTGGTGTTAAAGTTTCCATTTCCTCTGCTGTTTAATGCAACATGAGGGAGGAAAAGCTGCTTGCTTTTGGAGCTTTCATGTTGCTAACAGCTCCTGTGCGAAGAGGCGGTTTGGATGTGGCTTTCACTGAAATCAATGAGATCTGTGTGTGCAGATCTCAGAGTCAGGCCCTATGCAATTAACTAGAATATAAAGTTTTTTCTATTATTTTGTAGATGCAGAGGAAAAGGAGCTACTAGGAAACATTTAATCAGTGTAATGGGGGAATATTATCTTGTTAAGCAAACACTCAACAGATAAACGCTTTAATAATCCCTTGGGGACAAATTGGTGTGCCAGATCAGACTGGACAAAACCTTGAGCAATGTTGTCTGACCTCAGAACGGACCCTGCTTTGTGTGGCTGCTTGGACTGTATGACTTGCTGAGGTGCTGTCCAACCTGAATTATCCTATTCTGTTTGATTTCTTTTGCTTGATACAGAAAGCTGAAGCCCATCATGTGCATAGAGGGAAGGTGGGACCATTTCATTTAAATAAATTATGTATTTGTTGATCTTATATTTTGGAGAAGCTTTAGAAGTTAAACATTCTCATATTAAAATTTTTTGATAAGGGAAACACAAGTATAAAGAAAAAGATCAGAGAAAATGAATTCCCATCACCTCTTACCTTGCCAATTTTTTGTATCAATGACAAGTGGCAAAAAAAAATGTACAAATAAGAAAGAGAAGTGGCTAGTTTTACACAAGATCAGTTCTAGTCTTGACTCGAGACCACTTACCGCTTGGGTAACTTCACATTTGTAACTAGTCTAGTTAGATGAGTTTAGAAAGAGTTTTGAAAGACTATATTTAACCTTATAACATGGGACTAAACTGAATTTGATGTGATTAAGATGATTCAACATATAAGAAAGCACTTGCAGGATTAGAGCCTACAGGCTTTGATCAGTAATATTTTGCCATAATACTCTTTTCCAGAAATATTCTTAGCTCCTGCTTAATTCCCTAGCCTTATTGCAGTTCCTATTAGTTACTATTGCTTGCCACATTTCTCTGACATATTTCTGCCTCTTCTTGTTGCTGTTCTTGTACTGTCTTGTTACAACAGGTGATGGTTTATTATCATACCAAATAAATGTAGTTTCTGGAGCGCAATTAAGCTGCAGAGAAATGAGTAGATAATTCCTGCCCCTGACCTGAATTAGGAAAATGGGGCTGATTATTTACCTCCAGGGCACAGTACTACAGCGTTACAAATGACAAAAGCCAGGGAAGTGCAAATTTCTTTGGAACTCTCCCAAATTCTGTCCATTGACTGTATGCTAGAAGTTGTTGTGGAGGAGGCTTTTACCTATGCACCCCATGGGGACAAGGGGGTGTTTCATGTGCTGGTAGAGGAATGTTCAATGGGTCAGGTTTGTTACCTGATTGAGGTGTGATATATTAGAGGAAACCTGCAGCAGAGTAAGTTTGTAATATGATGGTGTCAATGCAGTTCATGCAGCAAGGTAAAGGATGGTGCTTAAGCTATAAATACATGCTCTGCTCTGTGCCTTGCTGAGGATAGTTCATCATTTAAACCCTGCCTGATAATGAAACAGCAGAAAACATATTACTATGTTTGCTGTTTGTTGCTGTAAATATGGGTAAGACTGAGCTTTTGCAGTTAGCAAAAAGCAGCAATCTTTCCTGTGCACCTGAGTGTATGTTAAACATGAGTATTCCATCGATACCAAGCTAGGTCTCTGCTTTGGGAATGTCAATGGAGAAGTGAAAAACTCATGTGGACATAGTCCAAAATAGTGTAGGTAAAAAAATGCCCATCTCAAACATTATAATATGTTAACCTTGGAGAATAGGAGCTGATCAGCCTAAATGAAATATTTTCTCTAATAAATAGAGATATGTATATCCAGGAATACCTGTGGTGCCTGACGGGGAATTGCAAGCTCTTGATTTATGCTTCCAGAATCCTCTATGGGCTCAGGTGTCTGGCTGGATTGCCCTGTGCGCAGGAAACCATGTGCCTCCACCACAGGCTGCCCTCCCTTTTCTGCCAGAAAGGCCTGGCTGTGGGACTTAGAATATAGAGAGGAGGGTAAAATGATGAAACCTTCAAACCCTCACCTTTCAGGATCCAAGTATTTCTTCCTCCTTCCTCCCTCCCCTAATCTTGAAAATACTATTGAAAACTATAACAACTATTTTGTATTCTCTCAGCTTCTGACTGGCTCAATATCGAGGTAATTTTTAGAGGGGTAAGAAAGTGTTAATACAAACAAGAGAAAGAAAACAGAAAATTATGGAATTGTATTCTTTGGAAACTAATTTTTTTTCTGTGTCCAAAACTGTGTCTCAAATGGGAGGGTCTGGCATTTTGAATTTTACTTTCTGCAAGGTTCGTGCTAGGAAGAAAGTGCTTCAGCAAATATTCCCTAGTAATTTGTTCACCAACCTGTTTCCATTGTCTAATGCTGGCTCCATTCCAGCACTGGTATTCTCTTGGCTGTTATCTAGTCCAAGTTTTACTCAAATTAAATACAAATTCCTTTTAGTTAAGCTATCAGAGGACTTTTCTGAGCAAACACAAATCAAATATCTTATCTGCAGCAAGTCTGCGTTCTTGACTTCCACACAAACTTGAGATGTGAGAGGACATTTGCTGCTATTGAAGGCACCTGACAACCCTATCCTCCTCAACATGTTCTTTTTTAATTGTAATTTAATTGTAATTTCTAATCTTTAGTGTCACCTAATGAAATGCATTTGTGGTTCATGTCTGGGTTCTTTTTTTTTCTTCCAAACCAAACTCTTACTCTTTTCCGCTGAGCCATCTTGGTTCCTTTGTTAAACAAAAGCTCAACTGCCTTTATGATTTTGATTTGCCCATAAAACTTGAAGCAAATATTTGCTCTGCATTACACAAAACAGGAATTTAATTACTTGTTTCATATCTTCTCTTGATATCTATCTTTAACATCTCAAAAATAAAATACAAAGGCAGCAATGAAACATACTTCCCCCAATGTCTGCATTCATTACTGGTACCGATAATCAAGGCCTGGCTTCATAGAATCATAGAATGGTTTGGGTTGGAAGGGACCTTAAAGATCATCTAGTTCCAACCCCTCTACTGTGGGCAGGGACAGCTCTCACTAGACCAGGTTGCCCAAAGGCAAAGTTCTTGAGTGTCTGCCCTAATTTTAAATACAAATAGTCATATAAAGTCAATCATTTTTCATATCTATGTTTCACAGCATTTTATTACTGCTAGTGCTGCTGATCTAGCCAGGCTGACCCTAATGACAAACTGTGTGGCTTTTTGGTGCACCGTGCCAAGGTAAATGGTGCAATATTAAGCAATTGCTCTTCACGAGGCAAATGCTGCTCCCATGGAAGCCTGCAGCAACATTTCCTGGTTTCAGTTACAGTAGAAATAGGCTCCAGTGGAACAGATTATGGGAATTTTATTCATTTTGATAGGGATTTTGACTAGTTAGACACACAGGAGGGTAAAATACTTTTTCTTTCATCAATACGCTAAGCGCTTCTCTGGAAAAATGTACAGTTGTTGTTACACATTAAATGTTACCACTGTGCATCATGTCCCATTGATGTAAATCCACAGCCCCTTCAAACCAGTCTGAAAATACAGACTACTCAACCACAAGAGATACTGAATGGCAGCAGGGGCGGGGAAAGACAGGGAGGGATGTCTCTGGTTTAGCCACTTTTAGAATGCAATGAAGCGATAAAGTCAGAACAAGATGTACTTTTTAGGAGCAATCATTCATTCACTACTGCCAAGGTTCTATGATAAGGTTGCTATAACCTATAGCAAATGCATATCTTCAGTGTTCCTGTCTGACCCTAGTGTGGGGAAGGGAACTTCAAACCAAACTGTCAGGTTTGTGCTGTGTGAGTTTGACAGTAAACCCACTCACCGTGTCTGACGTGAGTGTAAATATATATGGGGAAACAGCCATCGCTGACAGACTTTCCAAACCCAGAATCTCATCCTGGGGCAGACCTTCCCCAAGATAAATGGGGTGTGATACAGCCAACTGAATTAATTTGCACCACAATCATTTTAAAATGCTGGTTTAACTGTCAGCAAGCCCATACCTCTGGATTGTTTGCTGGCTGCATTTGTTTGCCTTGGTATGATGAAAGGAAATGACCCAGATGTAGGTGATTATTTTTTTTCCACAGACACGAACAATATATGCATATCCTTCCCCTTGGCGTTTCAGGAAGGCTTTTATTGTAGTTGATGCCAGTGGGTGGCATTTTGTTGTGAATAGCAGAGTGGCAATAGAGCAGCTGGTCACTGTTCCTGTAGCTGCAGGACAGTAGAGGTGGCTCCGCAGTGGTTGTGGGTGACGGTGGGGCAGGCTGCGGGGTACTGAGTCCTGAAACAGTTGCCAGCCCCTGGGGGGGTGGCCCTCTGCACACACCAGGAGCTTCTTCCTGGCTCAGCAACTGATGCAGAAAGGGAAGAGGGTCACCAAGCAGGTCTATTGATCCTGTCCACACTTCATTGGCAGGATCAGATGGGATCACTATTTAATGTCTTTAAATAAACAAATCTCTGGCAGAGCACATACAAGACTGTTTCTGTGTGAGGCAATATCTTCATAAGAAGAAACAGTGTCATTGAAAAGCACCAGATTTTTTGTCCCCAGCTATGCATTAAGGCAAACAGCTCTCCAACAGGCACATGCAAGGGAATGACAATAAACAATTGTGTATAACAGTTCAGTGCCTGAACACAAAAAGCGCAAGAAGGAAGGAATCAGGTTGAATCAAAGGAGAGCAGAAGCAATAGTCTTTCAGGAAAAACAAACTTGAAGGATTCTCTCAAGGATACCATGAAATGGTTCCTTCAGTCCAGACCATGATGGGCATGGGCTGATGTTGGCTGTCGCCGAGGCTGCAGCTGTAGGTGCCAAATGTGTTTCCTGTGTGCAAAGAGGCGGTGGAGGGTGGCAGAGAGCAGCTGGGCCTCCCTGGGTGTGCGTTACCTCCTTCCCTATAGCTAACAGAAGGCTTAGCTGAGATGCAGTTGCTGCTGTGATTTGAGATGGGCACAAGTAACTCAAATTTCATTTCTTTGCTATACAAAAAACAAAAGTCACGCTGGCAGTTCCTGGAGCTGTGGTGCATGTGGTGTAAGAGAAGCTTTGAACTAATCCCCACTAAACAGGCTTGTGCGTTCCATGGGGACGTAGCTGCAGTCCTGCTGCTGGATGAGAGAGGACAGGGACTGTGACACTGTGCCTGGGGACATCCTGCCATGGTGTGTGCAGGGCACACCACGTGGCTCCTGAGTTCCCCAGGCTCCTCCCGGCCACAGCCCCAGCAGCATTGGCACAGCCTGGGGAAGGGCCTGGGTCCCCCTGGGGCTGTGGGAAGAGCAGGCTCCTGATCCCACGGCTCCTCCATTCATCCAAGGAGCCAACACAGGAGAGGAAGCACTTGTACATCCTTATAGTATTCTGCACTTGAGCATCATGACTTCTAGATTTAATTTTCAATGATAAAATACAATTTGTATAATGCGTGGAAAGGTCTGATACCACTGTGCTGGAAGGAAAGTACAGCTAGAAGCATGACCTTGTTCCATTTCAGGCTAATTGAGTAAGAAAAATGCAACAAGATAAAAAGAGGGGAGGGAGAAGTATTCTCTGATTCATGCAGGGAACCTAATAAAAGAGAAATGAGAGTGTCTGTGGTGCCACCCTGCGTGGCATCTCCTCAGATGAGCTGGTGCTGTGTGGAAGCAGCTGAGCCTGGCTTGTCTGACAACAGAGCCTCTGCTGTTCCCCCGCTCCAGAGGGTGCTGTTGGAGACAAAAGAGCAAATGCAATTGTCTAGAGTGATCTCCAATTTACTGCTGAGTCAGGCTTGGAGCATGTGGCATGTTGAGGAGCTGCCGTCCTGACCTGCCCCTGCCCCACACAGGTCACCGCTATTCAGGGCCCAACAATGGCCGATGCGGCCTCCCTGCGCCCACAGCGCCTGTCACACCCCTTTGGATGAATAATGCCCAAAGGTTTGTGAAACGTGCCCGTGCCCTGCCTGGCTGCCCACAGGCATAGTTCACAGAGCAGCTGTGAGAACAGGGACCCCCATCCCAGGCAGCCAGCCCCATCCCCCTGGTTCCGTCACCCTGGGCTGGTAAATATGGAAGCAGGAGGCTGCTGAGGGCCACGGGCAGGGTGCTGTGTGCCACAGATACAGGCCTTGGCTCCTCAGTGAAGAAATACAGTGAGATTGATACCAGTTTAGATCCAGGGGCTAAAATAGCTGACTTGAACATGTCAATACCTCTTTAAATGTGGGCGGCATGTAAATCGCAGCCACATATGCAAAGAGTGAGTGCTGGGGCGAAATGAATTTATGGGCTTGCGTAAGGGACTGAGCAACACCAGGAAGGGAATTATTTTAACCACCAGGACACTAACAGCCCTTAGATCCTGACTCCAGGGTGCAGGCTTTTTTTCTAAGCCCATCTATTTTTAAAAAATAATTTAAAAATAAGTTTGACATTTTGTGTGAGGAGCTGTTGAGAAATTCCTTATATAATATTCCCTCAGCAAAACATTAAAGCTGAGCTGGTCTGAATTTTGCTGTAACCATTCATTCCACTTGCTGGGTCCCCCCTCTGCCCCGTTCTCTTGCTGCTTTTTTTGTATTAAAAAATAAAATATAGATATGGCAAACTGTTAAAAATCTAAATTCTGGAGCCATAAATACTGTAGCAAATAATCTTTTATACTGTCTCTTCTCTTCCTTGTCTCTAAAATGTATTTGAAACACAATTACTGTGTTTAATGATTCAATTTGTGAAGACTTTGTCAGTAGGACAATGAAAGTGGCTCAAGTGTGATAAAGCAAACATACCAATAAACCTTGTTTTTATTGATTTGTAGGAAGCTCAATTGTCTAGGAGAAACAGAGAGAGCTGACATCACCCCCCGGTCCCACTGGAATGCAGTGATAAGTGTCAGCCTATTTTTCTTACAGGCAATTTCTCTGGCTATGTGATGTCTGGCTGCAAATTTAAAGTAAATGACATTCCACAATCTGGTAGGGATGGGAGGTGAAGTCTGCATTATTTGTTTTAGCATTTAAAATAATTTTATGTCTGAAAATTTCTGCAGTGTCTAGACAAGATGTATTATTTGCCTGCTGAAAATATTAAAATTTTGTACTGTACAGTTGATGGCTACTTTCATAGTAAACATACAGAATCAATTTAAGATTTTTAGACTCCTTTTTACAGCATATTAAATTATTATCGCTGAGGGAGCCAGATTAAATCTAATTCAGGTAGTCAAACACAGTGCCGCTCTGTGCAGGCAGCATTTTCTTTAAAAGCCTCTTAAGCACGTTCATTTAAATCTTCTGCATTTTGTTGTCTTTCCACACCAATGCAGCAGCAAATCTGATGGGGAGACTGTGTGCACAGCTGGGGCAGCTGTGCACACAGAACACAGCATGGTCACCAGAGCAATACCAGTAGTGTCTTCTCTTTCCATCTGCTTTATTCTATATGTTCCTTTACTTTTCATAGTCTATTTAAAAACGGTAGGCAGGCAATTTTACGAATATGAATACTTTTCACTTCATAGAAAAATCTTGGTAAAGGAATTGTGGGTTCAGCCTCCTCTGATTCTTCAGGTAGCTGGTTTTAGCCCAGGCAATTGCCTCAGTAGTAGCTTGTGTTGCATTTTTCATACCTGGGTTTGAATGTGCATGAGTAGCATCTGTGCCTTAGTCTGACACAGGCGTGTGATGGTTACTTGGGAGGGACATTAAAACCCCCCCAGTGCCACCCCCTGCCCTGGGCAGGGACGCCTCCCACCAGACCAGGTCGCTCCAAGCCTGGGCCAACCTGGCCTTGAGCCCCTCCAGGGATGGGGCAGCCACAGCTTCTCTGGGCAACCTGGGCCAGGCTCTCACCACCCTCACAGCAAAGAATTTCTTCCCTAGCTCCCATCTCAATCTCCCCTCTTTCAGTGTGAAACCCTTCCCCCTTATCCTATGGCGTCCCTCCCCAGCTTTCCTCTTCCAGACCTTTAGGGACTGGAAGAGGCTCTAAGGTCTTCTGTAAGAAAAGTCTAGCTTTAGGTTTAAAAAACAAATTAATTCCATAATTGTTTCTTTATCATAAAAATATATGCTTCCTAAAAGAGTTAAAGTTAAAAAAAAAAGCCTTCTGATAGCAACACGTGCCACAAGGATGCTGGATAGGAGCAAAATAAACCAGGTACCACAGACACTGAATATAAAATCTGTATTTGTCCTCCATCTGTATTTGTTTGACCTGTTTTTGTTTGCAGGTATCAAGCTCTCTGTAGCCACAAAGGCCCTTCACTTTCTCCAGTAAACAAAATGACTTTGTCATGTTCAAAATATCAAGCTGATAGTGTAATTAAAGGTAATAAACTGTAACAAAAAGATGCACAGTTAAGTCACCAGGGACTGGGTAGCTGACTTGTTGAGTGAGAAAGTAATAGAATTTTGCTAGCCTTTAGCAAGTCTCCCACTTCAATTCTTTAATGCTCACATTTTTATGGTAGTGAATGCCTTTCTTCATGCGTCTTAGTAACTCCCCCTGTTCCTTATTAAGAGTTTTATGTTTCCAGCATTTCCAAATGCCAGTTCTCAAAAATCATGAGCCAGGCCTTGGGGAAAAAGAATTCATGAGACTGGCTTAAACCAATGTACTTTGAATTCCTTTTATTTGCCTTCTCTCTTTGGACCTGTAAGGGTACTGGCACTTCATCTTTTCAGGCTTCTTTCCACAACTATGAGAAGTAGAAATAGGAACTAGAAATACAAGTTTTTAAAAATTAAAGACAAGATTGCTTTGCAATGCATGAATGTATTAGCTGGGGCTGTAAAACACCAAAATCATGAAATATCATGACACTTTCAATTGAATGCAGAGTGCTAAATTGGAGAGTGGGGAAGGCTGAAGAAACTCATGTTGACTTGCAGCTGGATGCATCTCACTCTCCAAGTGTGATTGTGGCTATAAAGGCCAGCCAACAAGTCCAGGTGGAGATACCTGAAATTAGGTATGATTTAACCCTCTTTAGGTGCCTGTGCACACAGGGCCTTTCTCTTTCAGCACTCATTATTCAAGTGGTGCATAGGTGCAATGGCCCAGATGTTATATTGTGGCAGTCTTGGGTTTGATATCTTCAGCGCAGCCTGGTGTGAAGGTCAGGATTTTTTGCCCTCTCAGGATTTCTGCATGTTGAAAGTGCTCCTAGAGAGAAGAGCGGTGTCCAGCAGAGCCTGGCTGACTCCTTGTTTGTCTGCTGGTGCTCAAATATGTTATGTCCAAACCTTCTCCTGGCTTCTGCAGATCAGCTTTGGTGTGTTGCAGGAGCAAGAATTTTGTCCTTACCATCATCTTTGTGCATCTCTGAAGAAGCAAAGTCTCTAGCCTGTAGTAATACTTGTAAAACTGAAGCCCAGTTACAGTCTGCATCTAGCAGATTGTAATAAGCTCAGTATTAAGAGGACTGCTTTTTGTAATATAATTAGGATGTTTTAAAATTCTCTTCTTTATATTTTCTGTAGATCTTAACACTGGTGATTGTTAGTTTGGTTTTTTTATCCTAAAGTAATTGATTGTTTAATGTTTGAACCTCTCATTTATGACTAATGTGTGTGTTAAGAAGAATCTAGAATCTCAGGGCTGTTCCCTCCCATTTGCTGGCTTCAAGGCAGACTGACAAAGGCAGCTTTCTTGCCAAAATTCTGCTGAGAATCTGCACTTCCCATTCCCAGTAAACCTGGAGCAGACTTTGGCTTCCATGCTGGAACACACCCTGTGAGTCAAGTCAAGGACTGGAAAACGGGCTCTTGGGATCCTCCTTATGCAGCATGTGAGTCTCATATGGGGTCATTGAGAGGGTGGAAAGGAGAAAGGGAGAGGCCAGCAGAGCCAAGAGCACCAGAAAGCGCCATCTCTCTGTCTTTGGAGGCCCCTCCAGCCTGGTGGCACTTGCAGGCACGCTCGGGGGCAGCATCAGTAGCTGCTCTCTGTTGCCCTGTAGCTCCCTGTGGGAGCTGCCTGGTCTGTGGCTTGGGTCTGCACCACCACGGAGGGCTGTCAAGGAGGGGTGTATTTGTGACAACCAGCTGCGATCAGAGCCCATCGTGTGACTTTCTCTCTCTGCGTGAGACTGAATATGTCTAGGGTCATGACTCCAGGGTTGTGGTCTTTATGTGAGGTAGTTGGTTTTATTACTTTGGCCACTGTACAATTTTTCTCTCATTTCTACGTGTCTGCAGGTTCCTGAAAGGCCGCATTATTGTTGCTAGATTTTCTGAGTAAGAACTTCTTGGATGCTGACAAACTTCAACTATTTTGTTCCTAGCTCCTTAAATCTATGGTAGGTTATCAGGCACAGGCCAAACGGAGTAATTTTAGATCTTCCTTGTCCCTCAGTGAATCCTTTAGGTAATTAGTACATGAAAGACAAAGTCTGAATTTCACTGACATGCTTTTTGTGTTGCTGGAACATCTGCCTTGAACAAAAATCACAGGTGTCCCTTAACCTTTCTAGAAAATCAGAAATAGAAATGCACATGCAGTCCATACCCAGAAAACAGAGTATAAAGCTGCAGTGTAGATGGATGTGTCTAGTTAAAACATCAGTCTTCCTATAGGACTAATTGGCTGGGTGCCAGTTTGTGAAGAATGAAGCTGTTCCAACATGTAATCAAGGAACTCCTGAGGGCCCCCGACTGCTGCCTTAATATAGCCATACCTGCCACAGCAATGCGGAGGCTTTCATTTGCAGCCAAGCAGAACAATCTCCCTTTGGAGAACAGCAGCTTTGGAGCATAAATGTATTTGAAGCTTTCTCCAGCCTTGGGGGAAGGGAATCCTCACACTATAAACAGAGATTCTTATATCAATTGTTTGTGACTTAATTATTGCAAAGAATAATTAATTAATCCCACAGGGACTTGGAATGGGTTGTAAAGCATGCAAGACTTCGTCTTTCACTCTGTGCTAGCAAGCTCAAGATATGTGATGAAAAGGCATTGTTCTCTGATTTCTCAGGGGATTTAACCTAGATTTCATTAAGCCCATGATAACTGGGTGACACAGAGCACACCAGCTACTTCTGGAGCCCGTGCACGTCTATATTTCTTTGCAGATGTCTGTCATATGCCTAGATCAAAATTAAAAGACACTGGTGCGTAATCGAGGTTAGTTAACCTCTGCTGGCCCTGGGCATCAATGCTGTCCAAGTAACACACAGAGCTCATCAGCTGGACCTTGGTCCTTGGCCTAGGCTACAACCTTCTATTATTATTAATTATTCTTATCTTCTAAGGTTACAAAGACTATGTGAGGATTTAGCTGGCAATTTTTTTCAGAGTCCTGTGGCTGCCCCATTCAAAAAGCAATCTGTTAATTTCTAGCTTCTAATGTCCCACCTTTTCTATTAGGACCAAAGATTGTTACCCACATGCACCACAGCAGAAGAACAGGGTCTCCAGGAGTTACCCTCTGCCCCATGGCGAGATCAGCTTTACTTATAACACTTGTGATAGATCTCTGTCTGACCTTTCTTAAGTATTTCCAAAACCAAAAGCTCAACAACCACTCCATAGAATTTATCCAGTGTTTCCCTGCTCTTACAGTTAGAAAGTTTCTCTTTCTTGGTCTTTAAGCCCAGAATTTCTTATCTTCTTGACAGTGTAGTTTTTCCCATGTTTTCTGCAGCCTTTTGTAAATTTCAATTCTTGTTTTTCTCTCTTAAATGAAATTTCTCCAGCTCTGTCAAGCTTCTATGTGAGATCTAGAGACCCTGACCTTAAGGATGCTAATTGTGATTGCTTCCTTCTAGCACCTCCCCGACTGCTCTGAGTTTTAAGCTGTTCTAAAGCACAGAAAGAGTACTTCAGTGGAAGCCTTCCTTGCTTCCTTTGTATGCCATGGTGGCTTCGGTGCTTATCTGTCCACTCTGATAACAGGTGCCTTCTCTGCCACCCCAGATTTCTGGTCCTGTAATCACCGCAGCTATGTCCCGCTATTTCTGATTCTGATTATTGCTATTAAAGTTGTAGCAATACCTTGCACTTTACCAAAAGCATTCTGATTTTCTAATTTGTCATGTAGAGGTCCTTGTGTCTTGTGCAAATTTTCCTATTTCACACTCCAAGACAGTAACAGAAATACTGAATGCTACTAGACCTAGAACAGGCCTTCAGGGTATCCACTCAATATAGTCTTCCAATTTGACAGTGATTTCTTGTTAAATACTCTCTTGCATAGTTTTCCAGCCTCTTGCATCCACTGCTGAGTTGCTTCAAGACCTCGTTTCTTAGCTTGCCTATAATAAGGATGTCTTGTGATTCGGAGTCAGAAGACTTGCTTAAAACAAGCCATGACAACAGTTGTTTCTCCTCTACCACTGCGCCTGTTGCCCTGCCATGGGAAGAACTGAGCTTGGTGTGACATCATCTGTTCCCAGTAACTGCATGCTTGTGCTTACTCATTTTCTTGTTATCTTCTGTGGGTTTACAAATGGTTTCATTCTTTTGTTTCGGTGTCCTTCCAGAAGCTGAATTTTATTTGCCAGACAGTAATTTCCCAGTTCTTTATCCCCTGCTTTCCAGTGGGCGCTGTGCTCATCTTCTGCAAGAAATCTGGCCCTTCTCTGTCCCGTATGAGTTCTCCGAAACAACTGCTAACAACTTTGAGATTGCTCTAGCTTGTTTCCAAAGTACCTGAGGGTTAATGGTATCAAAGCCAGCTGCGTGGAAACTCCTGTAAAAAAAAGACACATCCTAGCCAAAACTTGTCCTCTGTTGCCACTGGTGAGAGCTGTGTTGGCTCCAGGGCTGGCTGCTGCGAGCAAAGCGGCCCGAACTGGGTATCGCTGTCCCGGCTGCTTTCTGCTGTGTGCCTGCAACACAGAGTTTTATTATTTCCCTTAATATTACAGCTACAAACACCAGGCTGCCCTTATTTTAGAGATTATGAATACATAAAGAGACAATAGCTGCTCTAAAAAGTGTATGTCTGTAAAGAGAAGTGGAAAAACAATATACATACATGAGTAAGAAAGTACATGGTCAGGGAGAAATGGAAAAGCTGGATATAGTCCTTGGTTTTCTGGTTTTATTTTAATTTTTATAAAAGGGGGATTTTTACTACCTATAGCCGCTCAGATGAGGTGAATTCCTTACTATTACTTTTGACAGAAAGAAATAAGTATAGTTTGTGAACTTAGACAAAGCTCCTACATGCAAGTCTGTGACAAAGATGCCCCAACGTGTTTCTTAGGGTGTATTTCAAAGTCACACATGGGTGTCACCCATGAAGCCATCCAGCGTGGCTTTGCAGGAGTTTGTGATTTCACTAATAGACACAAAAGCTGATCAGAATGAAACAGTTTGTCCACAAAGTTTTGCTACTTTTTTTTTTTGGGGGGGGGGGGGGGGGGGAAGAATCAACCAAACTATATTCAAATAAAAGCCCTATTTGTATTTAATTAGATCTTCACAAGCACAAAAAGTGTGGGTAAAGAGAGTGCTAATGATATATAATAAACCAGAAATTTATCTCTGGTCTATATTAAAAAACCCCAAAAAATATATCAAGCTCTAAGTACTAAATCATGTTTTCACACAAGAGAAAGGGAATGGGGAGGAGTGCATAACCAAAACTTTTATCTAATAGAGGAAAAGTTGGGGTGGGTAAAATAAACCTGTTCTAGCTTGGAAATACCTATTTTTACCAACATAGCTGCTAATAAGAGCAAATTTGTAGTACAGATTCACCCAAATCTTCCTAAATCCAATGGGTATATCTTCCTAAATCCAATGGGTAGTCTTTGATTAACTCTACTGGGTGCTGAAAGAAGCCCCCCACAGGCTGAGGCTGCTTCTGCAATGAGGTAAAAGCCTGCTCTTCCATAGTGTATTTAATGCTGTGTCATAATGTATTTCCAAACTACCCTGAAGTTCAGTAAGAATCCATTAAGCACTGAGTTTCCTCCTGTCTTAAAAGTGAAATCAGTTTAGCCTAGATATGTACTGAAAAGTGAATGCTCTTTTAATGCGTGCATGGGCACTCATACTCTGTGTGCGAGAAGTAGCTCCAACTTTTTGTTGCTCTGTCTTACGAGGCTATGAAGAATTGTAAGCAAAAATATGTGCTCTGAACCTGGGCCAAAGCTGATTTAGAAACTTTAAAGCTCTTGCTCTGAAATAAAACAGTAGACAATTAGGACATGAGTCATAAGTAGAAGGGGCTGCTCATTTTGGTGTATCACAAGATGGACAGAGCCAAACTGTGCACAAGACAGAAACTTCTCCACAGTTTCTGTCTCTTGTTTATAGAGGATAAGGAAAATTGAAAAATAAAAGAATGGTAAACAGGGCTGAGATTTGGGGAAAAAAATATTTTTAGTGTAGAAGACAGCAACATGCCTAACTGGTTCACCAACCCATTCCTTGTTTTCAGTGCCTGTGTTTCCCAAAGAAGTGCCATCCTATAGAGCCCTCCTCAGGCAGCTGGGCCGGGAGAATCCTCGGGTGGGGCTGTTCAGTGAATTTGCAGAGCTGTGTGGGGACAGGCAAAACCTCACTTAGGTTTCTGAGATGCAAAGGAATGTCAGATGACAAAAACACTGAGAAAGCTGGAGACAGGAGATTTTGGACATCTGTCCACCTTCCATCTAAGTTCCCTGGGCAACCAAGTGTTTCAGATGCCCATAGGCCAGTCTGAGTCTTGTGATTTCAGCTTGTCTCTGAATCATTAAGATCTCTTTGGGTTGTGAGCCTCCAAACAATTCTTCAGAGCCATGAGTACTGCCAGCCCAATACTGAATGCAACAAGTGGCCAGTGATCTTTGCTGTTATGGCTGATTGAGTGTGGCATGAATGTGGAACCACACATAAGAAAAGGACTGAATCAAAATTTAATCAACATTTTAATTCTGTTCTCCAACTTGTGCTCATTGTTTCCTATCTGTGTGCATGCTGAAGCCTGGAGTGATTGAGGGGGCTTGCTGTCATCGCAACTCAGTCTGCTCTTCATGCTGAGCACTTTATGTTTCTCTGCCTGGAAAATTTCAAATAAAATGTCAGTCTGTGCATTTCATTAATCTGCTGACAACTGAGTTAAAGGTCTAAGTGCTTTAAAAATATAACACAGATTTTAAGCTCAAGGGTATGGTTGAAGTTAGAATCCATCCGCCAGCCCTCTTGCTATAGTGCAGTTTGAATCCAAATAAGCCTAATGGAGAAAGGCAATGAGGTTACGTTGGTTGGCTCCAAAGCAGAAAGGAAGGTAGTTGAAGCAAAATCAATACTATTGAAAGACAAAAGAGTTGTAAAGCCTTTTTCCTTGAAGACGTTTGTCCATGTGTCATAAGAAACCACCACTACCTTTGGTGTTCACTTAGCAGCACTGCTGACAATTGGTGCTGAGTCTTCAGCTGATGGAAGTCCAAGAGAATGGGCACCACTTTCTCCTCAAGGAGAGGGTCATTGGTCAAATGATCGAGGAGTTGGTGTGGCGCTGAGCAGCATTCTCAGCCTGCCTTGTGAATGGGCACCTGGTCTCTGGGGGAGCTCTATGAGCTTGGGCAGATGCCTGCTCCACAGTGTCACTTCAGTCACTGAAGCACTCAAAAGACCCATGTATTTTATTTTTTTATAATCCCATGTTTATAGATTCATGCGTATGTTTGTGTACACTCCATATTATTATTTACAGCTAACTCTGTATCCCTTGCTATTTCCTTCTCCTTCTTTTGTTACATTATACGCCATATTTTCATGCCATATGCCACTTAAGCTGCACCTTTATGTGTACAAAATGTGTACCTAATTTGCATGCATAGTTACTACCATTATAGACACAGGCATAGAGTAAGCAGGCATATTTGCATGCAATTGTCTGATTTGCCTGCCCAATTGTGGTGATTTGCATATGCAGATTGTATGCACAGTTGTACATTAACATTTTTTTAAAACTGGCCTCCATGGTTTATTAAAATAGCTTTAAGCTTCCTCTTGTAAAATATTGAAGATCCTAAAAGCCCTCTAGCTTTTCAGTATTATATCCCCTCAGTAAATGATCTCCACATTTTTATACTCTCTCTCCCCCCTCTCTTGTCCCACTCTCAAGAGAGATCTAGTCTGCAGATTTATACATCCATTATTTCAAGGTATATTTGATTTTCTCCATTTGCCTCTGTTAATCCAACTTAGCTGTAAGTAGAGGGACAAAAATACCCTTGTTTAACTTTCAGAGGATATCCCACCTACCTAAGCCAGTGTTTTCTATTTAAACTCAGATTTTTTTCAATGAATTAATTCAGATGGAACTGAAAAGATTCTTTTCCTAATACAGAATTCATCGGTTGCTGTGGGTAAATTCAAGACACTGACATGTGATCTGGAACTAAAATAACCTTCAAGTAAGAGGATGAGCCATCTCTAATTTTGTGCGTGCAGGTCATTCTGCAAATGTTCAGGAAATGGTTGAACAATGTTATTTCCTTGCTCAAGCATCTAATAAAAGGCTTCTTTGGCTTAAACTGGATCTTCCAGAATATCTTGAAGAGAGAACGCTAATGCTAGTAATTGTAAGGCTATGCTGAGAGAGTAAAGTTTCATTGCAGGAAACCATCCAGTGTTCCACAGGTCCTAGGGATGATCAGATTCTGCTGAACAGTTGAAGATGATTGAACTCCCATAGGAAAGCATCCGACCTTCTGACACTGCAGATAAATTATCTTTTCTTCTAACAAATTCTGTAGGCTGTGTGACAGCATGTGAGAATGATACTCATGAGCCCAACTCAGTCCCAGAGCCCCAGACATGCAAAATCACAAGTAACTTTAGGGGCACAGCACCATCCCAGGAGCAGCTTTTGACAGGGCCATGCTGGTCAGGCATGAGAAGAAGCAGTTTGGCGCCATTAACCTGGTGCCCGTGTGTGCTTTTCTCTGCTTAGGGGAGCTCGCTAAAAGTTAGGCCTTTGAGATGAGGTTTTACATTAGGAAAGTGGCTTTCTTTGGAAGATGTTGCAGAGCTGCTTTGTCCGTACCTCCCCAATAAGGAGCAGCCTCTCCAGGCCCCGCTGCCCCATCCCCTGAGCAGAGCTGTTCCAGCACAGGACTTGGGAACATTTTCTTGGTTTCGGTTCCTTCCTCCTTTTTGATTTGCTCTAAAAGCACATTCCTGCCCCAATCTAAAATGCTAACATAGACATTGCCAGCATTATTCCTTGCTATTGTTTCAGCTTCCAGCAGGCCATCCCTCGCCAGGGAATGTGCCATCAGCACAAGGGGCGTTTCATTTCGAGGAGTATCCCAATGGGGATGCTCTGTCGGTGCTCCTTGGGAGGGGGCATGAGGAGAGGACTCCTTCAGACCATGTGAGCAGGTGACAAACTAGCTGTCCCTGCTCCCAGGCTGAGGGTGGACGTGGTACCTTTTCTCTGCAGTCACACGTCCTCCTCCACCCCCCAAGACTGCTTCTAGCGGGACTGACCCTGCCTTTACTGAGTCACGTAGTTTTACAGTTGATTAAACTCAAATTTGAGGAGTTTTTTAATGCCCCAAATACAGTTTCTAAAGGCCAGTCAGAAATTACCTGGAAATATCTCTCTTTGTGCAGGAAATTGTATATAATTATAGCATATTACTGCCAGTCTGTGCCTGCCACTGTGTGTTACTCAGTCCCAGTTTATTTTTGGGTTAGAAGACAGGTTTTGTTTTTTTTTTATTGAAACTCTGATTTTGAAACATCCAGACCCCTAAACCTCTGCAGGCTGCAAGTACACCAGAATTTTGATCATATTTTACTTTCAGGCTGCTTTCCCAGTGCTCTGCACTTTGAACAATCATCTTTAAGCAAGAGTCTGCAACTCCTATGAATTTATCCTTAGGAAATGTACCAAGAATTCTCTGGCATCAGAATTAATCATCCTGAACAAAGAAAAATACGTTTAAATCCAGCTCCAGCAGGGAACCTGCTTTGGGATAAACTATGAATTCTAGTTCACCCAGCATCCTGCCTTGCAGTCCCTGCTCCATCCCTAAAAATGAAACAGGCTATAAAAACAATTATTTTTATTATCCAAGGTGAGATAAAAGAAAAAAAAAAAAGCTAGATGGAAATCTTCAATCAGGAAAACATTTTATAATTATCAAAGGAGGTTTTAGGACAGTGCCTATGTAAAGAAGTGTGTAAGTTTATAGTACTGTGTGTAAACTTGAGATTGAACACTTCCAACTGCAGTGAGATTGCACTCATGATCCAAGTGCGATCTGCTCATAAAATAATAATGCACACAAACAGATAGCAGTTTTGCAGTTTCAGAAACTAATGGGCACAAGATTTTAAATGTGGTCTTAATTCCCTTGAAAAGATAAAGCAATTCTTTACTCAGTATAGCAACTGCAATAGCATCTCAGGTATGAGATGTTAAAAATCTTTTTTTAAAGAAATACTGAACAAATTGATCTTTTATCTAAGTGGAAGGAGGGGGTGAGGATACACTGACCTAAATAATGGAAGGGTTTGGAACCAGGAAGGAGTGGATAAACAGCGATTCAGGTAAACTCCTCACATGTTCAAAGACTGAGAGTGCAAAACCTATAATTAAAAGAATGTACTTAAAACCCCTGAAATGTGTGATTAAGAGGGGCTATTTGATTTCTGAAAGTGCCACTTAGATGAGCTGTTTGAGTCTTCATCGACATGTCCATGTCCTGCTTATATCACCTTCTAGGAGAGGGTGACTCAGTGCTAAATCAGAAGCCCACTACATCACCGTCTCTTTGAATAGAGACTTCCTATTCTGGAACAACATTTTAAAAAGCTTTTCTTTTTCCTTTCCTTTAGAAAATGCTTTCTTTCTCTTCCAAAGCGTGGGGGTCAAATCCATCCTTCCTGTAATTCCACCAAGGCTAATTTGGCCATGTTTTTCCCTACCTCTCAGCTAAAGGCCCAATTAAAAGAGATCCTGTCAAATCATGGCGCAAAGGTAGTTATTTCCTCACTAAATACTCTCCCTGCGCGAAATCCTTTATGTGAACTGCAGTCTTTTGCCAGCCCTTGGGAAGCTGGTGGCAAACACATCTGATGTGTCTGCTCAGTCAGAAGACCCTATTTCAGCAGGAAATATCTGTACCTACTTCTTGCTACTGCTCCTGAATATCCCCTTGTGGGTATCTCAGCAGCCATTACATGGAGCCAGTCCTGAAAGCAGACATTTTTCTGCTTTTTATAATGGGAGAGTTCATTTATGCTGAGAATACAGTTTTTACCAGGCTGCCTGCAGGACAATGCAATGAAAGATTTATCCTTAATAGCATTTCGCTGAAGTTTCACCACAGGAGACAGGATTTTTGTTGTGCTTTTTTATATTTTCCCCTTCAGTTGCTATGAAAGTCTCTGCTCTTAGCTCTTTTTTTTACAGAGCATAATCCCTGTATGTACTCTGCCACCTGCTCTCAACTAAATTTTTCTCTTTTCCTCGATCCTTTCTCATCTCTGACACACTTCTTTTTGTTTTGCTTTTCTTCTCCTATTATGCAGTGAAAGGAAATTAGAGAAGTAACTGATTATGAGCACAGTAACTCTGAAGTCGGACAAGCCATCTGTAGCATGAAATAGCAACTAGCCTTTGCTCACCTGCAACTTCATGTTTGCTTTTCTCTCTAACTCCCTGTTTGACACAGTCTGCTGATTTACAAGCTGCCACTTACGGCTCCATGACTGTTCTCCACTCTTCCCTCCAGGTCACTGTTGAGCCTAAAATACATTCCCATCTTCCTGCCTTTTTGAAGGTCTCCCTGCTCCAGGATCTATCTCATCTTTAGTCCAGGTGAGGTGCAGACACTTTGCTGAACGTCCAGAGCTTGTCCCAAGGGAGACGGCACAGTACAGAGGGCAGATACACACCTCCGAGTGGGATGGAATTCTCTTGCAAAGTGCCCATCTCTTCCCATTAAGCTTAGCAAGTGTATATGAGGCACTAAGTGCCAGGCGGCTAAATAACAGAACATGGTCCTGTATGAGTGATATCGCTGACAAATTGCCCGAATCTACCAGCAGACTCCAGTTCTGCATCGTCCTTCCTGAGTCCTCCGGAGGTATAGTGATGTCTAGTGGGCACCCACGGGGCTGGCTGGAGGGAGACTTGAGATAATATCCCAGCTCACGCCAGTTCCCCTTGTGTCTTATTTGTCTGCCACTAAATGAGCAGAATGGTACCCACCTTCTTCCTAAATTGCTGCAGAACTCAGGCTTGCAAGGAGCTGCTTGAGCAGTATGTCTCATAATTAACTGTTACCCTAAGCTTCCTCAGGTGCCTGACTGCTCAAATATCTAAGAATTTATGGGCATTTGATAACATCTGAAAATGAAAAGAGTCTCTTTAATATGCTTCTGATAAGTATTTGCACTATTTTAGAAAGCTATTTTCATTCCACTCAGACACTTGTTAAATAACTTTTTAGATCTTGAACATTTACTGCTCATTTTATATGTGAAATCAATCAATCAGATTTAACAAAGGAAAGAACCTGATTTGCTCACAGCCCTGTCTGAGCACAGAGGTGCCATTTTGCAATCTACTGAAGCTTTCAGTTAAAGAAATGAAAGGGGGGAGAGGAGGAGAAGACTTTGATGCCAAATAAAAATGATTCAGCATCCTCATAACTTTGACAAGTTGTGTGACTTACAAACCTCCAGTGGAGCCGTATAACAATAGACTAAGAACTTATAAGTCTGGACCACAGGAGATACCTACCAACAATGGTGCATCCTCCCCAAATCTGAAAGAGCTTTGGGGAAGGAAAAGGTTCCAAGAAAAGTGATGAATATAAACAGAGTATAGTGAAGAAAACCATTGCCATGGGTTTGGACTAATGGCAAGAAGCGTTACCTGCACTCAGCTTTCAGTGGTCATGCTTGTCCAAGTTATTAAGAAGATACTGAGATTGCAGACTTTTTAGGAAAGGGTTTGTATGTGCTTTGCACAAAAATGGGATACTATGCCATGAAATGGGGCTTCTTTGCTGTTAATAACACATTCTGTAATGAATAACACATTTTGAAACTGATGCACTTGCTTCAGACTCTGCCTGGCTCAAGGGGCACAAGTGATACCATCCCGACCACCTTTGGTGGTCGTATAATGAACAGCAGCTCTTCAACTCCACAAAATCAAAGCACAAGGCCTGCATGGGTGGGTTTTACCACAGGAGCAGGATATCCTGACTTGCTGGTGTGGCCTGTCACTGCCTGCCTTGGCACTTGCAATGATCACTGCACTTAAATTCAAGAGAGTGACTACTGACTGCTAAGGTTAGTTACCATTTGGGGCTGCTGTGCTTTGGCCTCATATATGCTTAATGGATAGCAGATCTTCAGGGCTACCCGCACTATTTGTGGTTCTAATATGGCTACAGTCACTGAATTCTATACTGTTTCTAAAACAAGGCATTATTTTTCCTTTTGTTTTCCTGGTGCTTGATAGTTAATTCGTACAGAATTTAAACAGGGATTTTATATATATGTACATATATATATATAAAAAAGAAGAGTGCCTTAACACCTTTATAAATCATCCATACTTCACAGACTGAGGTTATTGCCAGATGGGTATCTATCGAGGCCTGTCTGAAGAGACTATCTGTGACTTTGATGTATTTTTCCTGTGCTGCTAACAAATGGGTCACAGCCCAGTTATGTGATTATACAACATGTTTACAACTTCTGCCATACTGAAGATGCACTGGGTATTGCTTGGCAGGAGCCAAGACGTGCATCTTGCATGATATAAGAAGTTCTGCTTCTTTCCCTTCCATCCCTCTACATACACAAAGAATCGCACAGACAAAACTTCCTCGCTATTATATTTGAGAATGGTGGGGCTGAGTCTCACAGACAGAAAGTCTCTGTCTTTAATATGCTTTCAAGCTCAGCAACAAAAAAGGATTAAAATTGTACTATGTGAAAGCTTCTGTGTTATGAAGTGTCATCATCCAAACACTTTAAGTAGTATTCTATAACATAGACTACCATAAGTTCAATTTTTACTCAATCACTTGAAATGCACTTAGGAAAATTGCTCTTTTGCTGTTTTCACAACAGCTCTGGAAGTCAGCCTCTGGTTTAATGATAACTGCTTTAATCACAGTTTGGCTTGTTTCATTTTGACAGCATTGATGTAACAAATTATTTATTTTCTGTATGTTAAATATACTATCATTGCAGCTACCAGAATTTTGTTACTGGTGCAATAAATGCAAATGACAAGGTTTGCAGCTCATTAAGGTAATTTGTGTGTGCATAATTTTCAGTAAACACAGTGAATGAAATCACATATCTTCTCTACCAAGAGTGTCATCTGAAACTATTTGTGCTTGCTTTAGTAAATGGAAGTTATTTTTCGAGCCTCACTATATATAGCAGAACACATGTTTTCTCAAACAGGAGAGCCAGACTGTAAAGCGAATGCAGCATCCTCAAGCAGGAATTGTATTAAAAAATATTGTTATACCATTAGGCTGAAGAAGCCCCCTCTTGTTTGCCACAAATAGCTGCGTTCTGCTCCCAGTTCAGGTTCTGCAGGGCAGCCAAGGAGGAGAGGATGTTTGTTCCTGCACAGTGAGCAAGGGGATGGGGGAATTCTGTCACTAATTTGTTCTGATCCTGCTGCCTCATTAGGGCAGGCTGTGAAAGATGGGAAATGTGTACTATGTCAGTGAATGTGAACTTTCTGCATGGAGCTGTTAGCACAGTAAATAGCTCAGGAGGAGGGAGGGAGACAGCTGGAGTACATTGTGTTTCATAAAGACTATACCGGGGCCTTGAATCTTCATTTAACCCATCACTGAGGTGACAAATATCCACCGCTTCACTGCTGTGTGATGCCGCTGCTGCTTGCCTGTTAATTTATCTGTTTTCAGGCTGTCTAGACATTGTTTGGGTCAAAAAGTGCTGTCTCTCCCCTGCCGTGGGATTTGCCTGCTCAGCTCTTGCTGCAGGCTTCCGTGCCAAACGGGCTTTACAGAAGAATGCTCCCTCTGTCTGGATGGCTTATTAAACAGGACTCCGAATATATGGAGAGGTTTTCAGTCAGGCTAAGGCTTCCTACAGATAAAGTTTATTTTAACCTCTTCTCTCTAAAAATACACTGTTGTGAATAAATAATTCAAATACTTTGGGTTTTTTCCCCTTGTGATTAAAAATCTGCCTATAAGTGTCCTTGAACTGTTTCCTCACAAGGTTCGAGCAGGTTTTGGATGGTCCAACCCCAGACTAAACTAAATGCCAACCTGGGGCCCATGCTGTGCCCAGCGCAATGGAGACACTGACTCTTATCAGAAACCTTTGTTGTTGCTGCCAAATAAATGTTAGAAAATACTTTTAGAATGGTACTTCCAGTTAAGTAAAACTACTAGTGAATACCTTGGCCATATATTTCTTGGGAACACTTATAAGACATGTTGCCCTTTGGGGCACTCGACTGCAGAGATGTTTATTATGTGAAGAAATCATCCAGCTGCTTTACCCAAATTGTTGCCGTGAAATTTTCAGTTAGATGCAGTAGGAGATGACCAGAAGTTCCATAAAAGCTAAATTCCCTTTCATTATAAAATAATGTTGTATTGCACTATATGTATATATACATATATATGTATATATAACGTCCAATCTGGGACTTAATTAAAAGTGTGAGTTTTTTCTTTTTTTTTTTCTTTTTAAAAGAAAAATGGGTTTTGTATTAACAAATATTTTGCAAGGACTATGGAAAACATTTGTTGATTTTTTTAAGAAGGAAGTCTCCCAAACAGAGGTATACTGCACGCACTGCATAGTGGGGGCTGTAGTTCCTGTGTTTCATGTTTCCGTTTCATTATTTCAATCAGCCTGACTTTATCTCCAAGATCCACAGCTTCTTCACACTGTATGCAACTCACCACCTCTCGTTGCTCCACACAGAGGGTAAGGAAGGCGGCCCAACAAAGGAAGACTTAGTGAATCATAGAATCATTCAGGTTGGAAAAGACCCTTGGGATCATCGAGTCCAACCATCTACCCTACTCTATAAAGTTCTCCCCTACACCATATCCCTCAGTACCACATCTAAACGTCCCTTAAACACATCCAGGGATGGTGACTCAGCCACCTCCCTGGGCAGCCTATTCCAATGTCCGACCACTCTCTCTGTGGAAAATTACTTCCTAATGTTCAGGCTAAACCTACCCTGTTGGATCCATAGGCATCTGTATTAGGGCCCACAGCATCTTATGTGCACGTCACTGTGTGTTCAGCTGAAATACTTAGAATTTTTCTTTTTTTTGGCTATAATTTCACATTTATACATAAGTACTTCTGATTAACGAAAAATCTGAAGAAATGAAATCCACCCTCACTGGAAAAAATCCTCCCAGCCCTCTCTGCTGGTTTACAGGTCAGCACAGGGGCTGTGCCTGCCTTCCCCGGAGTGCCCGGAGATCGCCTCTGAGCTGGCAAAATTCTAGCATGGGTCCCACAAAGAGAAAGGGATGCTGTTGCTGAAGATTAACCTCTTGGGGTTTTCAGCTGATTTTTTGGAGGACAGGTCTCAGTTTTCTCACATCCGTTAACTATACCCAGTTATTTTCTGAATATTTTCTGTGAAGAATTCTTTGCTGGCCATTCTCTTACTGGGAGAGAGCTCATAACCCTGAAATAGGCACCCAGACGAGGTGGAACTCGTGCAGACTCGATTGACTTCAGAGAAGTTCTGCTTGAACCCTGGCTTTTGGCCACCTGGAGTACATCCAAGAACCAGGCCCTCAGATGACCACAGTTCAGGCAAGTGTGCCCAGACAGCAGCAATTAACTCTTTGAACCCAGCTCTGAGAAATTTTTGCTCTCAGCTTTTGTGCTTTGCTGGGTCGGCAGTGATTAGTGCCTGTTAAGCAGTTTGCTAGCAAGGCTACTGAAGAGAGCATGAGTGCAGTGTATGTTCAGATGAACAGAAATTCCTGACAGCGTTCAACCAGGCTGGCCTTAAGTCACTCTCACTGCAAGGTTCTCAGGCTTCACGTTTCCTCACAAAGCAAGGACTACAGAGAATCTTTTTAAAAAATCTTCTGCCTCTTCCCCATTGGAAGTTAAAGCAAAATGTCATGGAAATACAAGTTTTGTTAAAGCTTACTATTACAAAGCCTAAATTTTGGCTGTTAGACCTGAAAGAGTTCCTTTATTGTTTTTTTTCCATGATTAATTCTATATTTGTTCATATAATTTGCATAGGTGTTCTGAAATAGTTACAATCAATCCAGTAGTTTTACTGAGAGCACTTTCCAAAATACAAACTGGAGAGACACTTTGTGTGATTTACTTGTAGATCTACAGCTACAAGATTTTTCCACTATCCTTTTTATTCTGAATGAGTAAAAATGAGTAAAATGAGTTAAAAGAAGGAAACTACCCATATCTTCAAGATGACGATATAAGGCTATTATTCACAGGACTTCAAAGCTTCTCCTGCAACTCCTGAGTTGAGCACAGCCATGGAGTGGTATCTCCCACTGAGGCAGGGAATGAAGTGAGGTTTAAGCAGAGGAACTGTGGGGAGTGGGTGGGACGCTCAGGAAGATCAAGGGTCCCAGTGTATTTTCAACCCACCTGAGTTGCTGGCCTACTACTGTATCACGTACAAATTTCCTGCTAGAGGCATCTCCCAGAATCCTGTCCCTAACTGTATAACAAATCTCATCCTTCTCTTCCCCTTCACTGTCCAGGCCCGAATGTGCCTCTGGCACTGCCTGAAGCTGAAGAGGACCCCACAGCTTGGCTCAGATGTGGGAGCCACCTGGCCTGGCCGCTGTGGCCTTACTTTTGTGTCAGATATCTCTCGCTGTTCTCACAGCTGATCTACTGCAGTCATGATTTTAATGACCTTCTTCTCTCTAAATCAGATGCTAAGGGCAAAGGGGTATATTTCACTTCTCCAATTTGCAATTAGCAAGCAGCAAACCTAAGCTGGGCAGTGTTTTCCTGTTTTGGCAGAGTTGGGAGGTTCAGCCCTGTTCACGTACAGGGGCACCCAGTGGAGTGCTGGACCCTGAGCTCACCCTGAGTTGTGCCAGGGATCTGCAGGGTGGTTCAGGGACAGTGTCCCTCTCGGGAGGAAGCAGGCCAGAAGTCAGACAGCAGAGGAGGAGAAGTGGGTTCAGTTCCTTGGTGTGCCAGGGACTTCCCACGTGACTCAGCCAGATACTTTATCCTCTTGTGTTTCAGTTCTCTGTCTCTAAACCAGGGCAAACCAACCTTTTGTACTACTCTGTGGTGTTATGGGGGCACAGTAAGAACTGTGACATCCCTAAATTCTGTGGGTGAGATGAACGAGTTGGTTTATACACAGACTTAACAGCTGTAAGAGCAGGTACCCTTTCAGGGCACGCCTATGGAAATTTGAGATAGGCCATGTGTTTGTATCAACAGTGAGCTCTAGAGATGGGATGGATTTAGAGCTTGTGGACGTTCCTGGGTTGCACGCAATAAAGCATGAGGTTGTGCTGATAAAGGATAAGAGCAAGTGCGTCCTGTTACTCTACTGTGATGCCTCGGGCAATTCAGGAGCATGGGCAGGCAACATTCCTCAATTCAGCCAGCCCCACAAGGTAGCAATCACTTGGATGCCAATGTAAGAATTGGACAAGATTAGATGTGGACTCATACTCCTTGCTTTAGGTGCATTTAAACATGTACAGGATATTTCCAGTAGGTCTGTGGGGCAGTTTTCAGTTCAGTAGCTACATTACATTTCTTTTTAAGAACAAAATATGTACTGATGGCACCCAAGAAGTTACTCTTCCCTTATCTCAACACTCAGAAGCAGTTGGCTTTAGAGCTGTAGAGACTGCTGATCTCAACTCAGCAGGTGATTTTGTTTGATTCCTCTTGTGCTGTTTTGTCCACTCAGGTTCCCTACAGTTGGTTGTCTGGTGAGTGCACACAGACAGCTTACTCACTGAATTTGGGGTAGGTAGATTGAGGCCAAACCACTGTGAGGAGAAAGCATCTTTCATCTCTGTTGGGCTTATTTTAAATTGGTAACGCTTAGATGAAGAACGCTGGCCTTCCAGCTCTCATGTTCCTTGGCATCTCAAAACTATAATAGTGCCATGGTGGCCTTTACACCTGGGAGGATATAGTGAGTTAACAGTTCTATGAGAATGTCCTGGTTTTGGCTGGGAAAGAGTTAATTTTCTTTCCAGTGATTTGTGTGAAAAGAATGTCAATAATGCATATTGGGTTTAGTTGTTGCTAAGTGATGTTTACATTATTCAAGGAATTTTTTCAGCTTCCCATAGAAGGCTAGACAGAATGATGGAATGACCAATGGCATATTCCATACCACAGACATCCTGCTCAGTATATAAAAGGGGGTTAGGCGGGGGGGGGGAATCTGTGATCACTGATCGGGATGGTGTCGATTCACTGGGTGGTGAGAGAAACTCATGTCATTATTAATATTGTTATTTTTCTTTTTGTTATTGTTTCTATTAAATTGTGTTTATCTCAACCCATGAGGGTTTTTTTTCTCCCTTTCCCCTCCTTTTTTCCCCTCTTCTCCCGACCCTTCACAGGGAATGAAGGGGGTGAGCAACTGTGTGGTTCTAGTTGCCAGTTGGGGTTAAACCATGACACCAAACTTGGTGAAAGTTTGGGAAAGTGGACATAGTAAGAAATGTTTTATTCTCTGTCCACCATTTGAAGTTGATAGAACAAAAAAGGCCTGTGCAGACACGCAGATATTTCAGGGCACTGGTAAAAGCCCCACACCCATTCAAAGTTTGCCACATTCCTTTTTGGTATTCTACTGGTCTTTCATAGATGGCAGCACACCTTCCTTTTGTAAGTTTTAGTTCCTTTTTCACTTTTTTAGATGAGGTTTCCTCATTATGCCCAGACACAAACTGAAATTAAATATAAACGCAAGTAGTTTTTACCATCAGGGTATTTTCCTAGATGTGCTCTTACTGCAGTCCATGTCCTCAGTCTCTAATAAACACTTGTTTGGCTTGTGACTGTGTGATGGCCAAACACTAAACCGGAGCTCAAAGTTGCTTTTGCTCTTAGCTGCTGATAATTTTGTTCCTTTGTTTATTCCATCCGAAATAAGGTTATAGTTCAGCCTATTTCTGTTCCTGTTGGAGTTTTTGCTCCATAAGCTGTATGTCTCCCTGGCTGAAAAGTCAACAGTTGCTGCACTTTCATTTCCTCCTGTGAGGGTGAATCATAACCAAGCAAGAGCTGTAGGACCAAAAGCAAGAGGAGAGAGGAATAACGCGGTGGATCCGCCTCTCCCGGCTGTGTGAGCTCTGCAGGGTGCTCTTCATAAAGGCAGTCCATGAACTGAACCTGAAACTGTTTCCTTCGCAATGGCTGTAGTGAACTGACCTCTGAAGGTTTGCGTAGTGATTCCAGCCAGATGAGCCTGAGCTCTCTCAGAACAGCCCTCCCTCCCTGCTTCTCCAGCGTACCCTTCTGTAACCAGCTACAGCAGCCGCAGATGGGCTCGATGGCTTAGGAGGACATTCCAAGCCAACTTCTGTGGCCTCTCCGCGTTCAGGGAAATTTTCAAACAACAGCCAAACCCAAGCCCTCGGCTGGGACAGTCAATTTGCGCAGTGTGGACTTTTCGAATCTCTCCATTCTCAATCAGCTTCTACACTGAATGAATGTATATGGCCTTATTTGCAGCTTCCCTAAAAAGTATCTTAGGAGGGAAAAACTGCCAAAGCAGAGGGATTTGAGTGACTTTATAATTTCTTTTTAACATAATTTGCTGTTTACTGCTTATTTTGATAAACTACTTCCCCGTGCCAGCAGGGTAGGGCTGTTGTGGAATATCGTGCCAATTTTGGCTTATAGAAGACAGAATACACGTTCAAATCAACAATCACATATATGTGTGCATGTGTTTAAAGACTAATATTTGCATGGAAAATACGACTATAAGAAAAATTATTTCCATTTTCATTGATATTTTCTTGAGAAAAAGGAGTATTTTCTGATCAACTTCAGAGTTAGAAATAACCTGAAATTTATTTCACTGAGAAATTTGCTCTGCTTTCTTTTTCCCAATGCAATTTAAAAAAAAAAAAAAAATAGCAAAGCTAGAGACCTTGCATGGTTTTCAAAACAAATGGGTGTTCATCTGGGACTATGACATCTCAAACAAAGGTAGTTCATGAAAGTATTAAATCATCAGATTCTGTACTGGTGTGGGGGATTGCTCAACTGGACACACTGATGAAAATGCCAAACAAAATGCTCCATCAAGGACAGTAGGCATCGCTCATGTGTTTTAACTGTGTTTTCACTTAACTCCAATGCAAAAAGGAAGCAGTGTAATGGTACTTCAGGTCAGTTTGAGGTAAGCGTCAGTCCAGAAATAATTTATACTAAGGGACTTTTGGTCCCACATTTTGGACCTTCAAGTACTTGAATTTGCAGTTTCTCTGAATTTTCTGCTCTAAGTCAGTCATGGCACATGTACTTGCTAAGTAGAGGTATCAAAAATTTGGCAGAAGTTTGGGAAAAGATGTTCTGCAGTGTGTTGAGTTTTGCTATTATTTGAACCCTTTTCCTCTGTGGCTTGGTCCAATGCCCATCAGTGTTCATGGAAAACTCCAGTTGAATGGGATGAGTTTTGCAGATCCAGTTCTGTAGTGACAAGTTTCTTCCATTTATGCTAGAAAGAATGGAAAGTTCTAAACAAACTGCAGGAGGTGGGTGACCCCTGGCTGTGCCAGGTCCCCAGGTTCTGCCTTTGGATATTGAAAGACAAGATAGAAAAGACATTTTCCCTGAAATGGCTGAATTCTGACCCAAACCAGTTCTTGGGCTCATGTAGGTTTTTGAAAAACTGCCTTTTTTCTCATGAATCGCACATGGAACTTGCATTTTATGTCACACACACATACACTGAATAGTGCAAGGAACATGACTCAGTTATATTCTTTTTATGAATTGAACTCTAAGACAAGAAGTTTTGCATTGTTTTGTCAAGAAGTCTCTGTTCTCCTCCCTTATATCTCCTCCAACACCCACCCATGCAGAGGCACACGGTCTTACTACCCCTTAGCCACACACTCCCACCACTCCTTGGATTTGGCTCTTCTACTGGAAGTTGTTTATTGCTACCTGTTCCCTTCAGTGACAAGTCACTGCTGTTATTACTGTATAGTTATTATTTTTGTGCCAGTCACTCATCTGGACAGGAAAGCTTTAAGAACCTTAATTACTTTGTGGCCAGACATGGAGCTATATTTCTAAAAGTAGCTTTTCTTTTTTGGATCAAGTTCATTTCCTACAGTGTCTGGTTTTATGAGTTTGCGAGAAGCTTTCAGGTTCTCAAGAGCCCCCGTACTTTCTCCTCAAACACACACACACACACGAATATATATAAAGAGTTGAAAATCTGGAACAATTAAATTGTTTTCACCTCCTGTCAATCACCTACACAGAGTCATTTGCAGCTTCACATACATACTCTGCTTTCACTTCTGGGCTAAATACCTCTCTAAAATTATTTTTGTGATTATTGTATGCTGTAGTTTAGGACCCTTCCAGCTGAAACGTTCTATAGAAAATATCACTGTTATTCTTGAAATGTAATTTCTGACACTCACCACCAACTATGTTAATTTTTTATTATTTTTAAAGGAAGTGTAGCAGAACTGGCAGAGAGATAGTGAGTAATTCCCTTGAAGCTATGTCCCCACTGATTTGATTTTTCCTTGACAGCTTATGCATCATGCTATATGCTTCTTTAGACAAATAAATAAGAGAGCTGTTATCTGCCAGCCTGGCCTGAGGGCTTTTAGCAACACCAGAAAGTCTGGCAGTTTTCCTTTCGACATTCAACAAGACAATTAGGGAATCACATTATGGCAAGCGTGGATACTACATGCTTGAGTGGGAAAAGAAAAGCTGGTCTGAAACTTGTGAACCCGTGAGAAGTCCCGTGTTGATTGCTCAGTAACCTGCCTCTGACCTGCAACTAAAAGAAGCATCCTCTGAGCAGGGCTTAAGGAGAACTGGAGCCTAATTCTGTGTGGGGAACAGAACAGGTCTGTGATATACACTAGGAGATAGACTTTGATAAAACATCGTGCTTTGAAGAAAACAGATTTGGGTCAACTGAAACATTTTGTGAATTCATGTTCAACTTAAGTCATTTTATTCTTAAAATTTAAGCAAGTCAAAATGTTTCCTTTCAACATTTTTACATGAAACATTGCACCTTTCAAAATGTACCTGGTTTTATTTTTTAAATGCTTACAAATGAAATGATACCTCTTACTTCAAACAAAGTGACATATTTTATTCATCCTAAATGATTAATTTCATTTGGTTAAAACGGGGGGGGAAAGAAATTTGCTTTTGAATCTACCCTAAAATGTTTTTTTTCCACAATTTTTCAATACAATTTTGCAAATAACGCCTTCTCCTTCCTGGGGAACCCTTTAGGGCAGCCACAGAAAAGGCTATTCCTCCACCTGGTCTCTGCCTGCTCACCAAGGCACATTCTCTCTCTCTTGCAGTGAGAATAAACCAGCTCTTCACCCGTCCTGCTGCTGGTGGCTGAGATGACCCTGCCGTGCACGGACCGGTGTGGAGCTCCCACAGACAGGTGAGCTGGGGAGGGGGGGAAACTGCAGCAGAAATTTGCTCTGTCCTAAAACCGTGGGCTGGATTTTTAGAAGTTAAGCAAATAAATTCATGCAGCACTATGTGTCTGTTTGCAAAGTAAAATTCCAAAGAAGTTGACATGAAATTATAATTAATTCTCACCTTAAGACTCACAAATGTTTGAGTCTAGTTCTTTTGGTCCATACTGAATGCAAGCAACTCCCTTTTATGTGCAAAGAAGGCCCACATTTACTGTCCTGATGTTCTGCAAAATCTAGATTTTACTGCACAATCTATCCAGGAGGTTTTTTCATAATGTGCGATAACGGGATAACTGTGAACTAGGCAGAAAATCTGCTCTGAGATACAGCCCTAATATCTGCGTGAAACTGTACATTTTCACCCAGGCAGCCATAAAAAATTCCAAGTTGAAATAAAGCATGGAGCTATGTCTATATTTGTATGGGTGTCTGGAGAAGACCTGATCTCATCTGACAGGATGAAACATAACCAGCAACTTCATAAAGCTCTGATAAATAGTAACTTTCCAAGGATGACTTAATTTCTCTTTAAGCTTGGTTGGAAAGCTGGAAAAACTTGCCTTATAAGAGAGAATAGTCTCATCAAAATGAAGATCTCCCCAAGTTCAAAGACCTGAAGGAGTAACAAACTCTATCTTCCCTTAACTTTTTTAATAAATTCATTTTAATTAGAGAAAGTTTAAAGTGACAGCTTTAAAAAAAAATCACTTTTCATTCTTTGCCTGTTCTCTCTTTCAACAACACAATCACACCCCAATTAACTAACTGTACTGCTTACAATAAAGACTAATGATCCTCCACTGGCCCCCACCTCCATTAGCAGCTTCAGAATCCCACCAGAATCCCAATTAACACATTGATTTGCTTAAAAGGAAAATAGTAATCTTTGGCTGTCCGTTCCACCAGCTGTGTGTTCCGTCACCCAGACTCCAAGCAAGTCCATTGATTTCTTTAAAATAAAACCAGCAAATGTCCATTAATTCCTCTCCCCTAACTGTGGGTCCCACTCTGATTCTTCTTTTTGCCAGAATTCACTGGGACATTTTATTTAAGAAGCTTAAAGACTAATATGCTGTGTTTCTCTCCTGCTGACCCACCGGTTCATCAAACTGATTTCAACTGACTGCTGGTGTGGGACTGCAGGAAAGTGCTCAGTGAGGATGTTCACTGCCTGCTGCCAGTTCTAGCTTGGTGAAGCATCCGGATAAACCGGGTAAAGAAAAGGGTCATGAAAGCCTGTATGTTAAGGTTGTGTCCTCTACAATCACACTCAGATAATTAAGACTTTGTAATGAGGGAGCCCTCATTATGGAAAGCTATACAGGGAGTCTGCAAGTGTTATTTTTGAGGCTGGCTGGAGGTCAGGAAGGAGCACGTCCACAACGCTGACTTGCCCAAAGGCCCTGCAGAGCTGCGGTCATTCTCCTGGGCCCAAGGGCTTGTGAGTTCCTTGTAAGAGAAAACAGCAGAAATTTGATGTCCAGGACGTTTCCCGTTTGAGAGTACTCATGATGCTGTGTGATACACTGCAGATAGAGGTTATAAATAATTAGGAACGAGTGACCCAATTCAGATAATAGAGCCGACCTGCCTGTAAGCTCTTTCAGGCGTTCACCTTCTGCTGTGCTGCACAGTGTTAGAAACTTCTTCAGGACACGCATGGAACAATAATGCAGATGGCTTTTTGAGTAAATGACACCGGGCTTCTTTTGAGGTTTCCTCACAATGTCAGGACTTCACAGATAGAAAATACCAACTTCTGCTGGCCACCTTAGTACCGTTTTTTTACAGGCAGGCTACAGCAGCAGAAGCTTGCTCTCCAATTGCTAATGCCAATACCCACAAGACTCGTATAGTAAAAAGTGCAATAAAAACCACTGTGAAATAATAACCAAGTGATAAAATTACAAGTAGGAACACAGAAAAAAAAAAAAATCACATGCACTGCAGGAACAATGATATAAGCCTGCCTCTCAACCTGCTTAATCTGCCAGGCAAACTGCCCCCGTGGGTATCACCAGCCAGCTGAGAGCGGGACTAGGAGCAGAGTAAGTGAAACAACATGAGTGTGTGATGTGTAGTGACCATTCTGAATCCATGGTACAGCATTTATCTTTTACTGCTTATACTGGATTTCTTGGGAAGGCTTCCTCCCTGGCTGGGTTTGAGAACCAGAAGTCAATGGGACATCACAAGGTATTCCAGAAAATAGGCCTGGCAAAGCACGGAGCCATTGCTGATCATTGTGCCAGAGACTGTGATGCTTCTCTTAGGAAGGGTTAAGCTGTATTTTCTTGACATATCCTTCAGGAGACAGCTTCTGTGAAGGGGAGAGAACAGAAAGCATAGAAAGGGCATACTTAGGTACAAGGAATAAATAAAATAGTGATGGACACAAAGTATGTCCTATGGATTTTATTGTAAAATACATTTTTCTCTTGGTTTTCTTGCTGACTGTGCAGTCAGAAATTAAGATCTGTTTTAATTTTTTATGACAGACGAGTCAGTCTTAGCATCTTACTTTCCATCTCCTGTGTCAGTATAACAGGTTAAGGCACAGACTGTCCAGCAGTGAGATCACATTCTTAATGAAGTCAACAAAAGGTTTGCTACTGTCTTAGATAAAGTCAAGATTCCACCAGACTTATACTCCAGTCTTCCTGAATGCAAATTTCCTTCCCTACAAGGTGATTTGAATAATGTTCACCTCCAGCTTTTATGGAGAGAGCAGACTGGGGCAGGCCAAATCATATGTGGTTATTGAATTAAAAAACAATAGTTGCATTGATTTTATTTTGTTTTTTGTGTTGGGTTTTTTTTCCTTTCCTAGCTTTTACTAGACTTCAAATGCAAACATAGAAAAAGTACATACAAAACCTGGCTGCATTCATCTTTTCAATTAGATCATTCTACATGGTGAGTGAGATTAACATGCTGCAACTTGAAAATTTGTGCAGCTTTCAGGTTCACTGCTGGATGCAAACATACTACTAGAGATTTGGAGATAACGATAGGGCATTAGACAGTCTCTAAATCACAGCAATTATTTTTGATGAGAATAAAATGAAGATAAAGCTGAAAATAGCATTGCACTTTCAAAAGAGTGATTACGGGGTCTAAAACCTGGGCAGCAAGGTAAATGTATTTTAGCAATATGCAAACTGAATGCTAAGCAAAGCCTTGCATTTGTCATTGTTGCAACCAAGCCCAAAACCAAGCACCTACGGCACGTGCATTTTGAAACTCACCATTTTAAGGGCTTAGTGGAAGGGGTATGATCCCAACCACACTGAACCAAATATAGCGTTTTCTGGCTTGGTGGATGAAAGTGCCGCTTTTGTACACCCTCATCTAAAGCCTACTTATTCACCAAAGTGCCAACTCCAATTACAAAGGCCCAGCCCACCTCAGAGTTTGCCAGTATACCTGGATCTGTGACTGTTTCCTTCTCCCCCTTTCTCCCTCCTCTTTAACACTAGAAAATTATTGCCAAGTCATTAGCATTTGCAGTAAGAAAATGGTTGGGTTAAACAATTCAAGTTTTAATTCTGTTCCAAAACATGCGATCATTTGCAGAGCTTAAAGAGAATTACAAACACTAATTGAGTCTGACAGTGTATGTGTGATGGCAGATAAGGTATATTAAAGCCATTTCACTGATAGGTAAGCAAAAGTAGGTAAAAGTAACATAATTTCCCTGAGCTCATGCAGGAAATCTGCTATGAGGGTGAGATGAAAACTCAACGTTCCTGATTGTCTAATAGCATGTCCTATGTAAAAGAAAAGCTCTCCATGAAATTGCAATCTCTAGTTATTAATTTCTGTACTGTGAGGACTTGGGATCTTGTTTTCAAAATAACATCTGCTAAAATACACAGGCTAATAGATACATCTGCATTCACAAGGAATAATGTAGCTCCACATTCAGATTGCCACATGCAAATCTTGAATTAGTCTTCTAACAAGTTCATTATGTGAGCGATGTCTAATTTGCACATGCTGTTTTGGCAACTGTCTGTGCAATTTTGAACACGCAGAACTGCATGCCTGCCCTTTGGAAACTGAAGCTCTTTAGCAACCCTTCATGTAAAATTCCCTGTTTTTCTTTCATTGAATTAAGCTCATCTGAGAACTGCGAGCTCTTTTTTTAAAAATTATTCTTTAAAGGGAACCAATAGAGAATATTACAAATTACATCCTTAGAAATGAGTTAAGAGTATGATTGACTTTGAAATCACTTTAGTCTTCTAGTTTTTAAAGAGGTTTATTCTGGTTAACTGACCTGAATGTTAACAGAACTGGAATTTTAATTTGTATTCAGACTGTAAGAATATCATCCACTCAGATAAGACAGTGTTGTTTAATTAGGTCTAGTAGTTAATTCAGAAGAAAGTAAATGTTCTGCAAGAGGTTTGGAAGACTGCTACAGGCTCCTGGGATTTGCAGGAGTTTGGAGAAGCTTAAAAATAAGAAGTCAGTAGTTTTCAGAATTTGAAATGAGTGCTTAGAAGGTATCGCAAAGGTTCTGTGAAGTCAGCATCTTTTAACCTTGTGCTTCCCATTAATGTAATGACCTTGGAAAGATTTACAATTTTGCAATCCAATAATTAAAGTAAATCATATATGTGTAAGGTCCAATTTCTGTGATTCCAAAGAAAGCCCTCAGTTATGATGATAAATGTGATATCTATGGTATCTTCCACAGGATTTTTGTGTTTCATTTATGATGCAAATGAGCTGTGAAAATTAGAAATAATGTATACACCACAGACAGCAGGCATTAATAGCAATAGAAGGATATTGTCTTCACAATTATAGTTTGAATCTTTGCAGTTTTCTCTATAGTTGATAAAACAAATTATATGTATTATTTCAAATTACCATGTCCTCATAATTTAATACATTGCTCAGACTCTGCTTCTGGGTTTGGGGTTTTTTTTGTTGTTATTTCAGGGCATTTTGGTTTTAATTGAAAGAAACACTGCAAATTACAGACTGACTTATTTTTGATGTGGTGACAAGGCAAGCACAAAGCCATACAGAGTTGACAGAAGGAGATAGAAAACTATTCTTTAAAGTTGTAAATGTGAAAATTGATTCAAGAACACTAGCTGTTTTCAATTTTTTATTACCATGGATTTTAAGGACACCCATGTTCTTACAAACTGGGGTTTATGTTCTGATATGAAAATATAATTAACAGTTAAATTGACACTTTATGTCCTGAGGAGTAGAATTTTTCAGCTCTTAAGTGTGAGCAACTTGTAAAGAAACATGGTGGCAGTAAACCTTCTAAACATCTTAAACTGGGGTGTCCTCCTGCAGGAGTCACTGGCACAGGTGACTGATTTGTTTGCCCCCGTAGCCATCTTTGGCCCGCAGAAAAGGAGCAGGAAGGGTTTGTGCAATGGGGCTGGCTGGGGGCGACCGCCCAGACTCCGGGGGCCACCGTCACCCCCAGCAAGTCCCTGCAGAGGCCTTTCAAACACACTGTAGACGGACAAGTACTTGGTAGTGCATTCTGAGCATCTGGGTGTCAACTGGATTTCCCTGTCATATCAGAGAAGAGTATTTGGAAGTGGTTATATTTGCAAATAACCAATTAACTCTTACTCTCTATGTTCATGTATATTCCCTGTGGTTTGCTTTAATGGCTGGTTTATACAAAAGCCTGTGCTGAACAAGATATTTGCTTGACCAAAGGCTCTTTCTCAAACTGCCTGAAGTAAATGGAAAGGCTCCCTGTAACCAAGCAGCACAAAAAGCCCTCTGAACACGACTGCCGCTGCTGTCACAACAGTGCTGGGACGGTGGGCTCACCAGCGCTGCAGGGGAGATGCCTCTCCTTGAAGCACCCAGCAAATACCCTGCACAGACCTGAGCATGTGCAGGGAGGGCAGGGGCTTCAGCACAGCACCTTATTTGTTGCAACAGTAATTTTTCAAGGCCAACACAAAATGTCTCTTTAAGAGCTAGAAAGGTCTGGAAGAGAAAAGGTATTCTTGCTGCCATTTGGAAAGATAAGTGCAGAATCACAGAACATGGATTTCGTTGTCATTACATTCTAACGTCTCAAGCTTCATTGTCAAAATCCATAAACACAGTGTTAAATTGCACAGTGGGGCTTTTTAGATTCAGTCTTGTATGATTGTACAGTAGCTTCATCTTAATACCTCTGCTTAGGTAGTACTGATTTGATGCACTATTTCCATCAAGGTAGCAAGTAAAACCATATTTTGCTCAATAGAGCAAAGAAAGAAATCAGAAGTCATTGTTCTCTGGTGGCAACAAATTTCTACCAGCTCGATACAGATGACAAACATGGGTTTCAGCTGAGAAGGATGACCAAAATGACCAAGGACAGACTGCATCCCAGGCATTCAGAAGAGTGAAATCAGCTGGTGACACTTCACACAACCACGTGTGTGCACTGCATGGGACGAGTGCTCAGCTGTGGTCTCCACTTCCCGTGTGTTTCAATGAGTTGCTATTAAATTCATCCCTTCTTTACCATGCCATGACAAAAATCTGATCAACATCTATGAGACATTCTGGCCTCATTGCCCTGGAAAAGTCAGTACAAATTAAGAGGTAGCTGGTAGCACGGGGAAAGCGTGGCAAGGTGCTGAGCTGTAGAAACACTGGCCAAAGTTATCAGTAATATTTCCTTCAGGGTACAATGTGCATCGTTACTCCTCGGGGCAGCTGAGGAGGTATAACACACGACTGTTATTTCTTTGCATAAAGCGCCTCAAACATGGACACTTTTTCAAGAAAATGCCACAAAGCAGGAGACCTTCATGGATGACATTCTTTTCCCTAGATTTTTTTTGGCCCATGTTCAGAGAATAAATGTCTGCTCTCCTCGCCTGTGTTGATGATCAGTGTGAGAGGATGCAGCAATACATTGGTGAGGAACACAATACACTAGGTCCAGTTTTGGAAACTATAAAAAAAGTAGAGACAAAATCCCAGGGAAGGGACAACAGGAACTATCTGAAATGTAGATGCAGTGAGTGAGAAGAAAAGATAGATCTAGATTGGTTTTGTCTGGGGAAAAAACATTAAGGAAAGGCATGATAAGGTTGATTTAAAGAGGATGATGGTTAGTTATTTCCCTTCTCCACTGGAGGTAGGACATCAGTTTAAGAAGAAATCAGCTTAATTTGCAGAAAAAAAAAGGTTTATATTGGACATTAGGAAAGGCTTTCTGCTTATTAGGAGAGTTAGGTAGTGAAATAGACTCTCTAAGCTGGTTTTAGGTCTCGTTCCCTGGAAGGCTGTAAAGACTGTGTTACACAAAGACGAAAGTAGTATGCCAGGGATAATCCACATATGGAAATAACTTGGACTGTACAGCATAAGGGGAGGATGCACAAAGTTTCCTTCAGTCCATCCTTGTGCCCTCCTTATCAGAAGAAGGATACAAAACATGTGGATAGCTGTTCAAGCATGCCACTAACCTGACCCAGTTCCATTGAAACTTTTCTTTTCTTTCAGACAAAAATAGGAAGCTCTAGAAAAAGGTCGATTTCTGGAATGAATTATTGAATTTTTAACTTTCTTTACAGTAAGTGATATATTTTTCTATGACTTTTCAAAAGTCTGCATCAAAATATACATTTTGTTTTTATTGAAACAATTTAAAACCTGAGCAGAAGTTATCTTTACCCATAGTTTTCAGGGAATTTCAGGATTTTAGATCCTTGTTTTTGTTTGGAAAAGAAGCAAACCTCAGAAGCCCAAGTTGTTGTATCTTGAAAGGGCTCTACTCTCCACAGCATTTGTGTGATCTTTGGCCTCTGGCAACTGGCAGAGCTCCTCAGGCTGCCCGGGGGAGGTAGGGGAAACTGTGTGGCTCAGAGCTTCCAGGGGTTTGGGCTGGATTGGGCTCGGCACGGCTAGTGCCCGCTTCCCAGGGGAGCTGGGGGAGGCAGCCCTTGGACATCATCTGTGCCCTCCCTTCCTACTCCCTGCTTTGACAAATGCTTTAATCATCCCTCTAGGTTTTGTGAGGCTCCTTATTTCATTTAGGGCGGATGAGCGAAAGGGATGAGAATCTCAGAGGATTCTGTGACTGAATCATGGCTAAAGTTCAAACAAACTACTCGGTGCTCCAGAGTGGCCAGGCAGCTGCAGGGACTGCAGCTCAATTCCTGCAAGTCCTGCAGCAAGACCTTGGCGGGCAAAAGGTGACATGTTCCTGAGCTGACTGACATGATGGTGGTTTAAGCAGATTCTGCCAGAGCAAGCCCAGGCTGGAGAGGTTCATTTAAGACATCATCAGCCATCTCCTCATGAAGTAATCAGCTAAAGAAATAAGACTGAGCAGATGAAAACCTGGGAAGGTAATAGAAGCTGAGGGAATGGAAGTTGGTGCCTGAAACAATTAAAAGTTCAGAGGTGAGTCAGAGAAAAAACAACTGCTTTTCATTAAAAATTCATTTTAATTTCATGGGCAAGCTGGAGAAGTAATTCCAGCAGAGTCTGACTTCAGAGAAGTGCCTCCCCGTTAGCAGGATACAGAATAGCTAAAAAGCACCAAGAAGACACAAGACATCAGAGCGAACTTCTACCAGCTAGACATGCCCTGGCTGAAGAACACTAGAAAATTGAAGTGAAATGTCCTTGGTGCAGGGAAATTTACAGGCTCTTCTGCAGAGACTCGTCTCACCAAACTCTCCAAAATCATATCAAGTCTAATATCTGCGGAACCAATGATGCACCAGGTTTGCAGCATTACATCACTGGCACCCGGCTTCATTGGCTGGCCCTACCCTGAGGACAAGACATTCCTTCTTGCACCTTTTCAAAGCTGCTGCTTCTCAGGAATTAACTCTTTGAAGGGTGTCACCTAAGGACAAGTCTAAATTTTTGACTGATACATATATACACGTATTTAATACATGAGGTTTTGTTAGCCACAGCTTGAAACTCCAAAGAACAGTCACGTCTCCTCAGTTCAGATTATTTCTCGCCCTTCACTACAGAAAACTGAATGATATATTTTCTCTCCTTCAGGAAAAAAAACCAAACAAGTTGTCAGTGATATTATAAAAAGTAGAATAGGCTGACTGAAGAATACTATGCAACCTTGGTAAATAAGGAATTTATAATGGAAAGAGAAGGGCTGCTGCTGCTGCAGTGTAACACAAAATTCCTCTAACTGGTTAATTAGATTAATCGGTGGCACTGCAAAAAAGATGCTGCAGATGCAGGTTAGCTCTGCCTTGCTTCAATTCGTATTGCTCTATTTCAGTTTGTATCCAAAAATAGCTGATAGATTTAGACAGTGTTGCAGGAAAAAGAGCAGGGTACGTTTGCGTGTGTATGTATTTTGTGTGTGTGTGTGTGTTCTTTGCCCTGTCCAAATTTCCAGTTTGCCTAGTAAGTGTGAGAAATCAGCTTCATAAGATTATTGCCCAAAATCAGCTGATGAAACCCATTGCATTCTAAGTAATTTGGTTATATAATTTTTCACAAAAAAAAACCCAGCAAAAACACCGCAGTAAAAAAAAAAAAAAAGAAAAAAAGAAAAAAAGAAAAAAACAGCAAACAACAACAACAATAAAAAAAAGCCACAGAGAAAGATGCAGTGAAGTTTCTGGAAGACCATTTCTTGCCTAACTTTTTTTTTTTTTCCCTGAAGAAATGTTGTTCCAGGGAGTGTCTGACTAGTTCTGCAGCTTGGCAAAAAAGCCAGACGTTACCTCATAGCTGCGGCCAGACAGCCCATTTCTATGCCAGGCAACCACTGCAGCAGCGCAGCACAGGGTCCGGCTTGATTAGCACTTCTGCTGTGGAGAGTCCTGGAGTGTTTTGTTCAAGGTGGGCTGTGAGGGGACTCGGTGTGCTCCTTGTGCAAATGAGCCTCAGGCGGGGGGCAAGTGGGGTGCGAGGACACTGGGGAAGGGGGAAGGGAGGCAGAGGGACACAATAGGGGAGGTCTGCATTAATATTCTGCATTCATGTTATCTTTGGGAAACAGGATCTGTTTGATCTGACCTGGTCAAAAAAAAATAATAATAAAAGCAACCCACGAAGTACCACATCCTGAAGGTCAGAGTAAAAGAAAGAGATGGGGAAACAAAGAGCTCTAACGACAGAGCAGGTCAAACTGAATTAAATGTTTGTCTCCCTTGTGCCTCATCAAATAGCTTTCTTTAAAGCAAGAGCAATCTTCCCATAAAAAAATTACCAATTCATCAGTGAATTGGAAGGTGACAAATGTTTGCAAACATTACAGTCAATATGATTTTCTCATCCTCTCCCTCATTGTTGATGTACCGTGTTTAACGGTGTCATTCACCTCGTGAGGCTCTGTCTATATGCTGTGTACCATAAATGCTGGGGTCCCTGCACAGAATTACAGCTGCCCAGTAGTAGTCTGATGTGCTTTTAGCAAACTGTACCATTTGCACAAGAGAAAGGCAAACAGCAGGGCACAGAGCACTGCACCTCCTCCTGGCAGTGTCCTGGGGTGGCTTCTTCCAGCAGCCCAGACATGGCTCAGTGCTCGGGAACCCAGAGGGTCTGTGCAATGAGCTGGGGCGGGAGCTGCTGGGTCTGCCCGATAGCCCAGGTTCACAGCTGGTGTTGCACGTAGCTGCAGAGATGCTACAGGGCACTGAAGCTTCATGACCTGTCCTGATGTATTGCCTCTGGTCTCATAAATTACAGTAGAAATTTCTGTTTGGAAAAGAAAAAACACATTTTGATAATCTTATTTTATTGGGTGACATGATAACTACTAATAAACTCACCCTTCTATCTGAGAATACTGCATGATTGTCAGCAAATTTGATATCAGAAAATATATGCGTTTGGATTATCTCTAGTAGCCAATTTTCCAAATGAGAAAAGTTACAGATAAAGAGGTAAAATTAATTGGGTTTGGTCACATATAAAATCAGTGGTAGGATCAAGCCCTTAACAGCTCTTGACTCCAAGTCTTATATTTGAACCCTAATGCACGAGTCAGCCCTTGTTGAGGACAACTTCGGAAACTTCTTCCAAGCTTTTTTTTTTTTTTTTTTTTTTTTTTTTTTTTTTTTTTTTTTTTTTTTTTTTTTTTTTTTTTTTTTTTTTTTTTTTTTTTTTTTTTTTTTTTTTTTTGGCTTACGAAGAAATACAGATTCCCAGATTTTTAGGAACTTCAACTGGAAGTTGGAAGAGGAGTGAAAGGGACTAAAATGTTCTGTTAATGGACTTAGGGTAAAAGTGGGAACCGTCTGACTCATTTAAGACCCGGTCCAACTGTATTATAAGCCCCAACAAAATGTGTCAACACCAGGGATGAGGAAACCACAATGGGAGATTTTCCAAGATTTATAAGAAGAGATATGCTCTGGATCTTCCCAGCTTCACACAAGTGGGCTAAGAGGCTGGTAATTGCAGTCCCCTTGCCAGTACAGTTGCTGCAGGCAAGTACTTGTGCTCAGGATGTCATGGAGATCTGGAGGGCTGGGGTCCGGTAGTATCACCTAGGTTGTGTGCTTGCTAGAAATATCACAAGCTCATTTGGGCCAGAAGAGGTGGAGATGAAGATTCCACCACAACCAGCAGTTCTGTCATAACACAGCTTCTGGGCTTTGGGTTTGTGGTGCATTTGTGGGCAGCCAGACAGGATCGGGGTGTCCTAGTTTGGAAAACCAACATCGATTACAGCTGGGGAACTGGAGCACCCCATGAAACAGTGAAGATCAGGGGACACACGCTGTGTTTCATTCTCTTGGGGATTTCACAGCGGTGTATGTTACTGGCTGTCAGACCACGGCTTGGCTCAAAACCACCTGTCAGCTTGGCTGGATGTATGTAGCATGGCATGGGTTTGGGGATGAGGGTGTCTGTATCAACAATAACTGTAATATTACCAGAGCTTTCTTGTGGTGGAGAATACAGCTGATTCCCTGGATGCCAGGGAGCCCCATGGGGCTGTGTAGAGACTCCAGTCACAGGGCAGCAAAAGAGGAAAAGAAGGAAGTTGCTTTTCCTCTCCTTTTTGGCAAATAAGAAGCTGGAGCAGTGAGCAGGATGGATTGCTGGGTGCTGTGAACTGTGCTGGCTATATATCCATCTGCATCCCTCCCAAACTCTTCCACAGATCCCTAATATAAATACATTTTAAATCCCATTTTACAGTCACCATATGACCAAATAATATTCCTTTTAGCTTATTTAAGTTTAGCGTAGAATAAATTTCCTCAAACTTTGGCCTGGTGCTTAAAAACACACCAGTACCCTTTGTCACATGGGAGTGAATCCAAAGACACTCCTGTCTCCTCTGACTTTTTCCCCAGTGTGAGGGGATTTGCTGTTTCTTCCAGTTTCCCATATAGATGACAAAAGAACGTGGGCGTCACAGCTTTCAGGATGTTCTGAGCATCATTTGGGAAGCTGTGGACTTTGAGTTGTTCGTGAACTCATCTGGCTACTTCAGAAAATCTTGCTTAGGACACCCTATGTGGAGCTCCTGGCAAGCTAAACACAGGAGGGCATCTCGCCACTCACGCTGAATCTGTGCTGCACATCCTTACACAGATTTTTTGTAGGGATGAGAAGGTATTTGGTCACATCTCTGCATGGGGCACATACCAGTGACCTCCAAGGTGGTTGGGGTATGGAGAGGGAGAGCCCACGGCTTTGCACAAAACTGTGTCTGTCCCCATAGGACCGCAAATACCTGAAACCCAGCAGAAGAACCTCATGAGGTTCCCTCCCACTGCAGCAGAAATATATGCTAAGAAAATGCAGCTGGAGGAATTTAAGGCATTGGAGGTCAAGGTATGCAGCGAGAACCTCGAGGACAGTTTCAACCCTGAACACTAAGTTCAATTACCAGCCTACACAACACAAATGGAAGGATGGTTCTTGCAGTGGGAGTGGGAAAGGCTAGTTAGATATATTTATCAGATACAGTAGAAGAAATGCATTAAAAAGTAGAAATCCTTGACTCTAACCAGATCCTCCTTTCCAGATAAATTGGAAGCAGCTGGTGGAGACTTGCAGGGTGATGAACAGAAATAAGAACCAGCTCTGCTTACCCTGCTCAGGAACAGCAAAACCATCAGTGCCAGATGTGGTCAGGAAGAGGTTATATTTGTGCAGGGAATGGGAGGAGAAGCATGCTTATTACGGTGTCTCGGTGTGAATGCTAGGAGTTGAGCTGTACGCATAGGCATTGTCTGTTGGGAAATAGGTATGGATGGAGCTGCAGTTTCCTTAGAAGATAACAGAGGTGTTAACATTAAAGAGTAGAGATTGTTTAGATTGTTTAGATTGTTTGGGGAGGAAGAGAAGGGAATGAGAGAAGAGAGAGCTATTTGAGAAGGAAAAGGATTTATTAACCTTTGAAAGTGGGGATTAGAGAGAGGCTGGAATGGGGCTGCTGTGTCATTATGGGCTGCAGTTGGAGATGTTTCAGAGAGTAAACTAGTAATAGAAATATTTTATAGGCCACCTGACCAGAAAGAACAACTGGACTGTGAAATGACTGTGCAAATAAAACAGCCATGTAAAAAGGAGAGAGTGGTAAGAATCAAAGATTTTAACTACCCAGGCATAGACTAGAATACGTTAAGGAGAGGAAAATAAGGCTGGAGGTATGTTTGCAAATCAGACGCAGGCCTGCTTTCTAATTCAGTCAGCATCAACTGCACAGCTTCGGTGTTACAAAGGGACTGCATGAGGACATGCACAACAAGGGAGAGCCCTGGGGAGGCAGCATTGACAGGCTCCAAGGGAAAAAAAAAAGATTTTAAAGGTGGATTGTGAACCAAAGGGTAAAAATAAAAGAAGCAAATAAAGAAATAGTGGTTTTGGTCTGAGTAGCCTTAGAGCTTGAATTTCAAATATTTGGCTTTTATTGGGCTCACAGTTCCACAGAAGCAATCAGTCGTGTGTCTGCAAGTGTCAAATCGTGACCCACTAATGAATTAAGTGCTGCAATAACCCAGCTTTACCCCAGGTGAAGCTCTCTCTGCCACTAGTTACACCTGGAGAAATAGGGCCTATAATGAAATCCTGGCCCCACTGACACCAGTGGTAAAAGTCAGACTTGATTTAAAGAGGCCAAGATTTTCATGCCTGATGCTCATCATCTGGTTGGGCAGGAGGATGATTAGGGGAGGTGGGAGTACAAAGCTGGTTTAAAGAGCCAGGGAACCTCCCTAGTGGGAAGAAGGTCATGGTTTCATTGTCTGCCTCGCACCACTTGAAGAGTCATCAAAGAGTGAGAGTATCACCATTAAAGGTAATGATTTCAGATCCCCAAGAGCAAAGCTTGAGACCGTTAGTGTTTGCATCTCTGAGAGCACAACCAAGAGGATTTGGCAAAGGTTTGTTCACCAGAAATGTCTTGGTTGGCCCCATTCCAGGTCCTGGGCCATGCCCTCCTGGAGATGCCACTATTTGTCTGCGTAAAAGTGAATACTGAGTCTGGAGCTGGCTGGTGCCTATGGACCATGCTGTTGAAAGATCTCACTCCTTGCTAGGAAACGCTGAAGTAACTTTGTAGAGGTTGGGGTGTCTCCAAAGCTTCAGTACTGCAGCCTGTGTGACCTGCTTGGGTTTATAAATGTAGAACTTGCTATTGAACTGTTTTGAAAGTGTACAGGGTTTCTGTTTGAAGGTTTTGTCATAACTTTGGAGAATTGTGCCTTGGTAATTCTTTTTGCTGGCTGATTCAATGGTACTCTAACCAGCTGCATATAAACATGACTGATTTTTTAATTTATTTTGTTGTGGTTTTTTTTTTTAATTGGCGGAAAATGGATCTCTTATAGGCAGGATATTGTGTCTGTACATAGATAAAATGGGCAATGAATAACTAATTTTTGAGCTTAGTAGCTGTCGTGAATCATACGCTGTTTTCTTATAGCCCATATGCTTGACTTCACCTCATATTTCCTATCTGATGAAAAAATAAAGATAAATAGCATGATAGGTAAATTTCAGAGGTTTTAGGAACTTACAGATATCTCTGAAGTAGCTGCAGGTATGACAGATGGTAAGATACCAATTTTACTACAATTGTAGATCTACTGCCAAAAAAATAGCCTGTTTCCTTCCTTTGCATTTAAAAAAAAATATAAATGTGCGTGCCTAGGGAAAGCAGAAAGAAGAGGTTGAAAAGAGTTGGTAGTATTTTTTGAAGGTGAGAAGATGTGCACTTGTTCATTAAAACTGAGGTTTTTCAAGAACGAACATGTTCTGTGACAGTTGTCTGGAGTTGCTAATCCATTTTTCTACCTCCTTCTCCGTTAACATTTGGTGGCGAGTTTTCATCCATTCTCAATAAAGATTACTCATTAAAGGAATCTTCTAGCAGAACTAGCAGGGTGTAATAAAAGGATATTTAATCCCTTCTTACTCCAAACAACATACAGGCAACAGATATTTTCAGTCTGATTCACCTGGAGCTGTTGTGGGGGCTCTTAAGAGTCTGGTGGAATTTCTCAAGTCTATTTGGAAGATTTTAAGCAGTAGCTGATCTCTCAGTATCTAACATGTCATTTGCTTTTGAGATGCTTAAGCTTCAGGAAAGGTTCCTGATGGCTGGCTGGTAGGGGTTGAGGATGACAGCCCTGTGTGGGGACAGTGGGGACACAGGGCAGGCGCTCACCAGCTGCTCCCCCAGCCCAGATGCTCTTTGGCCACCATGCTCAGCAAAGCTGCATTGCTGGGATGCTGCTGTCTGGGAGAGGGCTGGGGTTTGCTCCACAAGAGCCAAGCACTGTTCTGTACTGCTGATGCTTAGGGTAATTAAATAATAGAAGCAAAATTATTAATAATGTTCTTTTCTAAGGCATGGAGAAGGCTGAAGGCCCGGAGAGGGGCCATTGAATTTGACTAAATAAACTTAGCAGAATAGGAAGATTTTCAGCAATTATTGGCTCATTTTTTCCTCAGGCTTTCTAACCCGTTGCTTTAATTTACTGGCTTAAGATACACCTTACACCCACATGCCTTGGGCCATTCTGCTCCTCTTTGACAGCTGTGTAAGGCCAAAGGAAATCAGCCCACCACAAACATTTTCTCATAACTTCATAACAAGGGGATCTGAAGCAGTCAAACCTTTGGAGATTCAGGCCCTACTTTAAAAAGCAAGATAAAATTAGGACCTGAAAACCAGGCATTGCCCTCTGCTGCCCCAGCTGTATATCCGGTTGGGCTGCTGTCTACACAAATTAATAGCCGTTAGGAGCAATTTGGTTACCTGAATTGCTGAAGGCCTGGTGATAATTAGAAGCCAAATTGCTGAATTGGCAGCAAATGGTTACCTGAATTGCTGAAGTTGTGGTGATGATTAGAAGCCAGATAGCAGCCAGTGGAGCTGCTGTTCTGTGCCTGGCTGGCAATGCCTGGGGAAGCACTGGGATACTGCTGGGTCTGGATGGCAGTGTCTAGGGACAGGTCAGGAGTGGCCGGACATGTGGGCAGAGCTGTTTGCCCTCTGGGAGGACAGTCTCAATGGGATGATTAGTGTTCAAGCTAAATCACCTCAGCACAGATCTGGCTGCTTACCATCCGGCAGCAGGGAAAGGTGCCCCTGGGAACTGTGCTGGCAGATGCAGGGCTGTGGTCACACACCTCGCTGTGGAAGCAGATCTTCCTTGTGCAAGCTGCTCAGTTGTCTTCATTGTGCATGAGCTGGCTTTGTCCATGGCTGTGAATGTGCCTTCTGTGCCTTGAAGAACATTGGTGCAGCACAGCGGGTTGCACCAGTGCCAGCCATGCACGTGGCATGTTTTTGATGCCTAGTGGAGATGGAATTTGTTGAGGGTTTCAGGTCAGTATCACCTCTGTACTATAGATGTTCGATGTTTGCTGAAACACTGAGTTAAGAGTGTCAGTGAGGGAGTGACAAAGGCACTGGGAAGACACATGCCCTGATGCTGCAGTTATGGACATTACAGTTCAGTGATGTTGAACTTGTGCTCCATCGCTATCATTTGTCAGTGGTCCCTACCACAGGTGGATCAAGCGATGACTAGGAAATAATGAAAACCTGCTCCATTTTCCCACACAGACAAGCCAGCAAACAAACTGCAGGAAAAGAAAAGCAAATTAATGCACTGTTGATGTTTAGGATCTTTTGTTTTCTCTGGAGATGGGTGCAAGGGAGTCTTGGGACTGCTTCGAGAAGGTCAGTGGACCTTTGAATGGCAAAAACTGGAGGGATCCAGCAGGATCTTGCTCCAGTGTCCATGTGTGAAGACAAGGCAGACAATGAGCTGCGTTTTAGTTTCTTCATATTTTATTGAGACGACTTCTTCCTTTGAATATCTTTAGAAAATGTACACTCAGCCATTCTTCCACACGCCTGTCCCTTTCTGCAGAAGAGGAATGGAGAGGTGGTTGTGGTTTTACTGTGAGTGTGACTCTACCAGTCTGAACTAGTGAGAGATTAAGCAACTTCCCCAAGGTCACAAATAATTCACAGACTTTGCCTGATGATTTTCAATACAACATGTGCTCCAGCACAAGTCCTCTTTGGAGAGTTTCTGTTTCAGTTTTACTGTGGTTACCTGTATATGTTGACTTTCCCTTTTTGTACACATGGCTGTAAGCTCAGCTGCGCATATCCTGACCCTGTTGCCAGCTGTGTGGTCAACCTCTCAAATCTTGCTGGAAGAACAGTTGGAGGTGCACGGCACTGCTCCATGGTGCATCCAACAGGGATAGAAACAGAACTGCAAAGCAGTACCTACCAGCCATTAAAAAGCATAATTAAAAATTTAATTACTTCTGAAAATAGTAGTGTCACTGGCTAGACATGCAAATCCCACTGCAAGCCAAGTAAGAAATTCAGGTTTCCAGGAGGACCCTTGTTGGGTGCACTAATAAGAGTGGAGTGAGAGGATGGGATCCCAGTAAGACAGGCAATGGGATCTAACCTGTCCCGGTTAGATCACCCTCCCCAAACTGCCTTCTTTCCCCAGCAGACTGTCTGTCCGTCTGTCTGCCTCTCGCTGCTGTACTTACCTGATGGTCCAAGTCACTTACTCTTATTTATGTTGCCCACAGGGCATGTTGGTTGGAGCACATTCCCTCTCTTGTTACAGTTGATGAATGCAGCCTTATTAAAATATCATCTCATCCTCGTGCTAGATTGCAATCTAAGATAATATTTGGGGTTTTTTGTGTTGTTTATACAAGAAAGATTGTTAAATGCCAGACCCAGTAAATATTTCAAGATCCACTGCATTGCTGAGAACAGTTTCTCCCCGGGCATATGTCTCAGAGCCAAAGAAAACACTTTAAAAATTTCCTTCCTGTTTAATTTTTTTAAAGAGCATTTTTCCTATATCTCTTACTGAAATGACAAGTTGTCATGTTGCATGATCTTATTGCAGTTGCAGATGTACCACAGCAGGGAATCTGCGCAAGTTTACATCTCAAATCATAAGACCCCAATTCTGGTTTTTTTATCAGTTTAAATATTCCTATGGTGTAGGGCTTCCAGCTTTAGTTCATTGTAATCAAGATCAGAATTGCTCGTAATTATAATACTTAACTCCTGTGTAGTGCTTTACACTTTCCAGGCTCTCTATATTCATCTATTAATTAATCCCCAAAGCAGTATTACATTCCCACTAGACAAATTGGAAACCAAACCGTGAGGGTGAGAAGAACTTGCCAAAAGGCAGAGGTGCCAGGGCTGGTGGTGACACCATCTGCATGGGAACCTGGGTCCTTCCCTGCCCACCCGCTCCTCATGGCGCCTTAATCATGAGAAACATCACCCCAGGGTCCTGGAAAGATCTCAGAGTGGGATCTGGGTTCCCCTGGATTTTGGAGGCTACGTGGTGGTTGAGAAAAAGAAAAGGTTGTACGAGAAACAGAAAAAGCTTGTAAGGTGTCTCATGGAGGTCTGCAGTCCATATGCATTGCTGAACTTCCATCGGGAGGGGGCCAGAGGGACAGCCAAGCACTAGAAATAAAAACTCAGACTACTGAAACCTTCCCTGAGAGAGATATTGTGGAAAAGCACATTTAGGAGTAGCCATATGTCTGAAAAGCATACAGATCTGTACACCTAATGCAAGAAAAAGTGATGGTCTTTACCCATGGTGAAACTAGATTTGTCCCATATTTCAAGCATTTGCTCCATGCTCTGAAGACCTCACGGTCCTGGGCAGATGTTAAGAAGGTTGATGACACTGGGGAGCAGAACAGCTCTGGGAGGAAGAGAACAGCCCCACTTCTAATCCTAGTGTATCTTTGCAGTTTGTTCTCTTTCGAGCCCTTACTGGGCGAGTTGTCCTTGCCAGCGTGCCTGGGCAGGGAAGTTTCTGGGTGTAGTTGTATCCCCAAAACTGCTCTGTGCAAACTGCCCAGGATAAATCCCTGCACAGGTTCTGGAATAAAAGCCAGGGCTGCACAGAGACATGCTTCCAGAATAAGCTAAATTTTATTCCAGAATAATACCCAGGCAGGATATATTACTGGCCTATTTATAGTGGATTAATTATTCTAGTACTGCTGTTCTGGGAAGGTATTCCCCTGTAGACAAGCCCATGAAGGGTAAAGGGGAAGTGTGAACTAGTTGAGAGATTAGGCAGAAGGTTGAGACGTCAAGCTAAGCTTCAAATAAACGAATTGAAACCTTTGGAGGTTTCCCCATGTCTTCTCGTGGAGATCAGATCACTTCTATCAAAGAGCATAAAAAGGACTGAAATGCAAATTCTTTTCTTACTAAGTTGGTCAGTTGGAGCGGGGAAAAAGAAAGAAGTGACTTCAAGAGAAAAACCGGGTTACATGGACTTTAGATTGTGATTATCTTTTTTTTTTTTTTTTTTGGAAGGTGTGAGTCATTAGGAAAGAAGAGGGGAGGGAATAATTTTCTCTGGTCGCTATGCAGTAATGCAGAACAGTTGTTCCTGTGTTTATTTCTGTGTTTTCCAGCACAAATTATTGGCACGCACCATTTTGAGATAGGGATTGTGCAAACTCAAATAGAAGAGCAAATATTCTCCAATACAATAGCAACTGAGTCCAACTGTAACACCTGACACAAATATGTTAAACATATCACAGAAGGAGGGATCATTAAATGAAACAAGTATTATTTTAACTTTCATTTCCTGAAGGGTTTTTTATTTGTTTGTCTTATTTGTCTTTTTGTAAGACTAACTGGAACAGTTGCACTGGACTAGAATTGAGACCAAGTGCAGAGAAGCAATCTTTGATTTCTCCTTTTGTATTACAGAGTCTGAAAACAGAGAAAACTACTTCATTAAAAATAGGGGCAGCAGGAGATTGAATGGTTTATTCTTCTTACAGTGTGTTAATATTTTGGTTCAATATTTCATTAATATAATGCATGTTTACATGCCTTTCTACTTCAGAAAAACTGTAAAATACAAGCAAAACCAGTTGTGTTCCTCCTGAAGGTCCTCTCCCCTGTGCATGTGGGTATTTGTCCCTTTTCCCCATTCTATTTTCTTTTTAAACCCCGAGGTTGATAAAAGTCAGATTGTTATCAAATTGTTTACATTGTTGCCTACACTAAAATCAGCCCTTTTCAAGAAAGTTAACTTAAGAGCACCCAAGTCTGCCGACACGGTATCGTCTGTTGAAAATGCCTCTGGTCATGGCTGCTTTTCTCAGGTTGCTTATAAGTACATAAACCATTGCAGCATTTCTCTCTGGCTTTCACTGGCCTTCCTTTTATGTTTGTCCCTTGGGGTTTCTGAGCAGATTCATAGTCAGACAGGAGACGCTGCAGCGTTCCCCTGGGCTGCCCGTGGTTCCACACCTTTGCACGGGGCGCTCGGTACTGTGGCTGCTGCGGGCCCCGGCAGTGTTCGTGTCCCTGTGGTATCTGTTACAGGTTGTGGATCAGCTCAGTGGTTTCTTGCCTGTGCTGTGGGACATGGCAAGCTCTCAGGCACTGGAGCAACCTCAGCACGGTCTCTGCTGTAGGTAGCTGATGGTTTAGCCCAAGCATTCCTGACTAACATTCCCAGGGCAAATATCTGCTCTGGCTATTGCGTCTGTGGTCTTCCTCTTCTCTCTAGAGGGGCACTCTGTGCTCTCCAGAGTGAGGGTTTGCTCAGGGACCTGAGCACAGCAGTTCTCCTCCCTCCTGGCCACCCCTCCCCACAGTTCCCTCCCTGGGGAAGGCAGCTGCTTGTCCTGACCCTGTGTGAGGAGAGACCCAAGAGCACAACTGAGAGCTCTCAAACACTTCTGAGCTCCCCAGAGCAGGCACAAAGTACACAGCAGGAGAACATCTGCTTACGGAGAGTGTGGGGAAATTACTCTTCTTTCATATCTAGTCCTAGCCTTGAGCTGTCCCTCTCCATCCCACAGAATTCCTCCCTTTGCTAGCATGAGTATTTTTTTTTCACTGGTCCTTTGATACCTGCATTTCTTCTCTCCCAAAGTTTAACTCTTCTACAAAAGAGCCTTAAATGTGTTTTCTGTATGTTCATGGTTAGGCTAGCAAAGCCATTCAGACAGGCTAAGAAAAGTCAGCCAACCAGGTCAGAGAAAAGAAAGCCTTCGTATGCTTTGTGGATTCCTGTCATGGTTGGTGAAACTGGCAGGATGGGAGAAAAAAATGTGTTTGTGTGTACGTGGAAATCTTTGTAGCTCCAGTCTAGACCTTCCCTGCTGTTCAGGGAATGAGGGAAACTGCAGCCGGAGCAGCAAGGCTGGGTGAAATCATAATAGTCCCATTGACATCGGCCTGTGCTCGATGGATGTGCAGCCCCAACACCCTGTCAGGGACAATGTCTCACACTCATACTGATGCTCTGTTGTGACTGCGGGACCCTGGCTAACAGCAGTTGTGCTGCTTTATCACCCAACAGTCATAATACTGGGGACACTTCCTCTGAGCTTTAAGTAGATCCAGGAGAGCTGTAGATCAGATATTGCAAAAGTAAACAGCACTTTAGCGTCCCGTTTATACAGGAACACGTATGAGGTATGATGAGAGCAGCTTTTCCTTCCATAGTGCCATCAGTGCTCTTCATTTGTGATGTGAGAAAATCACATACACTACCCTGGAGACTGAAACGTGGAGGTTGGCCAAAGGCACTGCATTGAGCTGTATGTTGACCCAAATCATCAGGAGATTCTGTGCATTTCACGTCCCAGCTTTGGTGTTTTCAGGCCCTCCCTTCTATTTGTCAGGCTTCCAGGGACTGATGTCTGGAGTTCCCACCCTGTCTGCCACCCAGTCCCAGTGAGATTTTTGCTGGAACAGAAGCCTTTGATTTTTCATTTTGAAATAACTTTGGGGGTGGAAATTTCTTTCCTGGGTGTTTTTTTTTAAGATTTTGGATGAAAAGAATAAAAAGGCCGTATCCAAAACAAACCTTTAATGTTGGGGCCAAATGAAATATTCCCCCCCCCCCCTTTTTTTTTTTT